>NC_134690.1:205799765-206107265 GCF_050947455.1 Rhinoderma darwinii | reverse complement strand
TAGCGGGGACTAGAGGAGACACAGTTCTTACTTAGTTGCTAAGAAGTTCTGATTGAAAAATAGTCTTATTGACTAACGTGTGCTCCAATAGTACCAACTAGGTAAGCATACAAAATAATACAATGCATTATCCTGACGAGTGGTAGTTAGAGTGACATCTATAGCATCTACCAGGCTGACAGTCCATATGTATATAATGATGGTTTCTCTTGGCTCAAATACCCACAAAATCTCTCTCAGACCGGAGCAGGCAAAACTAAATTGGGTATGATCCAACAAATACCCTAAATGACATATATAAAGTACAGTTAAGTTTACCGCTCAGACGGTGCTGGTAACAGTCCAATATCATTCAGTATGGACACTCTCTCCCATATGTATGCTAGCTAAACTACATGTGACTACTAAAGTATGGAGAGAGTGGGACAGGCAATGGCCATAATTGGAAAACCAACTACTTGAACCAAAACAAAGACCGGTTACAGAGGTGGTCGTTTAACACCTGGCTTCTGGAACATGAGCATATGAGTAGACGTCACAAAATAAAACATAGATTCAGAGAGGGGACATGAGAATCTCTGTAACTAATGCCTTTTTTGTGCCTTCTGTCAGTGACCCCTTCCCCTTTTCTCATCTGAGCCAGTGGGTGAACCTCCAACCTTTCATCAGGTGTGTTAGCCAGACCCTTCATTGAGCCTGGTTAAGAGATATTTGACCAGAGCTTTTTTTTCCACCGCTGGCACAGCTAAGATTGGGTTTACAGCCACATACTTCACCTGTAGTAGTGCCATGGATAATAAAAAATCTCAATCCCCCTCCTCTCTTCTAACTTTTAGCTTTAACCTATGAATCATTTAATCCTATGACCTGCCTCACTCTAACCGGTGTCTGGGCTATATTTGCTTTCTCCATAGTTATAAATGCACAGTTTAATAGGGATGATCCATTAGGACTTTAGCAATGCTGATCAATACGCCAGTCTGAAAAAAAGGTGTTTACCATATTTGTCATTATTAGGCACCCCTGGTATTCGTCGTGCACAACTTCAAAATAACACAAAGTTTTACATTGCGTTGTTGTCTATGATTTTTTTCAAGAGAATAGTGGTAGAAAAATTAACAAATAATTCACACTTGATAAAAAGGCTACAACGGGGACAGCTCCTTTTTCATGTTTTCCATTTCAGCAACATTTTCTAATAACTGCCCTGATGCGCATAACACTGTAAGCCTCTCGGCTCTTCACAGCGTGAATCTTTGGACATTGCATTGAGTACTTGGCTTTACAGAGTCTGCATCACAATACAGTTTGTCTGTTAACATCAATGGGAAAAATATAAATTACTCCAGTCAGTGGCGGATAAAGAAGACCATGGGCCCTGGGCTGTTACCCAAACTTGGGCCCCCCTTCTCCGCTGCCACCCTGCCGCGCCGTAACTATTGCTAACACTACCTTTTTGCACAAGCATTAACAAGTGGGTGTTATGATTCCCCTTTCACAGGGATGTGTCCCTACATACTGACAGTATCACACTGTGCAGGGACACAGCGCCAACCCCCCATGTAGACAGTGCCACACACACACCCCCCTGTAGATAAAGCCACACACACACCCCCCTGTAGATAAAGCCACACACACACACACCCCCCTGTAGATAAAGCCACACACACACACACACACACACACACACACCTGTAGATAGAGCCACACACCCCTGTAGATAGCGCCACACACACAACCCCCTGTAGAGAGGGTCACACAGCCCCCCTGTAGATAGCATCACACAGCCCCCTATAGATAGAGCCACACAGCCCTCCCCCTTGTATATAGTGCCACACAGCGCTCCCCCCTTGTATATAGTGCCACACAGCGCTCCCCCCCCTTGTATATAGTGCCACACAGCGTCGCTGCAGCCCTGGGATGACATTTTATCCCATATGACTGCTGCAGTCTGTGATTGGACAACCTAAAAAAACCTCACACCAGAAAGATGGCGTATATTGGGGTCCCTTATTGTAAGTAGACAACCTAAAATTGAACCATAAAGGGACATAGCCCTAAGAAAGATAGTATACTCAAATAATATACAAAAAATGCAAAAAATACTTTATTGAATATAATCGAAAATAACATATAATGAAAAGAGAATGGGATACATAATATACAGAAATACAAACAGCAGGGTCAGATGGAATAGACCAAGACAGCAGAGTCAATCATCCAAAATTTTGACCAGACCACGCTCCAATAGTGCATATAGTATAATAGTGCACCTATAAATATAGATAGCAAAGTCCACACAAGGAAAATAACTACCAACTGATGATAGCGATACAAAAAAGTAGACAATGGATAATATCCATGCCCACTATAACCTGCAAGATATGCAAAGGAATGAAGTGTCAAGAAAACTCAAATAGTTTTCAAAAGATCGCCAGAATATGAATAAAACACTGACTGAGACACAATCAAAACAAAAGCTAACAGCTAACACATACCCTGGGACATGATGCAGAGCGCAGAAGGTCAAAGAAGATGAATGGCTGAATGAACGCCTCGACGCGCGTTTCGCCCTGTGACCGGCTTCGTCAGGAGGCTGTGATTGGCCTGTGATTGGCCTGTGATTGGCTGCAGCGGTCACATGGGGTGAAACATCATCCCAGGAGGCCGGCCTGGATGAAGAAACAGAATTCTGGGCAAATATAAGATTTTTCTTTTTTCTAAATTGCGTTATATAACATCTGTTATTTGTTGCAGGTTTTACCTCCCCATTGAGTTAAATGGGGAAAACCCGAAACAAATGAGCAGCGTTTACGCAAATATAATTGACATGCTGCGGAATAAAAAACCGCACCGCAGGTCAATTTCTGAGCTTTTTATTTCCCGCTTATCATTTACGCAGAGTGTGATGAGAATTGTGCACATCTAATCTACTCTGCTGCTACTGTATTAGGGCTTGTCCACACTTAACGGAATTGCTGCGTATTTTCCGCCCGGAAAATACACAGAATAGAGTAGCAGCAAAGTGAGTGAGATTTACCAACTCTCATCCTGACGCTGCGTAAAATTTCCGACCAGGCATTTTGTCCTGCGGTGCGTATTTCTCGTGCTGCAGCATGTAAATTCCTGCTACGGAAAGTGACTGAATTGCTGCGTTTTTTCAGAGGAGACGTCACCATCCCCCAACATTGAGAAAAACGCAGCAAAATACGCACCACTTACTGCAGTAAAAACCACAGGAAATGGTGCTTTTTTTCTGTAGCGGAATTTCTGCTAGTTTCTGCAGAATTGCTGCTGAAATATATATAATATATATATATATATATACTACATACTATACATATGTATGTATATATACACTATGTATATATGTATGTATATATACACTCTATCTCTATCACAGACACACAAAGTACAAAAAAGTATGCACGTTATGCACAAAGTACGCACGTTATGCACAAAGTACGCATGTTATGTACAAAGTATGCACATTATTTCACTTTTTCAGGGAGATCCTCAAACTTGGGCCTTTTCGTTGAGACCTAATGCCCCTGAATTTATTTCTGTGAAGATCTTCTTTGAGACCTTAGGTCTAATATATGGAGAACCAGATATCACTGCAGAAGATGAGGCCAATCTGTTATCTCTCCAGCAAGGACGGCGTCCTGTCGAAGATTATTGTTCGGAATTGAGACGGTGGTCCGTCTCTTCACAGTGGAATGATGCTGCACTCTGATGTCAATTCCGCCGAAGTCTTTCCGAAACCTTGAAAGATCGCCTAATAAATTACCCTCCGCCCTTGACTTTAGAGGATCCAATGACTCTTGTGGTGCGTCTTGACCGATGACTACAAGAGCGCAAAAATGAAAGATCAGCAATATCCTCTCCCCTTTCCTGCGCTGAGGTCCCTTCGTCTGATGCACAAGAGCCCATGCAGTTGGGCTCCACTATGTCTTCTCAAGAACAGAAAATTTTTCGGAAATGCAGAGGACTTTATATTGCGGGGACGCTGGTCTTATGCTCAAGAACTGTTCCAAACGTCCAGTTCCTAAAAACTTCAGAGCCTAGATGGTCCCGGGAATGCCATCTGGGCAGTCAGGTTTTTCCCACATGTTCTCAAAAATCCTATTAATGCCTGTTAATGTATTGTTTAATAATGCTTCTATTTCTGGTCAAGATTTTGTAGATTGTGGCTCTGCGGCTAATTTCAGGTTGCAAAAAGATTGGCTATCCCCCTTGTTCAGCTGAATACCCCGGTCAAAGTATCTGCTATAGATATTACCCCTCCCTCTCAGGGGTCGGTCAAGTTCTCCACTCCGCCTGTGACTTTGGAAGTGCGTACTTTGCATACTGAACAAATCACTTTCTTTATCCTAGAAAATTTGCATTCTGAGGTAATATTGGTTAATCCATTTTTGCAGACACATAATCCTGTTATTGATTGGGTAAAATCAGATTTGACTAAGTGGAATTCTAAATGTTATGATTCTTGCATGTCTTTGTCTGCTACTAATGTATCTTGCAACACACCATCGTTGCCTGAGTATTCTCAAGATTTTGAGGATGTATTTTTTTAAATCGGTTGGGATTCTCTCCCTCCTCATAGGCCGTATGACTGTCCCATTATACGTCTCCCTAATGCTAAGCTGCCTAAGGGGCGTATTTATAATCTTTCTACTCCGGAAAGACAGGCCATGAAAGATTATATTAAAGACATTCTCCGTAAGGGTCATATGCGTCCATCTACTTCTCCGGTGGGTGCAGGTTTTTTCTTTGAACAGAATGATGGAGGTTTAAGACCCTGTATCGACTACCATGAATTAAATAAGTTTACCGTTAAGAATCAGTATCCTCTTCCACTCATCCCAGACTAGTTTAATCATATCTCAGGTGCCAGGTGGTTCTCTAAACTGGATTTATGCGTGGCCTACAATTTTGTTCGTATCCGCAGAGGGGATGAGTGGAAGACAGTGACTAATACTCCAGATAGTCATTATGAGTATTTGGTCATGCCGTTTGGTTTAACTAATGCTCCAGCAGTTTTTCAGTACCTGTTTAATGATATTTTCAGAAATGTTATTGGACGCTTTGTGGTTGTGTATCTGGACGATATTCTTATGTTTTCTTCTGATTTTGTCCTCCCTTGTTCAACATTTAAGATCAGTCCTTCAAGTACTGAGGGAAAATTGTCTTTACACGATATTTGAAAAATGTATTTTTGGAGTTCAGGATGTTAATTTCGTGGGGCATGTTCTGTCTCGTCATGATTTTCGTATGGACTCCGCTAAGGTTCTTGATTGGGTCCAATCCCCTTCACTAAAAGCTCTGCAGAGGTTCTTGGGTTTTGCTAATTATTAATGAAATTTATTCATAACTTCTTCTCCATTGCAAAACCTTTGATGGATCTTACGAAAGTGGGTTCTGACCTTGTAAATTGGAAACCTAGTGCGGTCTCCACCTTAGAAACCTTCAAACAGTGTTTTATGGAAGCGCCCGTACTTGTTCAACCTGACCTTTCTAGCCACTTTATTGTTGAGGTGGATGCCTTGGAAATAGGTGTGGGGGCTGTGTTGTCTCAAGGATCTTCTGTATTTACTCATTTACGTCCCTGTGCTTTTTTTCTGTCAAATTTTCTGCCACTGAGAAAAATTATGATATAGGTAATCGTGAGCTTCTTGCTATTAAATGGGGATTTGAAGAGTGGCGCCACTTTCTAAAGGGGGCTAGACATCAATTTACTGTACTGACTGACCATAAAAACCTGAAGTTTTTTAGAATCAGCCAAAAAGCTCAATCCCAGACGGGCTAGGTGGACCTTGTTCTTTACCAGATTTGACTTTATTGTAACCTACAGACCCGGGTTTAAAAATGTCAGAGCCGATACCTTATCTTGATGTTTCTGTTCCTCACAAGTCCCCGACATTCATCCCGAAACTATTTTATCTAAGAGGATAGTGGTTCTGCAAGATCAGGCGATAAGATTAAAAAATGTTAGCAACTCACTCCTCAAACCATTCCTGCTGGAAGATTATTTGTCCCCCCTCAGTTCAGATTTCATTTGCTCAATGAGTTAAATGATTTTGTTTTGCGTGGTCATCCAGGGATAACTGGTACTAAAAAATTTGTCTCACGGCTCACGGCTCTACTGGTGGCCATCTTTGTCTCGTGATATGCGTTCCTATGTCTCACGCTAAGTCTCCTCAAGTTCATCCTATGGGTGAACTACTTCCATTGTCTGCTCCGCAGAAACCTTGGTCTTATCTGTCTGTGGATTTTATCACCGATTTGCCTACCTCTGAAGAGAAAATTGTCATTTGGGTTGTGGTGGACCGTTTCAGTAAAATGTGTCATTTTATTCCTTTGCTTCAACTTCCTGATTCCAAAACTCTGTCTAAATTATTTATTGATCAGGTAGTCCGTCTGCATGGTATTCCTGAAAATATTGTCTGTGATAAAGGTGTACAATTTGTGGCTAACTTCTGGAGAGCTTTTTGTAAAAAACTTGGTGTACAGTTATCGTTCTCTTCTGCTTTTCACCACTAATAGTCAAACCGAGCACTTTAATCAAACCTTGGAACAATATCTTTCAGGTTATGTTGCAGATAACCAGGCTGAATGGGTCTCGTATCTTCCATTAGCAGAATTTGCTATGAATAATTATCATCATGTTTCTCTTGATACCTTGCCGTTTTCTGTAATTATGGTTTTCATCCTCGTATTGGTTCATTTTCCCACTCTTCTCGTGATAATCCTGAGGTGGAAGTTGAATCAAATAAACTTTGCACAGTTTGGGCTCAGGTTCAAGTGAACCTGATGAACTCCCAAGTTATTCAAAAGAGAAATGCTGACAAGAAAAATACTGTGGGTCATGTGTTTAGTGTGGGTCATAAGGTGTGGCTTTCTACTAAGAATCTGCGACTGAAAGTACCGTCTGGTAAGTTTGCTCCTGGGTTTATTGGTCCATATGAAATTGTTGAAAATGTTAACCCTGTGTCTTTTCGCCTGGCTGTTCCTTGTCTTTTAAAATTCATGATGTGTTTCACAAATCTCTCCATTTTTTTTCCACCATCTAATCCACTCACGAAACCTCCTCCTCCTCCAGTTCAGGTAGAAGGAGATATGGAGGTTCAGAGGATTGTGGATTCCAGAAGGGTCAGTGGTACTCTCCAGTACTTGGTACACTGGAAGGGGTATGGGCCAGAAGAACGAACTTGGGTTCCTACCTATTCAGTACATGCTAACCGTTTAGTTAAAGTCTTTCATTTGAAGTATTTTTTGAAACCTAGACCGAGGTTTAGGGGTCCGGTGGCCCCTCATAGAAAGGGGGGTACTGTTAGGAAATTCCCGTCCCTTTAACATTACCATGACTACTAGTCTAGCTTCTGGGCGGTTCTGGTTTTAGTTGTTGAGCCTATGCAACTTCTCTGTCTTTCTTCCTATCTGATTGAAGGGTGGAGTATTTAAAGCTAGGTTGGTTCTCTTTTCTTTGCTTGTTAATTTCCTTGGTGCATGTGTTTGATCAAGCTACTGACTATACCCTGTACCTTTGACTATTTGGACTTTTTGGAACTGGGCCTCGGTTTGTCTCTGGATTACCCTTTGCTTACTGATTTAGACTCTCTATTCCCGGCTGGTTTTGGCCTTGGCAATTCCTGATATCCCCTAGCTTTGTGATTTGGACTTTCTGTTTACCCTCTTGCTGTCTTGTTATCTGTTCTGGTTTTGCCTGCATTGCACCTCTTATCCAACACCGAACTCTGTTAAAGCAACCTGTGTTCTATGTTGCAAAATCCAACCTGCCTTGCGGTTGGCTCTGGCGAAAACCATGGAGCAGCCTTAGACTCTGTTAATCAGAGTTGTGACGGATTTGGGGTTGCGGATTTACTTGCACGCTCATTCTGACAGTCTCCAGCAGCCTTTGGGGAATCGCTCACCTTTTAATTCCATAAACTTCCACCCTGGGAATTGCTCAACCAGTGATTCCATAACACTGGACTTGGCTAGGGCACCGTACTGGACTAGTGCAGTTGGCTCGGAAACTCGGTTTGGCACGGGCATCGGACACTTATGGTGAAGTCGTCTCGGACACTCAGTTTGGCACGGGAACTGGACACTGATGGTGAAGTCATCTCAGACACTCGACTTAGGCACTAGAACTAGACACAGATACTGGATACGGGAAACGGGATTCAGGATACAGGATATAGGAAACAGGATACAGCTAAGGAACCATTTCCAAGACAAACATAGGAAAGACACAATATTGCTAAGGCACAGGAGAAGAGGGCAGTCCAAATTATATATCCCAGGGTGTACAGGAATAGGCTAGGGAAACTTTTAGGATACCATTTAAGGGCCAGCATGCGCACCTACGGGAGTGTGGACCAGGAAGCAACACCCAGGGAGGAGGGAGACGATATTATAGAGGTGATAGACGCTGGTGGCCACCAGGGGAAGTAGTATGGTGGTAGTCGGTGACCGTCAGCGTTACAGACATTCAGTTACACTATCATGTGTGGGGAGGGAGGCATAGTAAACCACAGCTAGAGTGAACCATTTGCTCCAAGTAGAAAAAAAGCATTGGCTCCAATCTTTACCTCTCTTTTATCACGGATTGAGATATGGACTGGAGAAGCTAAAGCAGCAGAAATGTCTTCTTAAGCTAGCCATACACATTAGATAAGGAGATAAATACGACATAAGCGGGGGACAGAGTTGTCTGGCAGAGGCTTGTTCTCCTCTTACCATTGAAAACAACGCTCGGCAGAGGCTTTCCTTTTGGGTGTTGCTACTATTCCAGAATGATATCCCTGATTAGAGTCACAAGGCCAATGGAGTGGGTAATGGGCAAAAGCCTCTCTGAACTGTAAGAAATTGATGACTCTTCCTTCAAAAGACCCTGCTACCCCCACCCATAATCAGTTCTGATATTGATATTCTGCAAAGACCTCTTTTTATATATATATATCTCATATATAATTGTATGCACAAAACATTCCTTGTGATGAATTTTGCCCATGTTATAAAGCACACACAAATTAGCTCTGTTATCAGCAATAAGAAATCCAGAAGAGAGTCGGTGGATGATATTCTGCTACGACACTCATTTTCTGTAAGTCTTAAAATATTGAGTTTAATCCGCTACCAATGGATAATGGGCATAATGAAATGTGCAATAGGTGTGAGAATTTTACACTTGTACATTTGGGGTAAAGCAGTCTAGGAAAAATAACGGCTCCTTCAGCATTCACTATGCCGTAAGCGGCTCGGCGCCGACAGGCGCGATGTAGTGATGTCATCGCACCTGTCTGGGCCGAGCCACACACTGCACAGACCGGAGGAGCAGAAGGGTCTCCTCCACTCATCGTAGGAACGAGGATAGGTGATAATTATTTTGTTATGTTTTTATTAGGCAATATGGGGGCATTTTACTGGGTATGGGGGGCCGCTATGGGGGCAATATAATGAATGGGGGCAGCTATGTGGGCATTATACTGTGTTGGGGAAGTTATGGGGCAATATACTATTTGGGGCAGCAATAGAGGCATTAAACTGTGTGGGGGTAGCTATGGGGGCATTATTCTGTGTAAAGGCAAGTATGGGGGCATTATTCTGTGTGGGGGCAGCTTTAGGGACATTATATTGTGTGGAGAGGCACAATAGGGCATTATATTGTGTCGGGAGGCACTATAGGTACATCTTTTCGCTGAAGGAAGTGCTTCACTTGTACTTTTCTTGAAACCGCAGTAAACCACGTGCAGTTTATGATGCGCTGTTCTCCGCCGAGCAGTGATCACTGCAGCACGACAGCACGTGTATGAGCTGCCTAATAGTCTCCATGAATTATTGTATCGTCTGCACATGATTGAAACAGAAGGAGTTGTCAAGATGGCCTATATTCCTGTCTGAACCTATTTTTAGTGTTATAGAACATATAGCTTGACCAATAAAATGAATTTTAATACGAAAGAACTGCCTTTTTTTTCCTGGCCTGATGGACGTCTTTACTAGGGTATCCCTATGCAAAACACCTCTATTAAGAAATGCTGCCCCATGTCCTTTGAAATAAACTGACAATTATGTAAAATACTAAGCAGAAAAAGCACATCAAACATTATATATTTAGCATTTTGTTTTTCATGATGTCTATCTTTAGGTGTAATCATAGTTCAAAACATACCACAACCAATATAGAACTTAATTTTTTTTTTTAAAACAAAGCACATTGATGGAATTAAAATGTACACAAAACAGAAATTATCTGGACCCTGTTCTTAACCCCTTAAGCCTGTTTTGGCCTTATGGACCAATCCAATTTTTACAAATCTGACGTGTCAATTTACATGGCAATAACTTTGGAATGCTTTTATTTTTTCAAGCGATTCTGAGAATGTTTAGTCATGACACATTATACTTTATGTTAATGGTAACATTTGGTTGATACATTCAGTGCTTATTTGTGGGAAAAAAAAGAAAATGTGGAAAAATGTGCATTTTTCTAAATTTAAATGTATCTGCTTGTAAGGCAGATAGTAATACCACACAAAATAGTTACGAGTTAACATTTACCATATGTGTACTTTATGTTGGCATTGTTTTTTAAAGTCTTTTTATGTTACAAGGCTTATAACATTTTCAAGAAAATTTCCAAAACCAATTTCTTTTAGGGACCAGTTCAGTTCTGAAGTGGTTTTGATGGCCCTATATATTAGAAGCTCCCCATATATCAACCCATTTTAAAAACTGCACCCCTAAAAATATTCAAAACAGCATTTATAAAGTTTCTAAACCTTTAGGCGTTTCACAGGAATTAAATTAAAGTGGAGGTGAAATTCACAAATTTCATTTTTTTTTGCTGAAATTTCGCATTAATCCATTTTTTTCTGTACCACAGAAGGTTTTAAAAGAGAAAAGCAACTCAATATTTATTGATTAGATTCTGCAGTTTTTAGAAATATCCCACATGTGGCCCTAGTGTGCTACCTGACTGCAATACAGGCTTCAGAAGCAAAAAAGCACCTAGTGGATTTTGGGGGCCTACTTTTTATTAGAATATATTTTAGGCACCATGTCAGGTTTGAAGTGGTGCCAAAACAGTGGAAGCACCCCCAAAAAGACACCATGTGGCAAACTACACCCCTCAAGGAATTTATCTAGCATTTTGATCCCACAGGTTTTTTGCTGAATTTAGTGAAATTTAAAATATAAAATGTATCCAATAAAACGTAGAAATTTTAAGTTTTTACAAGAAATAAAGGAGAAAAAACACCCCAACATTTGACAATACCCCATATGTGGTTATAAACTGCTATTTGGAAACACGGTAGAACTCAGAAGGGAAGGAGCACCATTTAGGTTTTGGAGCTCAAGTTCTGCCGGAATGGTTTTCGGGTATCATGTCAAATTTGCAAAGCCCCTGAAGGGCAAAAACAGTGGAATCCCCTAAAAGTGACCACACTTGGGAAACTACAAGGAATTTATCTAGCCATATGTGAGCATTTTGACCGAAGTTTTTTTGCTGAACCTATTGGAATTAGGCTGTGAAAATGAACAACATTCAACGTCAACATTTTTTCCACTAAAATGTTGCATTTTTTCATTTTCACAAGAAGTGAAGGAGAAAAAGCACCCCAACACTTGTAAAGCAATTTTTCCTGAGTACGACAATACCCCATATGTGGTCAAAAACTGCTGTTTGGACAGACTCAGGATGGCAGAATCACGATTTGGCATGCAGACTTTGCTTGATTGTTTTTTGTGTTCCATGGTGCATTTCCAGAGCCCCTGAGGTACCAGTACAGGAGAAACACCTTAAAAGTGACTCCATTTTGGAAACGACACCCCTCAGGGGATTTATCTAGGGGTGTAGTGAGCAATTTTATCCCACAAATGTTTCATAGGTTTTGTTAGAATTAGGCAGTGAAAATGAAAAATATTTTTTTTACATTGTTTTATTTTCACATGGGGTAATAGGAGAAAAAACACGACACAATTTGTTAATCAATTTGTTCCGAGTATGACAATATTCCATATGTGGCCCTAAACTGCTGTTTGGGCACATGGCAGAGCTCAAATTGGAAGGAGCGCCATTTGGCTTTTAGAGCGCAGATTTTGCTGGATTGGTGTCAGGGCGGGATGTGGCATTTGCAGAGCTCCCTTAGGTACCAGAGTACAGTGGAAAAACCTGAAAAGTGACCCCATTTTGGAAACTACACCCCTCAAGGCATTTATGATTTGCCTGTATATTTGGCAGGGCTTAGGAGGGAAAGAGCACAATGCGCATTTTGGTGATTTTCGCAGCATTGGTCCACAATTGCAGGGCTCCGAGGTCAAATAGTAATACAAACCCCCAAGTAGTATCCCCCATTTTGGAAACAACCCCTCAAGGCATTTTTAGGGTGTGTAGTGTGCATTTTGGCCCCACAGGTTTTTTTTTTTAAATGAGAAATTAACGCCCAGCAGATGGTGCAAAGTAAAAATTGCAATTTTCTACTGATATGCCCTTTTAGTGTAAAATATGATGTGCCCAGTTTGTGCCAGTGCAGACAAATACCTCATAAACTGTTAAGCAGGTTCTCCCAGGTATGGCGATGCCATAGATGTGGAAGTAAACATGTGCTGTTTGGGCACATTTTAGGGCTCAAAAGGGAGGGAGTACTATTTGGCTTTTGGAGCGTGGATTTTGCTTGGTAGTAGTTCTGTTAGGGGGATTTCGTTGCTATTTCAGTTTATGATGTGGGGGCATATGTGAGCTGGGCAGAGTACATCAGGGTATAATAAGAGGGTATAATTATGAGGTAAATAAATAATAATCCACAGATTTGTGGCCAGTGTCGCACTGATAAATGGTGCCCAATCTTATACCCCTTTTGGAACACACTCTGCACCTTTTGGGTCGCCATATTCTGAGGGTCATAACTTTTTTATTGTTTGGCCAACGGAGCTACGTAAGGCCTTATTTTTTGCGGGATGATCTGAAGTTTTCATTGGTACCATTGTGGGGTACATGCAACTTTTTGATGACTTTTTATTCCTTTTTTTGGCAAGCAAGGTGATTAAAACCAGCCTATCTGCTATTTTCTTTATTCTTTTTTTCCAGTGTTCGCTGTGCAGAAGAAATTACATTTTTACCTTATTTTGTATGATTACGGAGATACCACATCTATATGTTTTTTTGAAATAAAATCCTTTATTTTTATCACCGTATTCAGAGAGCCATCAAATATTTTGTTTTTCTGTAAAAAAAAATATGTGTAAGGGGTTGCTTTTTGTGGGACGGGCTGTAGTTTTTATTGGTACAATTTTGGGGTACATGATACTTTTAGATCACTTATTCTATGTTTTGGGAGGGATGGTGACTAAATAACAGCGATTCTGGAATTGCTTTTTATTTAATTTTTTTACAGTGTTTACCATGTGGGAAAAATAACATGATATTTTTATAGCTTTGGTCATTACGGGTGTGATACTGTATACTGTAATAGGATGCCACCGTTGTAACAAGTCAGTATGTGAAATTTTTTCTCTCCTAGATATTTCACGATCAACTGTGAGTAATACTATTGCAAAGTAGAAGCATTTTGAGAACCACATCAACTCACTTTGTGGCCGACCACGTAAAATTACAGAGCAGTGTCGCCATGTGTTGAGGCGCATTGAGCATAAAAGTCACAAACGCTCTGCTGACTTAATAACTGCAGGGTTTCAAACCTCCTCTACATTAACATCCACACAAAATCTGTGTGCTGGGAGCTTGATGGCATGAGTTTCCATGGCCGCGCAACTTCATGCAAGCCGTACATCACCAAGCACAATGCCACCCATCGGATGGAGTTTAAAGCATGCCGCCACTAAATTCTGGAGCAGTGGAAACATGTTCTGTGGAGTGATGAATCACGATCCTCTCTCTGCCAGTCTGATGGATGAGTCTTTGGCGAAAGCCAGGAAATTGTTAACTGCCTGCCTGACCAGCAGTAAAAATAGGTGGAGGAGGGATAATGCTCTGGGGTTGGTTTCCAGGGGTTGGCTTAAGCCCCTGAGTTCCAGTGAAGGGAAATCTTAAAGGAAAGGTGTCACGAAAAAAAAAAATTTGATATCAATTTGCATTTAGTGTTTTATTATAAAATCTTTTATTTATGTGTGTGTTTGTTTTTTACTTTTTTCTTGTTTCTAACTTTTACTTCACTATGGGGGCTGCCATTTTGTTTTTCATCTCTGTATGTGTCGATTAACGACACATACAGAGATGGAATACGGCAGCTACAGTGCATAGGAGTCAATGAACGGGAGCCGTCCCATTGACTTTGCTCTATGGCTCTGTCCTGCGCAGACGCAGGTCAGAGTCACACAGAGCAGAACAGCTGTTTGCAGGGAGAGAGCAGGCACCATCTTGAAGACCAGCTGCACTGCAGGTAAGATGTGTGTCTCTGCATGTCCCACTCTCTACCTCACAGACCCCCGCTCTCGTGACCCCCGACGGGCCCCCCCACCCGACGCCCCCCCCACCCGACGGCCCCCCCCCCCCGAAACGGCCCCCCTCCCTCCCTTGTGTGAAGGACACACGATGAAACTGTACTGGGAAAGCCCTGAACGGTAAATCTCTCTAGTTGTGCTGAGACTGTTTGGGGATGTGACTAATGGACCTCTCAGTCTCAGCACAATTAGAGAGATTTATCGTTCAGGGGTCTGGGAAAGCTGGGTGACCACCATTACTCCTCCTACTGGAGTGTGAGAGGTTCATTAGTCACATCCCCAAACACACTCCACTAGGAGGAGTAAAGGTGGTCACCCAGCTTTCCCAGACCCCTGAATGATAAATCTCTCTAGTTGTGCTGAGACTGAGAGGTTCATTAGTCACATCCCCAAACAGTCTCAGCACAACTAGAGAAATTTACCGTTCAGGGGTCTGGGAAAGCTGGGTGACCACCATTACCCCTCCCACTGGAGTGTGAGAGGTTCATTAGTCTCATCCCTAAACACTCCAGTATGAGGGGTAATGGTGGTCACCCAGCTTTCCCAGATGCAGATATAACCAGGAAAGGGCTGGATGGACGGGCTGAGGGTGCGCAGGGTTTTTGGTGATCCCCCTCTGTCATGTGATCGGACCTAGGTTACCGGTTCATCAGACGGGGTTCATGTGACTATAACTCTGTCCATAACAAGAGACAGTGCACTCAGGACAAGCCCTGCCCTCATGCCATAGTTGTGTGGTTCTGTCTGCGGTGATGGCGGTGGGTGGCTCTGACACCTGCCTCCCCCGTCGGGTCATCTCAGGACAGAAGGGGTGTCCGGATTGGAGACACTGCGCCGCACCTGTCCTCAGGTTGTGTCTGGTATTGCAGTTCACATCCATTGAAGTGAATAGGACAGAGCTGTAATATCACACACGACCTGAGGACAGGTGCGGCGCCATGTTTTCCTGGACGACCCCTTTAAGACTTTTCCCGTGTGTGCGTGCGGCAGAGCGGAGTGTGCACGGGCGCCGCTGATACTTCATAGCCGCTTATCAGCTGTTTTGAAGAATCAGCGGCGAGCACACACACACACACATCCCCCAAACACGCAAAATCAAGTGTAATCAAGCGTTTTTTATGTGGTTTTTTTTGCACGTAAAATGTGCAAAAAAAAACAACATGTCAAATACACGGCGTGTGAACCGGTCAACTGAAAAGTCATTCACTTCACTTTCATCATTCTAAGGCTGGGTTCACACTACCTATTTTCAGGTGTAAACTAGGCGTTTTACGCCTTGATTTACGCCTGAAAAGACGGCTCCAATACGTCGGCAAACATCTGCCCATTCATTTGAATGGGTTTGCCGACGTACTGTGCCGACGACCTGTAATTTTACGCGTCGCTGTCAAAAGACGGTGCGTAAAATAACAGTCTCGGCAAAGAAGTGCAGGACACTTCTTGGGACGTAATTTGAGCCGTTTTTCATTGAATTCAATGAAGAACAGCTCCAAATTACGGCCGTAATTGACGCCTCACAACACGCGAGTACGAGCAATTACGTCTGAAATGACGGAGCTGTTTTCTCCTGAAAACAGCTCCGTAATTTCAGACGTAAATGCAGTTAGTGTGTGCACATACCCTAGGGGTATGTTCACACACAATGTTTTCAGCTGAAAAATCGGAAGCAGAAATACGGCGTTCTGTTCCGACAGGGCGTTTTTTAAGTGGTAGTTTTCCAAAAACGGCACGTAAAAAGACGCCCGACCAAAATGAAGTGCACATCACTTCTTGGGACGTTTTTGGAGCCGTTTTTCATTGACTTTATAGAAAAACAGCTCCAAAAACGGCCGTTAAAAAACGCGAGTTTGATTAAAAAATGGCTGAAAATCAGCAGCTGTTTTCCCTTTAGTGAGCGTGTGAGCATACACTTAGCCTTTTGGTGTGTCCTAGAACTTCTTCTAGCTGCAGAATCACACCCAATATGGCTGCCGGACACTGCTTAGCAATTTGAAGACACCTTTACCTGGCTTGTGAGAGGGGGGGTGAGGTTCCCTCCCACATTTACAGCAGCTGTGAGTCAGGTTGCTTTGCCTTATTCACCTTGCTGTAATTCTGGGAAGTGCTCCCCCTGGTGACCAACATTGGAAAACATGTCAAATTATTATTTAATTTTTAATACTTTCCACCATACGGAAAAAAATAAAAAATACAGCAAAAAACGAAAAAAATATAATAGAAATAAGTAACGACACTTAAAAAAAAGGTTTCATTTGCGACACATTCCCTTTAATGCTTCAGCATACCAAGACATTTTGGACACTTGTATTCTTCCTACTTTGTGGAAAACCGTTTGGAGAGGGCCCTTTTCTGTTCCATCATGACTGTGCCCCTATACACAAAGCAAGGTCCATAAAGGAATGGTTGGGGGAGTTTGGTGTGGAAGAACTTGACTGGCCCACACAGAGCCGTGACATCAACCCCATCCAACACCTTTAAGATGAACTAGAACAGAGATTGCGAGCCAGCCCCTCTCCTCCAATATCACTGTCTGACCTCACAAATGCTCTGCTGGATGAATGGGCAAAAATACCCACAGACACACTCCAAAATCTTGTAGAAAGCCTTCCTAGAAGAGTGGAAGCTGTTTTATCTGCAATGGGGGGAACCAACTCCATATTAACTGGTTGCCGACACAGGACCAGAATGCTCGTCCTGAGCAGCGAGTACTTGGCGCATTAGGACGAGCATTCTCGTCCTGTGTGACAGCCGTCTGTGCGCGCGATCGAGATCGGGGCAACGGCTGTAATACACAGCCACGGCCCCGCTCTGACAGCGGAGAGAAGAGAAACCTCTTCTCTCCGCCATTAACCCTTTGAAAGCTGATCACAGCGTTCATGGAGAGGGGACTGCACTTTGATCGCGTCACACATGATAACTGTGATGCTATCAAAGCCCATAACTTGTATGGCCAGACAGCCCAGGGTCCACTGAAGGACCCCAGAGCTGTCTGATCATATTTCCTTTTGTTAGGGCATACTGAGGTATGCCCTAACAACTGCCTGTGTACAATCCGTACATAGGCTAATGTACTAGCATATAGATCTATGCCAGTACATTACAGTTACAAAATCAAAATCAAAATGATAAATCCCTTTATGGGATTAAAAAAAAAAGTTAAATGAATGTAAAAAAAAAAATAATGATAAATAAATAAATAAAAAGTAAAAAAAATACACAGAAACACAATTTTTTTTATAATAAATAAACTTTTTAAAATATAAGTCCTAAAACATGAAATAATCTAGACATATTTGGTATCGCCACGACCGTAAAAACCTGTACAACAAATGTATAACATTATTTATGATGATCGGTGTATGGTGTAAAAAAAATATATATATTAAAACTGCTGCGGAACTGCTTTTTTTCTGCATTTTCGCCAAAATAAAAATGTATAGAAATTAAACGATAATGTATTTGTACCAAAAAATGGTACCTACATAAAGTACAACTCGTCCCGCAAAAAACAAAGTCTCATACAACTACGTCGTACAAAAAATAAAAGAGTTCTGAGCGTCGGGATGCAAAGAGGGAAATATAAAAAAATTGTTCTGTCCTTAAGGCAAAAATTGTCGTGTCCTTAAGGGGTTAATATCTATGGATTTGGAATGGGATGTCATAAACTCTTCTGTACGTGTAATGTGTAGGCGTCTTAATACTTTTGTCCATATACACCGCGTTCCAAATTATCATGCAAATGATATTTTTCGCTGATTTTCCTAAATAGTCGATGCAAATGACAGTCAGTATAATCTTCAAGCCATCAACCATTGGAGTATAATGCAAATTTTATTGAAAAATCTCCTAATGATAACAGAGTTTTTTTTAGAAGTAAAAGACTCAAAATGCACTGTTTCAAATTATTATGCACAACAGAGATCAAAACATTTTAAAGGTTGTAAAGAGAACTAAAATGGTAATTTGTTGAATTTGCAGCATCAGGAGGTCATATTTACAGAAATCAAAAGCTCTTTCAATCAAAAAAACTTAACAGGCCAAGTTACATGTTAACATAAGACCCCTTCTTTGATGTCACCTTCACAATTCTTGCATCCATTGAATTTGTGAGTATTTGGACAGTTTCTGCTTGAATATCTTTGCAGGATGTCAGAATAACCTCCCAGAGCTTCTGTTTTGATGTGACCTGCCTCCCACCCTCATAGATATTTTGCTTGAGGATGCTCCAAAGGTTCTCAGTAGGGTTGAGGTCAGGGGAACATGGGGGCCACACCATGAGTTTCTCTCCTTTTATGCCCATAGCAGCCAATGGCACAGAGGTATTCTTTGCAGCATGAGATTGTGCATTGTCATGCATGAAGAAAATTTTGCAACGGAAGGCATGGTTCTTCTTTTTGTACCACGGAAGAAAGTGGTCAGTCATAAACTCTACGTACTTTGCAGAGGTCATTTTCACACCGTCAGGGACCCTAAAGAGGCATACCAGCTCTCTCCCCATGATTCCAGCCCAAAACATGACTCCGCCACCTCCTTGCTGACGTCGCAGCCTTTTTTGGACATGGTGGCCATTCACCAACCATCTACTACTCCATCCATCTGGACCATCCAGGGTTGCACGGCACTCATCAGTAAACAACACGGTTTGAAAATTAGTCTTCATGTATTTCTGAGCCCACTGCAACCGTTTCTTCTTGTGAGCATTGTTTAGGGGTGGCCGAATAATAGCTTTATGCACACTTGCAAACCTCTGGAGGATCCTACACCTTGATGTTCGCGGGACTCCAGAGGCACCAGCGGCTTCAAATACCTGTTTGCTGCTTTGCAATGGCATTTTAGCAGCTGCTCTCCTAATCCTATTAATTTGTCTGGCAGAAACCTTCCTCATTATGGCTTTATCTGAACGAACCCGTCTGTGCTCTGAATCAGCCACAAATCTTTTCACAGTACGATGATCACGCTTAAGTTTTCTTGAAATATCCAATGTTTTCATACCTTGTCCAAGGTATTGCACTATTTCACGCTTTTCGGCAGCAGAGAGATCCTTTTTCTTTCCCATATTGCTTGAAACCTGTGGCCTGCTTAATAATGTGGAACGCCCTTCTTAAGTAGTTTTCCTTTGATTGGGCACACCTGGCAAACTAATTATCACAGGTGTCTGAGATTGATTACAATGATCCAAAGAGCCCTAAGACACAATACCATCCATGAGTTTAATTGAAAAGCTAATAATTAAATGTTTATGACACTTAAATCCAATGTGCATAATAATTTGGAAAACGGTGTAGTGTATATACATACTGGTATATGTACTGGAATCGGTTGACCTTCTTAATAGCACTTTGACATGCATGTATAAAAACAGAAATCACAATATACCATTCTATGGTTATTAAATCCTAAATGTTCCCTTTTCTGCATGATGAATATAATATAAATGTTATCAGTTAATATTAAATTATACATCCAGGCACAATGAAAACTTGACAATGCTTCTGCATTCTAATGAACTTTCTTTCTTTTGTCAGTTCAGCTGTTTGTGTCTTCAGTTTCTGGGACAGGAAGTAGCTGTCTGTGTGTTTCTGTCTAAAGGACTATGATAACAACTTTCATTTGATTCCTTATCAATACCAATTTAACCTACAAGAACGTCACTACAGTAATATATAACAAATGACCCCTCAAACTCATAGTTTATAAAGCAAGTTTTGACCTTTTTAATTATTTACCCCAGTAAAGTAACATTCTGAATAATTTGTATAGTAGACCCTGGTGCCCATATCGAATTTAATTTAACATTCTCTTCCCCCAAAGTGCAAAACTCTCTACTTACCAACTGCGCTTAGCCTGTACTCACTTTTGGCTGTAGCATGGGTAGAAATTCAAAAAGTCATCACTACCATCTCCATTTTCTCCATTCTACCTGAGGTTTTGTCACCTGCATCAAAGATATAAAAAATAGCTGTCTCTTCTTCTGCTCATCCCAATAATCTATCAATTTCAGCTGCAAAATTCAGAGCTTGAGAAATGTGGACACATATAGATCAAGTATCATGATGTTTGTGCTTCTAGTAACCAAATCCCATCCCGCTAGTATATATTCTTCGCTGCATTCCTTCTGAATTGTCATTCAATTATGGTCGGCTGCTGCTGCTGAAACATTTATGACCATTTCATGCCATAGCTTCTTTAGTACAACACACCCTCTAACTGGCTACTGAAAATAATAATTCAAATAAATTTAATATGTTTGACTACGTCTATGTCCTTCCTGTTTCTTAGAGCAGTGCATTTTATTCAGCATTGATAATAACTCCTACTAGCAAAGACAATGTGCTAGATTTTTTTATTTTCCGTTGCTCAAATAGCACCAATATATTTCACATCTTTGTACAGAGATTGTCATCACTCACATCAGTCCCTCACATCAGTCCCTGTCCTAAGGGAGGCTCCCAACATCAATTTCCCTATAGCTGATTTATCTGTCTAAATGTTTTTGGAGTGTGGGAGGAAACTTTAGAACCCAGAGGAAACCCAAACAAACAAGGGGAGAACATACAAGCTCTAAGCAGATGTTGCCCTTGGTTAGATTTGAGCGCTGCAAGTAGATATTCAAATGGAAATGTACTGTATCTCCTTAAAAATCCTATACATTTGGCAAATGCTTGATATGAGATCTGTCTCTAATTTAATACTGCTTGTGAAATGAAATAGAGGCAAACAGTTCCTATTTGCTCTCATTAACCAAGAGAATGACTGCAATAACATTTTTTCAGTTTGACTTTTTTTTGTTTCTGACACATTTTTTTTCTGTTTCTAAGTAGCCTTTGTTAGTCATCCAGGGATGTGCTCTTTTCACCATGGATCAGGCGAAGAAAAGCCTTCATTTTTATGCCATATTCTTTCTAATACCTTTTATGATACAGGATTTCCAAAGCTGCAGTGCTGTGACAATATGCAGGCAGCAAAAGTTGCTCCATTACGTTCAGTAACATATTGGAGACAGCTGTGGTCACTTGAATTAATGCCAATTAATCTGTTTCGGTTTTTATTTGAAACCGGGGAAGTATTCCAAAAGAAAAGGATATTCCCTAATCTTTTCAAATAGTGTTTTTAGATCTTTTAGGAAAACAGTAACTAAAAAAGAAAGCCAGCTGGGACTTAAGATCCATACTATTTTAGAGGAGTTTTGTATGATAAGGATATAGCTCTTAAGTCTGGAATTTGAGATACACACTGGGTTAGAAAACTTGGAGTTTAAGAAATCTGTGCATAAGAATCCCACGGCGCTATGCAAGATCAAATACAAAACATCTACAAGGATTTCCTGTGTAGAAAAAAAATGCCATGTGTATGGATATAAGCATATTTGTAGGAATTTCATTTTACATAATGTAAACAATTGCGGGTGCTTAAATAACAAATATGTTACATAAATAACAAAATAAGGCTGTCTTAATCCCAAAACGCAGATCAGTGGGTCCAAAATTTTCCTTCATAATACTTTTCCCTACAGATCCAATTTCGGTTTTGCCAAAAGGAAAACATGTACAGCAAATGTAAGGCCATGTTCACATATAGCCTAAACACTATGGAAAGTCTGCAGCATTTTCACAACATAAATTGATATACTGCAGGATTTAAAATCCACATAGCAAGTCATTTTCCGGACGTCTTTGTGTGGATGAGATTTGTTGAAATGACATCCATTCTACTGCTACTATACACGCTGTGGAATTTCCGCATAGAAAATCTGGATGGAAATTCTGCGATATTTACGTTACGTGTGAACATGGCCTTAGTGTGAGAGTGAGGCCTATCGCCTCTCCCTGGTATATATTTTATAACATGTTTCTAATTTTTATTAGGTTGGAGTGGAGCTCCATTTCTCTGATATGATACAGAGCTCCGAATGCCTGTCTATCATGCATACAGTCTGATGCAAATATGACAAAATTCCAGTGACCTGTGAATGCCGTTAGGAGGATTTTACAGAATAATTTTTATAAGGCTTCCATTGAAATTAACACCCTTACATTCAAATACCATCTCCATTAAATACAATATGTAAATCTGACATCATAGAAATCCATATAGTTTCCATAGATTTCAACTTTAAAGGGGTTTACCGGGAATTTATATTGATGGCCTATCCTTAGGATAGGTCATCAAAATCAGACCATTGTGGGTCCAAATCCCGGCCCCCCGCCAATCATCTGACTGAAGGAGCTGTAGGGTTTATTGCTGCATCCTCTTCAGTTTCGTAGTTACTGTGCCTGGGATTGCATTTACGTTCACTTGAATGGGGGACAGAACTGCAATCCCAAGCACAGTGGCTGCACGTGTACGGTTGTGCATGCAGTGGCGGAGCTATAGGTGTAGCAGCAGTCGCAGTTGCGACCGGGCCCCTAAGCCTGAGGGGCCCACGGGCCCCCCTCGCCACACTTAGAGTGACCGTTTCATTACTTCTTAGATAAACTTGATCTTTACACAGCACAGGTGCAGCAGCGTGTGCATCAGCGTGTGTAATCCCCCTCCCTTCTTGTGCTCTGCGGCACTGGATTGGAGGAGACAGGGGAGAAGGAGTCTAGATATACCCGCTGCCGCACGCTGTGTAAGGAAGAAGCTCATGTCTCATCGCAGCTCGTTTCCCCCACATCTATGTGAGTGCAGGACAGGAATCACTCATGTAGTTAGATTTTCTTTCTTTAGTATTTTTTTTCCTATACTGTGTTTGATCTTTGCTGTTTCTCTCTGTTCTTTCTATCCTGCAAATAGGGGACAGAACGGGAGGATTCAGCAGTGAGAGCGATGCAGACAGGAGACTGATAACAGTTAAAGGACAGATACAGCCTCCAGTTATGGGGAAGACACTGATAAGGGGGCTAGAGGTTGCTATGGGTCATAATTGCACATTACTGGAGGTCTGGAGCTGTGCTGTAGTATGAAACACAAAGCCCTGCTATGCCAGTGTCCACTGGAAACTATAGATAATAAAGAGGCTGCTCCTACAGGTTTATTAGATGATATCTAGTAACAGGGGCATTTTCTTAAGGTTTTTTTTTGCCAGAATCATTAATTATCACCTATCCTTAGGATAAGTGATAATTTTGTTATCGCTGGGACCCCCACCAATCATGAGAACTGGGGTCCCGAACCCCTATTCCTCCTCACTGTAAGCAGGGCATTGAATGGAGCAGTGATCGTGCATGCACTCTACTGCTCCATTCAAAGTCTATGGGAATGACAGAAACAGCCGAGTACAGCGCTCGGCTGTTTACGTCATTGTCATAGACAGTGAATGGAGCGGAGGGATACAATTGTAGTGTATTAATTTTTCACTGCGTAGAGCTGGTATATGACCATTAGGCTGGGTTCACACAACCTATTTTCAGACGTAAACGAGGCGTATTATGCCTCGTTTTACGCCTGAAAATAGGGCTACAATACGTCGGCAAACATCTGCCCATTCATTTGAATGGGTTTGCCGACGTACTGTGCAGTCAACCTGTCATTTACGCGTCGTCGTTTGACAGCTGTCAAACAACGATGCGTAAAAATACACCCTCGTCAAAAGAAGTGCAGGACACTTCTTTCAGACGTAATTTGAGCCGTTCTTCATTGAACTCGAAGCACAGCTCAAAATTTACGGCTGTCAGAGAAGCCTCGCAAAATGCGAGGAGGAGCATTTACGTCTGAAACGAGGCAGCTGTTTTGTCCTGAAAACAGTCTGTCTTTTCAGACGTAAAAGCCTGCTACCGTGTGCACATACCCTTATTTGGTGACTTCATTATTTAGGTATACTATCATACATAGAACTGCGCCGCTTTAAGCCTGCCGTGTTATAAAAGTTGTTTTATTCGTCTCTGATGTATATACTTTTGTTTTGAGGGGCTTACTTTAGAGACCCAGTAATGCAGCTGAAAGTTAGAGAGAAGATGCGTAGGGGGGACCAAACTGAACTTTTGCACCTGGGCCCATGAGCCTTTAGCTACGACCCTGTGTGCATGTAAACTGGTAAAAGGCCACAGCGATGAACGCCCTGGTCCCATCAGTCAGCTGATTGTTGGGAGTTGAACACCCACCGGTCTGATATTAGTGACCTATCCTAAGAATAGGCGAACAATATAAAATGCCACAAAATTAAATTTAACTTTTGCTAATAATTTTATCATAAGACTATACCAAAGATTAAACTAAATCTAATATTTCTGATATTTAGGTCCCTTTAAAATATTCAGGATACATTGTCGACCAAAAGCAAAATATATGATATTTTCGTAATGAAAATGTGACATTTGGATTTGAATTATGCTATAATTTTCAGAAAATTCAGCAGGATTAGGTAAAAAAATTTTTTATTATTATTGGGGACACGACAGGTCTTCTTTAAAATTAATTTAGAAAATTTTTGTAGGGTCAATACTTATTTGTGTGACATAGGTATTGACTCAAAGAAATACTCCAACTTGCATCATTATTATGTAACACACTGCTAGTATGAATATTCAGTAATTTTACATACATTCAGTTGACATGCAGCCCCTTTCTTTACAATGTGTTTCTATAATATCAACAGTAACACAGGAAATCAACAGTAAGACAATCTAAAGAAATGGCTGGTAAAAATGTATATCTATCCTGAGATAAAAATAAAAAGGAATAATATAAGGGCAGACTGAATAGACCATGTTGTCTTTTTCTACTGTCACTCTACTATGTTCCTAACATGAAATTTTTGTCTGTAAACTGGTAAGTTTCCTTCAATATGGATGACTCAACATATCCATAGTAACAGTACACGAAAAAAAATAACTTTTCCAAGATAAAGAACAAAATGGAACCCTCCAATTATATATGGAATATCAAACCATGATAGTTTACAGCCCGTCATTGTGGTTTCCTTACCATTTGGGAAATTTATTTAAGTTATTAAAAAATTCCCTAAAATTCTCAACAGAAACGTTGGCTTCTGTTTTCTCGGCAGAGCTAACTGGCCTGATTTGTCAGAACAGCTTGAAAATGAAGTGCTAACTGTTGGATTTTATTGAAAGGAAACCAAGTGGAACAACATATGTATTTTCTTAGGAAACTAAAAAGCTCGCAGTCATGTGATGTTCCTTGGGGTAAATTCTTTGTTATGAATTACAACCTGCTTACTGATGAGTTGTTAATAAAAAAGTAGACCCATTGGCCATTATTTTTTCCACACAGTACACACTTTGAATTTTAAAAAAAAAAGTTTTCATTAATATAATAAGTGTGAATAAATCTGTTTCCAATTTGTGATTGCTTTCTCCTCATCGCAAAATGTAATTTCTTGTTAAATCGAATGGTACACTATCATGATTGTATTGAAATTTAAAGAAAATATATGAAATTGAGGGTAAATTGTGTAATAAGAAGAATATAGCATAATAATTTACAATAACTGAAAATCATGGGAAAAGGTATCCATGACAATTTTTGGCTTATGAATCCGCCAGCTGCAGTTAAATTCAGTTGACCAAGTAGACGAAAGCAAACTGTTGAATAAAACTAGAAACAGATGGTAAATGAAGGTGGCAATATAAGTCTTGTTAGACTTTTTTTCCCTCAATGCTAGCATCTGGTCAAACAAGGAAGTCTGTGTATCTACTAATCTTGTTACCCAAACACCTTATTATTAAAGTAATCTTTGAGTGAAATGTAACATTTGAAAAGTAATTCAACTTTCTTGTCTTTTTATGGGGTTTTTTTCCCCGGTCTTTTTCTACACAGCAGTATTTATGAAATTATTCACGTTTTGTACATTTTTATTTCATTTTTAATTTTTATTTTGCAATCAGGTTCAGTCCATGTGGATAAAGATTTAAAATTCGATTTTAAAGCCGGCAGGACTGAATTATTATTTTTTTGCTACTAAAAATCTGAAACAACATTCTAAGTAAACTGTCCTTGATTTGAATGGGAGTTTGCTTAGAATGTTGTCTCATATTTTTTAGTAACATAAACCTCTGAACATTGCCAAAGGGTTTAAGTCCTTTTGTTCTGAAAATCAGTGGTGATCCGAGGTCACAGACTTGTCCTATGAGATCTTTTTACATCTGTCTATGACATATCAAAAAATCATTTTGCCTAGATTTCCCTTCTAAAATGAAAAGCAATATCAATATCTAATTTTATCACACACCTGGGTGGGAAGGTTATTAAAATAGGAATTGCCTGTTTTATTTTAATTCCAAGATGATTTTTTTCTTAGTTAATTGGCCAAAATACTAGATTAATTGCTAGCTGATCTGTGATATTGCAGTAGTATGGACAATTTGACATGAAAACTCCAAAATGGTGCCCCAAACACCAAATTAGGGAAATTGTTTGTTGTTGTTCTCCCAACATGCAACATTGAACCGTGCTGACATCTCAGCCTAGGCACGTAGCGATCTGCCGGAGCGATAAACCAAGGTCTCTCATTGTAAGGATTCTGTCCCTCTTAGTTTGCGACAAGTGGCGATAACTGGCTCGTCAATGAATAGGCGCCATCGCACAATCATCCAACACCACTTAATCTGATTTTTGAGGTTTCATGTGGCTAAAAAACTTTGCCTTCAATCTGGATTTTATTCCCCTGCCATATGTCACAGATTGGAGATAGGTGCTTGGAAATTTGATAATATGCATATCTTAGGCTTCGTTCATATCTGGGTCAGGATTCCATTCTGGCGGGAAGCTCCGATGCTACGTCAGAACGGAACCCTGACGCAGATGTGAACGAAGCCTTAGCGACACCTGCTACTTCATCGATTTGCATAACCTTACGGCTTTTCCCTTCTTGGTGTTGCAATTTCAATGTTGAGGAGTGTATGTTAACATAGAGGATGTATGCACCAATCCCTGATTGATATTAAAAACTGTTTCTGGAAGGGGCGGAGCCTGACCGCAGAGAGTGATGGCAGCATAATCTTTCGGCTCCTCACACACATGATCCGGGATCACTAAAGCAGCAAGGCACGAACTAAAAAATTGTAAAAATTGGCAAGCCTGATAACAGGGAACATTCAGGGACGCTAAAAACTCCCAAAGGACAGGCAGACCTGGACAAATTCTTAAAAATGAAGCCGTCCTAGAAAGCCAAAATGGCGCCGCCCGCGGCCATAGAGCCAAAACAAGAAGAGGAATCAGACGACAATAGTGATCGAGAGTCCGTCGCTGCCTCCTCCTCCTCGCGCCAGGAGAGGGCTCCGATCTCCCGAGCATACTTAAAGAAAACTATTCTATAAGCTCTAACGCCTATGATGAAGGAACTAGCAGATATCAAGGCGGATGTCCGCCATATTGGAAATCGAGTGGAGCACCTGGAAGCTGTGGTTACAGACTCGGTCAGTTTCTGTGATTCACTGGGACACAAAGTACAGCATCAAGAAGCTCAACTCAATAAAGTGATGACGCTACTGGAGGATCAAGAAAATAGGAGCAGGAGGAAGAATGTAAGATTCAAAGGCATACCTGAATCAGTGGCTTCAGAGGCACTACAGGCTGCGGCCAAGAAAATATTTGCAGAGCTGTTGGGCCAGGAACGTGCTTTCGCAATCGTGATTGAGCGGATCCACAGGGCGCTGCGCCCTGTACCGAGAGCATCGGAACCACCAAGAGATGTTATATGTGGCTTACTTAGCTTTGTGGATACCTCTGCCATTTTACAAGCAAACAGAACATGTGCGGACGTCGTACTGGGTGGCGCGAAAATCCAGCTCTTCCAGGACATCGCAGCCTCTACATTAGCAAAACGCAGAATGATGCGGCCTCTTCTTCTTAAATTGCAGGACATGCGACTCACATACAACTGGATGTACCCCTTTGGCCTAGCCATACTAAAAAATGGTAAACGCCTCATCATTCACACGCCAGAGGACTTACAAGATACCTGGGAAAAGCTAGGAATCGCTCCTATGGAGATCCCTTCCTGGATGCCGGCCCACACGGACTTCCATTTGCCGAATCTACCGCAGATCACACCATGGGCGACAGCGGGAAAGATGAGATCACCCAGATCTAAGAAAGGGCAAGTGAGAAACGAAGACGGAGACCTCGCCTGAGTATGGACTTCCATTCCTGACCCCACATGGGGTTCGTATATGCTATTTGCTCTCTGTATATTAGGCATGGGAACAGTGAGTATGTTATAACTGGTATATTGAGTTCCCTTAATGCGATATGTCTATACTTTCCCCTGACACTCCTTATATTGCATAGTGCCTTAAAAATAATACTGAGAATATGTATATTGCTGTAGTGATCCTGGACCAGGTATCGGATCAGGATAGATGGTTCTCTGTACCCCTAACTCTGGGAAGAGACATGGCACCTTTAATGTTATACGTGGTTTGTGTTACATTATGATACTTGGTGCTGTGCCTTCTGTGAGACATGCACATTTGGATGCCCCAGGGCCTAAGGGTCGTGAGCTCCCCCAGGGGGGATTGATCCTTGTTCTCTGGCGGCACTCCTTTTCATTGTTACCTCGATGTTTCCCCCTTTTCTATGTTCCTTATGTTACCTCTACCTCCCACCCTGATCCCTAAAAGATAGATGTAATATTGCCACAGTTCACTAGGATGCCACGATACTCTGACACCTCATGGCGTTAACTAACATACTCACTTATAATGTTAGGGGTTTGAACTCCCCTAACAAACGAAAACAGGTCTTGACGCTACTTAAAATGAGAAAGCCTCTATAATATTCCTACAGGAAACGCATTTTAAAGAGGGAAAGATACCTAGATTACCAACCCATTATTTTAATAAGTGGTACCACTCTGGATCAAATAGCTCAGCAGCAAGAGGGGTGTCTATTGCGTTCCATAAAGACCTTCCCTTTACTCTAGTAGCACAACATAGTACTGCTGATGGCAGAGCACTGTTTTTGAAGGGGCATATCTGTAACTCTATGTACACATTCGCAAATCTATATGCTCCGAATAAATCACAGACGGGATGGTTTGACAAGATCTTAGACACTCTAACTATTTTTGCGGAGGGGCCTATAATTTTAGGTGGGGACCTGAACGTCACGCTAAACCCTCTCCAGGACTCCTCTACTAACAGATCTGCCTTATCCTTTGCTGCACTTGGGAGAATTAAAAGGAAATTTCAGGGACTACAGTTAGCAGATGCCTGGAGGGTGTTACACCCCTCAACTCGCGATTTTACATTTTACTCCTTAACGCATAGGTCACATCAGAGACTCGACTATCTTTTCATTCACGAGAGTTTAATTTCAGCTCTAAAATCAGCCCAGATAGGTCCAATGACGGTTTCGGATCACTCACCGGTTAGCATAATTTTGCCTCTAGCGGGATTACCCATTAGAGAATGGTCATGGCGGCTCAACGATACCCTCCTAGATGGGGAGACACATATAACCTATTTAACAGAACAGTTTACATTTTATTTTGATACTAACACATATCCGGATGTAACGGCCACATGTATATGGGAAGCACACAAAGCCTACATGAGGGGTCTCTTGGTCTCCATGGGGTCTAGAGTCAAAAAAGAAAGATCAAAACAAATTAGTTCTTTATTGACACGAATTGCTGCTCTAGAAAAGATTCACAAAAAATCAGCAGCCCAGGGCGCTCAGATTGAACTGCATACCCTGAGAGTGCAACTAAAAGATCTACTCAACCTGAAACTTGCCAAAAATTTGATGCAATATAGACAGAAGATATATGCATATGGAGACAAAGGGGGTAGACTTATGACGGCTCTCATTAAAAAACGAAAGGAAAAATCCTTTATTACAAAAATCAGGGGGACCGATGGAATAATACGCACCTCCACGACCGATATAGCCAAAGAATTCAGGTTCTTCTATTCCTCCCTCTACAATATCAAGGAAGATGGAGCTAGAACCCAACCTGGTCAGGGGGAAGCACGTATATTAGATTTTTTGGGGTCTCTGCAATTGCCTACCCTCTCTACAGAAGAGGCTGACACACTCCTGCGCCCTATCACGGTAGAAGAAGTGAGGAATGTAGTTTCCTCCTTTCCACCAGGCAAAAGCCCGGGACCGGATGGCTTCCCTCTCATCTATTACAAAAAATTCCTAGACTCCTTGTTGCCGCACCTAACTCACATGTGTAACGCACTTTTAGAAGGCACCCCCTTTTTGAAACAATCCTTGGAAGCATTCATCACTATTATACCGAAGGAGGGGAAGGATGCCTCCCTCTGTGCTAGCTACAGGCCGATATCCAGATTGAATGTCGACCTGAAGATATGGGCCAAACTCTTGGCGCTGCATGTGGGGGCTTTATTACCCAAACTTGTTAATCCTGATCAGATGGGGTTTGTGCAGGGAAGGGAGGGTAGGCATAATGCGATGAGACTGATAAATTCGATACACTACGCTAAATATTCTAAACTGCCTTTGATACTTATGGGGACTGATGCTGAGAAAGCGTTCGATAGAGTAGCCTGGGATTTCATGAAACACGTGCTAGCTAAATTTCTATTTCCACCTCAATTTATAACGGCAATTTTTTCACTTTATACAGAACCACATGCCCGGATACGGGTTAATGGGGTCCTGTCTCCGTCCTCTATCACGAATGGTACTAGACAGGGATGCCCGCTGTCCCCCACTCCCTTTGTTTTGACCTTGGAGACTCTTCTACAAAGAATCAGATCAGATTCTCTCATAAGAGGGATACAAATAGGCGACCATACACATTTAGTGGCGGCTTTTGCAGACGACATACTACTTATGGTCACTAACCCGCAACAAGCACTGCCACGGCTACAACATATCTTTGCAGAGTATGGAGGGGTCTCCAATTTCAAGATCAATTACAGAAAATCCGAAATACTTAACATATCCCTTACACCCTCTCTGGCACAAGATCTGCAACGAGACTCACCCTTCTTATGGCTTTCTCACTCTATCACGTATCTTGGCGTTCAAATCCCGAGTCAACTGCAAGATCTATATAAGCTCAACTACCAACCGTTATTAAAGAAATTGTCAACACAACTTGCAGCTTATCACATACCCTTCATGTCATGGATGGGTAGGAAAAACCTTTTACAGACATACATACTGCCATTACTTTTGTATGTAATGACCATGGTCCCTATATACCTACCCAAGACCTTCTTTACACTAGTGAGGCGTATGTTTTCCTCCTTCTTGTGGAACCAACGCAGGCCCCGCTTGTCTTATAAATCACTATCGCAAAAAAGGGATAGAGGCGGCTTTGGGGTACCGGACGTGGAGGTGTATTACAGGGCAATTCATTTGCAGAGATGGTTAGACCTGATATCGCCTGGGGAAATGGCCTGGGGTGTAGCACCTGAGACGGCACCCTTGGGAAGGGAATCTATACGTATGTTGTGGCTAGCCGACCAAGGGGACTTAAAATCACTTAAGAACCCTTTGCTGAAGGGAACACTCTCGGTTTGGAGATCTCACAGAGTCAGGAGCACTCCCCCCCTAACGTCCTCGCTGATTATGCCTGCCTCCCACTATGGAGCATGGGGACCCCCCACCAGATGACATATGGGGTTTACTATGTGAAACTACCATTTCAGACTTACTGGAGACTAATACGGTCCCCTCACCTCATCTAAAATTAGATCGCTGGTATCGCCGAACTCACTCAACTTTCTCCAACTGACCCATATACAACATATTTGCACGAAATTCCTCTCTTCTCAGAAAGGCAGCAGGGACCTAGGCGACTTAGAGAAACGACTCCTCACTAAGTCAGTGACTAAATGCAAACTATCTAGATTATATCCTATGCTACTGAGCATGGACTCACCTGACACCCCCACCTTTATATTGTCCTGGGAAATGGAATTAAAATAGAAGTTCACGGATCAGGAACAGAAATGGATCTTAAGACACTATCATGGGTTCTCTAGGTGTGTCAAGCTCCAAGAGAACCACTATAAATTGTTAACAAGGTGGTACAAGACGCCGGAGCGCATGTACCATCTGGGCCTATCAACCTCTAGAATGTGCTGGCGATGTCAGGGAGATGTGGGAACATTGTCCCACATTTGGTGGTACTGCCCGCTGGTCACAGACTTCTGGAAAGAGGTATCCCTAGAGATTAACAAGATTTGTGGTTCTGAGATCCACCTCTCCATAGAACTGATAGCTCTGGCGCTGCCCTCGCAGTCATTTAAACCCACTAAAACGCATCTAGCAACCCACTTAATAGCGGCAGCTAAATATGTAATCCCCCTTTGCTGGCTCCAGACGGCACCTCCAACCAAAACACAATGGCTGGATAGAGTACATCAAATATGTAGTTTGGAGGAGTTGACCAGCTGGCAAGACCACACTCACACACAATTTTCAAACATTTGGAAACCATGGATAAGATACAGAACCAGTGCACATTGATCGATTACACACAAATTTCCTCCTAAGATGTGGCTCCTACTGAGAATTTTTTTGCTTGAACTGAGCCTGATAGGTGATACTTGACAACTTATTGTAGGTTGCATAACCTTGTAACCCACCCCCTCCCCCTCCCCCTCCTCATCTCTGTTTTCCTTCCTTGATGTGCCCTGAATTTATCTTGATATGAATATGTACTGCCATATGTCCGAAAGGTTGGTTATGAGACAATGTACGGCTATTCAAAGCTATTAACCTTATAATGTATGTAATACCCATGTTGCACATGGGCACAGTTATTCTTCTATTTCTCTATGTATGTATTGTTTGGTTTTGAAAATAAAAAAACTGATTTGAAAAAAAAAAACAAAAAAAAACTGTTTCTGGAATAAAATGCTTTGTTTAATTTGCTAAACTTTCAAATTCTTGCATGTGATTATAAATTATTCAACAAGACTCTTACAATTAACATTAGAAAACACATAAGAAAAGGAGCTATTCTGAATTATATACTATTCTGGTCAATAGCCATACACAACTGCATACAGATCTGCCCTCCACTGATGATAATAGGCATCCAAGATTTTTCTGAGTATGTATGTAAAACTACTGAGGGGCTGTTTAACCCCTTCGTGTTCAGTAACGTACTATTCCGTCATGGTAACTATCCCGTTCGCACACCATGACGAAATAGTACGTCATGGGAGGAACGGCTATTTCGGCCGTTTTCCCGACACATACAGGAGCTGTGACAGCTGCTGTCTTGTACAGCGGTTGCCGCAGCCCCCATAGCGGGGACCAATCGCTGTGTCCCCGCTGATTAACCCCTTAAAAGCCGCGTTTAATAGCGAACGCGGCTTCTTAGGGGTTAAACCACTATCGACAGCCTGCTACATGATAGCGGGCAGCGATGGTTGCTATGGCAACCGGACGCCTAACATTGGCGTCTGGATATGCCATCTACGGAAGCCTACTGGGTCCTGACAAAGTCAGGACCCACTATGCTTGCTGTCAGTGAGTAGCTGACAGCTCTAATACACTGCACTACGCATGTAGTGCAGTGTATTAGAATTGAGATCAGGGCCTCATGCCCTCAAGTCCCCTAGTGGGACAAAGTAATACAGTAAAAAAAAGTTGTGTAAAAATAAGAAAATAAAAGTTTTAAAAGTAATAAAAGTAAAAATTCCCCTTTTTCCTTTATCTGTCCTTTATTATTAATAAAAATAAATAAATAAACATATAAACTATACATAATTGGTATCACCGCGTCCGTAACGGCCTGAACTACAAAATTATTTTGTTATTTATCCCGCGCAGTGAATGCCATAAAAGAAAATAATAATAAACCGTACCAGAATCACAATTGTTTGGTCACTTCACCTCCCAAAAATGGAATAAAAAGAGATCAAAAAGTCGTATGTACCTAAAAATGGTACTGATCGAAACTACAGTTCGTTACGCAAAAAATAAGTCCTCGCACGGCTTTCTTGATGGAAAAATAACAAAGTTATGGCTCTTAGAATAAGGTAACACAAAAAGTAAATGATTTATTACAAAAAGTATTTTATTGTGCAAACGCCATAAGACATAAAAAAAAACTATAAACATATGGTATCGCCGTAATCGTATCGCCCCGCAGAATAAAGTGAATATGTCATTTATAGCGCACGGTGAACGCTGTAAAAAAAATAGAATAAAAAACAATAGTAGAATTGCTGTACTTTAGTCACCACGCCTCTTAAAAATAGTATACAAACTGATCAAAAAGTCACATGCACCCCATAAAAACTACAATGAATCCCTCAAGGGGTCTAGTTTCCAAAATAGGGTCACTTTTGGTGGGTTTCCACTGTTTTGGCACTACAAGACCGCCTCAAACCGGACATGGTGCCTAATAAAAAGGAGGCCTCAAAATCCTCTAGGTGGTACTTTGCTTCGGAGGCCGGTGCTACAGTCCATTACCGCACTAGGGCCACATGTGGGATATTTCTCAAAACTGCAGAATCTGGGAAATAAGTATTAAGTTGTGTTTCTCTGATAAAACCTTCTGTTCTACAGAAAAAAATTGAATAAAAAGGATTTTCTGACCAGAAAAATAAATATGTAAATTTCACCTCTACTTTGCTCTAAATTCCTGTGAAACACCTAAAGGGTTAATAAACTTTCTATATGCTGTTGTGAATACTTTGAGGGGTCTAGTTTCTAAAATGGGGTGTTTGATAGGGATTTCTAATATATAGGCCCCTCAAAGCAACTTCAGAACTGAACTGGAACCTAAAAAATAAATAAAAATGAGGCAATACTTTGCTTCTTACATTATACTGACAAGGAGCCGTGCCCACCCCGAGATGACCCCAGTTTTGACCGTTTGTATAAAGAGACCCCTATTAGACCATTTCAGTGCCCAGTTTTCCATACACCACCGAGAATTGTATTTCTATTGATGAGTCCTTGGTACATTTTAAGGGAGGCTTCAATTCCGCCAGTACCTGCCGAGTAAGAGGGCAAGGTATGGCGTGAAGTTGTATAAGCTGTGCGAGAGTGCATCAGGGTATACCTACAAATTTAGGATATATGAAGGGAAAGACACCAGTATTTAGCCCCCAGAATGCTCCCCCTTAGTGGGAGTTAATGAAATAATGGTGTGGGATTTGGTGCACCCACTAATGGACCAGGGTTACCACCTCTACCTGGATAATTTTTATATTAGCGTCCCACTCTTCAAGTGCTTCGCTTCCAGAAGTACTGCGGCATGCGGCACTGCTAGAAGAAATCTGAGAGGCCTCCCTAAGACACTGCTTGGGCAAACACTCAGAAGGTTGTGAGAGCAGGGCACAATCTAGCAGCAACATATTGTGTGTCACGTACAAGACAAGAGAGATGTCCTTGTATTGACAGCAATACATGGCCACACCAGTACCCATGTACCTGTACGAGGTACCAGAACAGAGACCCCCAAACCAGACTGCATCCTGGACTACAATAGGTACATGGGAGGGGTGGACTTGTCAGATCAAGTCCTGAAGCCCTACAGCGCCATGCGGTGTGGTATAAGAAGCTGGCCGTGCACATCATACAGATGGAATTGTGCAATGCGTACGTGCTACGTCGATGTGCAGGCCAGAGGGGAACTTCCCTGGAATTTAATGAGGTGGTTATCAAGAACTTAATCTTTAGGGACCAAGAGGAGGGGGCACCCAGTGCTTCTGGAAGCGAGGCCACACGCATCATACCAGGGCAAAACTTTCCAGGAGAAGTTCTCCAAACTGGCAAGAAGGGAAAAAGTCAAAAGAGGTGCAAAGTTTTCTATAAGAGGGGAATAAGGAAGGACACAATATATCAATGTGACACGTGTCCCGAAAAACCAGGGCTCTGTATGAAAGAGTGTTTTAAAATTTATCATACATCCCTTGATTTTTAATCTACCCCAGTTTTACTTACCCTGATGCACTCCGCACAGCTTATCCCCCTCATCTTTCCCTTCTGAGCCCTGCTGTGTGCCCAGGCAGCTGTTAACAGCCACATTGAGGGTATTGCCATACCCGGAAGAACCCACATTACAGTTTATGGGGTGTATGTCTCAGGTCAAAATGCTCACTACACCTCTAGATGAATGCCTTAAGGCTGGGTTCACACGACCTATTTTCAGGCGTAAACGAGGTGTATTATGCCTCGATTTACGCCTGAAAATAGGGCTACAATACATTGGCAAACATCTGCCCATTTATTTGAATGGGTTTGCCGACGTATTGTGCAGATGACCTGTAATTTACGCGTCGTCATTTGACAGCTGTCAAACGACGATGCGTAAATTGACTGCCTCGGCAAAGAAGTGCAGGGCACTTCTTTGCAATGTAATTTGAGCCGTTCTTCATTGAACTCAATGAAGAACAGCTCAAGATGTACGAGCGTCACAGACGCCTCGTATATTACGAGGAGGAGCATTTACGGCTGAAACGAGGCAGCTGTTTTCTCTTGAAAACAGGCTGTCTTTTCACACGTAAATGCCTGCTATCGTGTGCACATACCCTAAGGGGTGTAGTTTTTAAAACGGGGTCACTTCTCGGGGGTTTCAACTGTACTGGTACCTCAGGGGCTTCTGCATACATGACTTCGTACCAGAAAATCCCCAGTAGGCCAAATGGTGGTCCTTTCCGTCTGAGCCCTTCCATGAGCCCAAACGGCAGAGTATCACCACAAATGGAGTTTTGCCGCACTCAGGACAAATTGGGCAACAAAATGGGATATTTTATTTCTTGTGAAAATAAGAAATATTGAGCCAAAACTACATCTTATTGGAAAAAATTAATTTTTTTTAAATTCACAGCCCAATTCAAATAAGTTCTGTGAAAAAACTGTGGGGTCTAAATGGTCACAACACCTATAAATGAATTCCTTGAGGGGTTTAGTTTCCAAAATGTGGTCACTGCTTATGGGTTTCAATTGTTTTGATACCTCTGGGGCTCTGCAAATGTGACATGGCCCTCGAAAACCAATCCAGCCAGATCTGCACTCCAAAGGACACACAGCGCTCTTTCCCTTTTGAGGCCTCCCAAGGGCCCAAACGGCAGTTTATCGCCACAAATGGGGTATTGCTGCACTCAGGAGAAATCGGGCAACAAAATGGGGTATTTTGTTCCCTGGGAAAATAAGAAATTTTGATAAAAAATGACATATTATTGGAAAAAATGTCATTTTTTAAATTTCACAGCCCAATTCAAATACGTGCTGTGTAAAAACTGTGGGGTCAAAATGGTAACAACAACAACCATAAATTAAATCCTTGATGAGTGTAGTTTCCAAAATGTGGTCACTTTTGGGGGATTCCTACTGTTTTGGGACCTCAACACCTCTTGAAACCTAGCATGCTGCCTAAAATATATTGTAATAAAAAAGAGGCCCCAAAATGCACTAGGTGGTCCTTTGCTTCTGGGGCTTATGTTTTAATCCAGTAGCACACTAGATCCACATGTGGGATATTTCTAAAAACGGCAGAATCTGGACAATACATACTTAGTAGTGTTTCTCTGGTAAAACCGTCTGTGTTACAGAATTTTTTTTATAAAATTGAAATTCAGCAAGAAAAATGAAATCTGCAAATTTCACCTCCACTTTGCTTTAATTCCTGTGAAATGCATAAAGGGTTAAAAAAAACCTTTCTAAATGCTGTTTTGAATACTTTGAGGGGGTCTAGTTTTTTAAATGCAGTGTTTATGGGGGTTTCTAATATATAGGCCCCTCAAAGCCACTTCAGAACTGAACAGCTACCTTAAAAAAGGGCTTTTGACATTTTCTTAAAAATAATAGAATTTGCTGTTTATGTTCTAAGCCTTGTAACGTCCAAGAAAAATTAAAGAATGTTCAAAACACGATGCCAATCTAAAGTAGACATATGGGAAATGTGAACTAGTAACTGTTTTGGGTGGTATAACCATCTGTTTTACAAGCAGATGCATTAAAATTCAGAAAAATGCTATTTTTTTCAAAATTTTCTCAAAATTTTGCAACTTTTCACAAATAAACACTGAATATATTGACCAAATTTTACCACTAACATAAAGCCCAATGTCTCACGAGAAAACAAATTCAGAATCACTTGCATAGATTTAAGCATTCTGAAGTTATTACCACATAAAGTGAAATATGTCAGATTTGAAAAATGGGCTCTGAGCCTTAAGGCCCAAATTATGCTGCGTCCTTAAGGGGTTAAAGAAAAGGAAAACTATACTTGGCAAATACATTAGAAAAAAAACTTTCCAAATCAATTATGCTGCTGGATTCTTAGTTTTGAATATAATTCTGAAAGAAACAGGTGACCAGTGTAATAACCAATAGAAACCAACTGGGCTGGCAGTAGCAACTTGTTTACCCCTTTATTACTAAGTTAATGGCACTGTGTGCATGAGTGTGCAATGCCATTATTCAGGGTACGTAAATTAAAGAGCTAATATGCCCTTCTCCACTAGTCCATTAGTTTATGTGGACGAAACAGAACGTGGTTAATGGAATACCAATAATTAATGAATTGCTGTAATCAAGGTAAGAATAGATCAGTGTTCGAATAATTGCTTAAGCGGTATCAGTTGTGAGGTAAGGAAAAAATTATCAAGATGTTCTTTAGGTGATCAATGTGCATAGATCTTGATATTTAAGAAGGTGACGGCAAGGCAGTGATTCAATGATAGGCCTGTTAGGTTCATTATGTTCTGTCCCTGTATAGGCACATAGAGCTGCAACTGTGGCCACAGTGCTTATATATGTTATACCATCTAAGAATTTTGGTTTGGCTAATTGAAGCTTTTATACATCCTGTCATATTGGTTTGTGTTACCATAATTTGATAATAAACTTAATACAATAACAATTTTGATAACATGAGTTTGTTGTGTTTGTTCTAATATCTTGGCTGGGACCAATTTGTGATTACCATAGTCTGGGGCAGGAGCCTCCTTAAAGAGACTTGTTCTGCACAAAATTTGGATATCCCATTATTTTTCTTGGGGGTTCTTGCACACATGGGGGGAACCTTACAAGTGGGTTCACCGCGTGAAGCGCCCAAACGGCAGTTTATCGCCACAAATGGGGTATTGTTGCACTCAGGAAATATTGGGCAACAAAATTGGGGTATTTTATTCCTTGTCAAAATAAGAAATTTTGAGCCAAGACTACATCTTATTGGATCTTAACTTTTTTTTTTTAATTCCCAGCCCAATTCAAATACGTTCTGTGAAAAAATTGTTGGGTCTAAATGGTCACAACACCCATACATGAATTCCTTAAGGGGTGTAGTTTCCAAAATGGGGTCACTTCTCATGGGTTTTCATTGCTTTGATACCTCTGGGGCTCTGCAAATGTGACATGGCACTCGAAAACCAATCCAGCCAAATCTTGTGCTATGCCTGAGGCCCTTCAGACGCTTCTTTCGCTCCCATAGTAACCTCAGTTGCCCAACATTTTTTTATTGAGGTTTCTTAACCCGTTGTTGCTGCTGTAAAACAAATCCCTGAAATGCTGTTACAAAGTTCAGAGCAGGAACTCAGGCAAGATGTCTGCCCCCATGATCATGCTAAGAAGAAAGATAGAGGTGTTAGTGGTATATTTTGAAGCCTTCCACCGCAGGATTTAATATTTTCTATACTCTACAAAAATTTGTAATCAGATCGCTGGAATAGGACTAGAGTTTCGTTTAAAATGTAACCTTTACTTGTAACATGTTTTAAAAAGTGTGCAAAACAAATGACACACTAGGACAAGACTGTTTACAACAAAAAAAATCTTCCTTATCATGAAGGAGATGTAATGCTCCATGCAATAAAATGTCAATTTTGTATTGATGATATTAACATTTCTTTGCAGAGTGTAAAAGATGCTCCAAATTATTTCAATGCATGTGAGTGGTCTTTTTCCCAGAAGGATAAATGTTAATATCTGTGGGGTAATGATCCCCCTGCAAAGAAATGTTACGAGTAAAGGTTACATTTTAAACAAAACTCTAGTCCTATTCCAGTGATCTGATTAAGAAGAAAAATAGCATTAGAAATTAAAATCAGATTAGAAAAAGGAAAAGGTTTCAAGATTAATTTTGAATTACTCAAAAAATTGGGGGTGCTACATTTCCTTTAAATATTATTATTGTTTTTAAAATTAGTTTTATTTACAATGTTGCAAACAGAAGTAACAAAAATACAGAATGAACGTTTTGGATCAGTGTGTCTCCAAATTTTCATCCATTTCCCAGCCGTCTGACCGTTTTTAATGGCTTTCTGTCATCTGTTGGCCATCTGTTTTTCACAGTCGTTAAAAAAACAGATGAATTTCATTTGTCAGGTTTTTTTTGTCTCAACCCCCTGAAAACACCACCATGCCCTTGTAGAGAGTGTCACAATGCCCCAGAAGATAGTGCCGTAGTGCCTATGTAGATAGTATCTACTTAGATAGTGCCCCAGTGCCCTGCCCATGTATTTAGTGCCCACATACATAGAGTCACAGTGCCCACAATAGATAGTGCCCACAGAGATTGCGCCACAGTGCCCACCTAGATAGTGCCACAGTGCCCATGTAGATAGTGCCACACGCAGTGCCCATGTAGATAGCACCTGTAAAGGATCTGCCAGGCACAACTTCTGTGTATACGCCCATAGGTAATCAGTCTGCACCTGAGTCTATGTCTCTGAGACTGACTCCATCTTCCACCACTCAGGATGGCAGGCTTAGGAGTGGGAGAGCCTATCACAGCCTGGCCAGACGGAGCTAGCTCCCGCCCTCTGTCTATTTATACCTGCCTTTCCTGTTCCTCCTTTGCTTGTGATTCTTCTCGTGTGGTTTCCTGGCCCAGCTACAGCTTCTAACTATTTGATCCTGCTCCATACTGACCCTGGCTTACTGACTACTCTCCTGCTCTGCGTTTGGTACCTCGTTCTCTCCTGGTTTGACTCGGCTCGTTCACCACTCTTGTTGCTCACGGTGTTGCCGTGGGCAACTGCCCCTTTTCCCTTAGCTTTGTGTACCCTTGTCTGTTTGTCTCGTGCACTTACTTAGTGTAGGGACCGCCGCCCACTTGTACCCCGTCGCCTAGGGCGGGTCGTTGCAAGTAGGCAGGGACAGAGTGGCGGGTAGATTAGGGCTCACTTGTCCGTTTCCTTACCCCCAGCATTACATAATCACAAGCCCATATACCTAGTCTACCCTGGTCCCTGACACTACTATGGACCCCCTTGAGACCCTGGCCCAGCAAATGCAGGGTCTCTCCCTACAGGTCCAGGCCCTGGCTCAGAGGGCCAACAAGCCTGACGCTGCCATGGTAGTACCCCTCACCTCACCTCTTGAACCCCACCTCAAGTTGCCTGACCGGTTCTCAGGGGACCGGAGGACTTTTCTCTCCTTTCGGGAGATTTGTAAGCTCTACTTTCGCTTAAAGCCCCACTCCTCAGGTTCTGAGAGCCAGCGGGTGGGTATAATTATGTCCCGGCTCCAGGAAGGGCCCCAAGAATGGGCCTTCTCCCTGGCTCCTGACGCCCCTGAACTTTCCTCCGTTGACCATGTCTTTTCTGCTCTCGGACTCATTTATGACGAGACTGACAGGACTGCCTTTGCCGAGAGTCAGCTGGTGACCTTACGTCAGGCTAAGAGACCTGTGGAGGAGTATTGCTCTGACTTTAGGAAGTGGTGCGTAGCTTCTCGGTGGAATGACCCTGCCTTAAGGTGCCAGTTTAGGTTGGGTCTGTCGAACGCCCTGAAAGACCTGCTAGTTAGCTATCCCTGTTCTGACTCCTTAGACCAGGTTATGGCTTTAGCGGTACGACTTCACCGACGTCTCAGGGAACGACAACTTGAACGGTTTTGTGTTTTCCCCTCTGACTCCCCCATGATGCCTCCCGAGGTTCTGTTGCTTCGCTCTTCCACGGAAGACTCGGAGGTACCTATGCAACTCGGGGCCTCCGTGTCCACCCGACAACGTAGAGAGTTCCGCAGGAAGAATGGTCTCTGCTTCTATTGTGGGGATGACAAACATCAAGTGAACACCTGTCCTAGGCGTAAGAATAAGCAGCCGGAAAACTTCCGCGCCTAAGTGATCATCGGGGAGGTCACTTGGGCGCACAGGTATTTCCCGTAAATATGAAACGTAATAAAATCTTGCTTCCCTTTCAGGTCTCTTTTGGTGGTAGGTCTGCTACCGTGCCTTCGTGGATTCAGGGTCTTCTGCTAATATCATGTCCGTGGAATTTGCTATGTCTCTAGCCATGCCTTTGATTGATTTGCCTAAACCTGTCCCGGTAGTGGGTATCGACTCCACTCCTCTTGCTAATGGTTATTTTACACAGCATACCATTGTTTTTGAACTCCTTGTGGGCTCCATGCATTTGGAGCAGTGCTCTGTACTGTTGATGCAGGGATTATCGTCCGATTTGGTTTTAGGCCTTCCCTGGTTGCAGTTGCATAATCCCACGTTTGACTGGAATACTGGGGAGCTTACCAAATGGGGTAATGAATGCTTGACGTCATGTTTTTCTGTTAATTCGAATTCTCCCCCTGAGGAGGTGAACACGCTACCTGAGTTTGTTCAGGACTTCGCTGATATTTTCTCTAAGGAGGCCTCCGAAGTGTTACCCCCTCATAGAGAATACGATTGCGCTATCAAATTGGTACCAGGAGCTAAGCTCCCTAAGGGTAGGATATTTAATCTTTCTTGTCCCGAACGTGAAGCCATGAGAGAGTATATCCAGGAATGCCTGGCCAAGGGTTACATTCGCCCCTCTACCTCTCCGGTAGGTGCTGGCTTCTTCTTCGTAGAGAAGAAGGATGGTGGTCTTAGGCCATGCATTGACTACCGTAACTTGAATAAGGTCACTGTAAGGAACCAGTATCCCCTTCCTTTGATTCCTGATCTCTTTAATCAGGTTCAGGGGGCCCAATGGTTCTCTAAGTTTGATCTACGGGGGGCCGTATAACCTTATCCGCATCAAAGAGGGGGATGAGTGGAAGACTGCGTTTAATACGCCCGAAGGTCACTTCGAATACCTCGTCATGCCCTTTGGGTTGTGTAATGCTCCTGCGGTCTTCCAGAATTTCATAAATGAGATTTTAAGAGATTACATGGGGGTATTTCTTGTAGTGTACCTTGATGACATACTGGTGTTTTCCAAGGACTGGTCCTCCCACATTGAGCATGTCAGGAAGGTGCTCCAGGTCCTTCGGGAAAACAAACTGTTTGCTAAAACCGAAAAATGTGTGTTTGGGGTACAGGAGATACCATTTTTGGGTCAAATCCTCACTCCTCATGAATTCCGCATGGGCCCCGCCAAGGTCCAGGCTGTGGCGGAATGGGTCCAACCTGCCTCCCTGAAGGCGTTACAGTGTTTCTTGGGTTCGCTAATTATTACAGGAGATTTATTGCTAACTTCTCGGTCATCGCTAAGCCTCTTACGGACCTCACTCGCAAAGGTGCTGATCTCCTCCACTGGCCTCCTGAGGCTGTCCAGGCTTTTGAGGTCCTTAAGAAGTGTTTTATCTCGGCCCCGGTGCTGGTTCAGCCCAACCAAATGGAGCCATTTATCGTGGAAGTTGACACATCCGAGGTGGGAGTGGGGGCTGTCTTGTCCCAGGGTACCAGGTCCCTCACCCATCCCCGCCCCTGTGCCTACTTCTCCAGGAAGTTTTCGCCCACTGAGAGTAACTATGATATTGGCAACCGCGAACTCATAGCCATTAAATGGGCATTTGAAGAGTGGCGCCACTTCCTGGAGGGGGCTAGGCACCAGGTAACGGACCTTACCGACCACAAGAATCTGGTTTTCCTAGAATCTGCCCGGAGGCTAAACCCGAGACAAGCTCGATGGGCGCTATTTTTTACCAGATTCAACTTTTTGGTTACCTATAGGGCTGGGTCTAAAAATATTAAGGCCGATGCACTGTCGCGTAGCTTCATGGCCAGCCCTCCTTCGGAGGAAGATCCTGCTTGTATTTTGCCTCCTGGTATAATCATTTCTTCTATTGATTCTGATTTAGTCTCTGAAATTGCGGCTGATCAAGGTTCAGCTCCCGGGAACCTTCCTGAGGACAAGCTATTTGTTCCCCTGCAATTCCGGCTAAGGGTACTTAGGGAAAGTCATGACTCCGCACTATCTGGTCATCCAGGCGTCCTGGGTACCAAACACCTCATTGCCAGAAACTATTGGTGGCCTGGGTTTCCTAAAGGCGTCAAGGCCTACGTCGCCGCTTGTGAGGTTTGTGCTAGGTCCAAGACTCCCAGGTCCCGACCAGCGGGCTTACTACGTTCTTTGCCCATTCCCCAGAGATCTTGGACCCATATCTCCATGGATTTTATCACCGATTTGCCTCCATCTCAAGGCAAGTCGGTGGTGTGGGTTGTAGTAGACCGCTTCAGTAAGATGTGCCACTTTGTGCCCCTCAAGAAACTACCCAATGCCAAGATGTTAGCTACCTTGTTCGTCAAACACATCCTGCGTCTCCATGGGGTCCCTGTCAATATTGTTTTGGACAGAGGGGTACAATTTGTTTCATTGTTTTGGAGAGCCTTCTGTAAAAAGTTGGAGATTGATCTGTCCTTCTCCTCTGCCTTCCATCTTGAAACTAATGGCCAAACGGAGAGGACTAATCAATCTCTAGAACAATATTTAAGGTGTTTTATCTCTGACTGTCAATATGATTGGGTCTCATTCATTCCCCTCGCCGAATTTTCCCTTAATAACCGGGTCAGTAATTCGTCAGGGGTCTCCCCCTTTTTCTGTAATTTTGGGTTTAATACATGGTTCTCCTCTGCTTCACCTTGTAGTTCCAACAATCCCGATGTAGAGGTCGTTCATCGGGAACTGTGCACAGTCTGGGCCCAGGTTCAGAAGAACCTAGAGGCGTCCCAGAGCGTACAAAAAACTCAGGCTGATAGAAGACATTCTGCTAACCCCTTGTTTATGGTCGGGGATCTGGTGTGATTATCGTCTAGGAACTTGCGCCTTAAGGTCCTGTCCAAGAAGTTTGCTCCCCGGTTTATAGGGCCGTATAAGGTCCTCAATCCTGTCTCCTTCCGACTGGAGTTGCCCCCATCTTTTCGAATACACGACGTGTTTCATGCCTCCCTCCTTAAACGCTGCTCCCCGTCCTTGGCTCCCTCGAGGAAACCTCCTGTTCCCGTTCTCACCCCTGAGGGGGTGGAATTCGAGGTGGCCAAGATTGTGGACAGCAAGATGGTCCAAGGCTCCCTCCAGTACCTGGTCCATTGGAGAGGATACGGGCCTGAGGAGAGGACTTGGGTACCCGCCTGGGATGTTCACGCTGGGGTATTTGTCAGGAGGTTCCACCTTCGTTTCCCCAATAAACCAGGTCCACTTAGAAAGGGTCCGGTGGCCCCTCATAAAAGGGGGGTACTGTAAAGGATCTGCAAGGCACAACTTCTGTGTATACGCCCATAGGTAATCAGTCTGCACCTGAGTCTATGTCTCTGAGACTGACTCCATCTTCCACCACTCAGGATGGCAGGCTTAGGAGTGGGAGAGCCTATCGCAGCCTGGCCAGACGGAGCTAGCTCCCGCCCTCTGTCTATTTATACCTGCCTTTCCTGTTCCTCCTTTGCTTGTGATTCTTCTCGTGTGGTTTCCTGGCCCAGCTACAGCTTCTAACTATTTGATCCTGCTCCATACTGACCCTGGCTTACTGACTACTCTCCTGCTCTGCGTTTGGTACCTCGTTCTCTCCTGGTTTGACTCGGCTCGTTCACCACTCTTGTTGCTCACGGTGTTGCCGTGGGCAACTGCCCCTTTTCCCTTAGCTTTGTGTACCCTTGTCTGTTTGTCTCGTGCACTTACTGAGCGTAGGGACCGCCGCTCAGTTGTACCCCGTCGCCTAGGGCGGGTCGTTGCAAGTAGGCAGGGACAGAGTGGCGGGTAGATTAGGGCTCACTTGTCCGTTTCCCTACCCCCAGCATTACAGCACCATAGTGTCCTCTGTAGATACTGCCCACATAGTGCAACAGTGCCCATGTAGAGAGTGCCACAGAACCCCTATAGATAGCCCCACACACCCCCTGTAAAGAAAGCGTAAGAGATAGATCCCCATTTGGTAAATTGAAAGGTAAAGCAGCTTTTTATTGTATGTGTGGACCTTTGTAAAGGACTTTGTTAGTTGATGGGCCCCTGGACTACAGTGACTATGGGGGAGTAAGATCTCCTGGCCAATCAACGCGGTGGTATTGAAAATTCGACCAGTCCTGAGGTGACAGGTCACAGAGGGGTGTGACTCTCTGAGCTCATTGTTAAGTGTATAGAGGATTGATTTAGGGACAATCATGCGTTGCCATGTCATTAATGATGTCATAACCCCGCCCCATGACTGTTGCACAGAACCATTAGGGGCTGTCTGTCAGTGGTGAGACCAAGAGGCCAGAAGACCTGAGGAGGGCCAGAAGAGAGCCTGAGGAGCCAGAAGAGGCGTGGTGACGATGATGATAGGACGGAAACATAAACTCTTGCAGAAGAAGGCTAAAATATGAAGAGCCATTGTAGAGAGGAAGTCCCACCCACCAGAAGACCCTGGGGCCAATAGATGAGCTGTATGCAGAAAAGCCCATCCCCAAGGAGAGGAGCCAAGGGAAATCCTTTACTTTATGATGATATTGGAAGAGGACCCAAAAGATGACAGTGGCTAAGGAGTGAGCTATAGACCATAGCCTGTGTCCAGGCGAATAATAGCCTATGTATAGTCTGCCAGTGAGAATGGACTGCAGTCATTACTTACTTGTGGATTACAATTGGAGCCAAACTACATGTGGATGACAGTTTTAGTTTTGTATATATTTTAGGGAGCTTGAGTTAAAGTTGTCTACTGATGATATGTGATCATTTATATGGATTCTGTTCAATGATATGTGAATAATACTTTTACAGCTATACATTGATCCTGGTATTTTTGGCCAAATTTTTAAGTTTAATTAAAATACCTGTCTTTATTCAACCATTCTATAAATTTAGAATTAAATAGTTTTTATTGGTTTATCCTCCATCTCTAGTGTCATAACTTATTTGACCCTTTGTTTTTGCTAGCGCCACAACCCCAAAGCCCCACATCCCTTTCTGTAGATAGCGCCACATCGCCAATGTAGATAGCACCACACCCCCTGTAGATAGCACCACACAACCCCCTGTAGATAGTACCATAGACACCCCAGTATATAGCGCAACATCCCCCTGTAGATAGCGCCACATCTCCAATGTAGATTTCGCCACACCCAGTGTAGATTGTCCTTGTTCCCGTGTCGTCCTCTTCTTTAGCGATGCAGACTTGGTCTCTTCTGACCAAACCTCCAGCAGAGCGACGAAGGCGGTGCAATGACGTCATAGCTCCGCCTGCATCACAGAAAAGCGCCAAATGGCGGAGAAGGGAACCGATGGTTCCCTCGTCTCGCCAGTGCTGTCAATTTTCTGCACATCCTAAGGATGCAGAGACAATTGAGTCACCTTGTGAGGTCCAAGATCGTTTTTTAATGGCCGTCAGATGGATGGCTTTCTGAAAAACATCCATTTAAAACGGATCCATTGACATCTATGCCGGCCATAGGCTGTGTAAATAGCTGAAAATAGAACATGTTCTATTTTTTGATGGCCGTATTCATGGGCTGTTTACAAAATGGCCATGTGAATACACACTTCCTTGTTTTGAAAACGCCCGTCACAATCGTCAAATGGCGGTTTTTAACTGTCATGTTAATAAGACTTAAAGAAATACCAGAAGTATTAGGTAAAAACACTTGTCGTACATTTTGTGGGTCCACATCACCATCCACATCGATGTCCTCATTCTTGCTGGTGATCACATTCAGGTCACTTATTTAGTTGGATGTCCGAAGACATCAGCTAAGGGTTAACAATCATATTTTACCAATTAATTACACTTCATTCTCATAAACTTCAGCCATTTCCCACACTGTTCCATCAAAATAATTGATGTATATTGCTATTTAGTTAAATGTTTCCATATCTGGAAATGTTTTACATGTAGAGATGTGCACTAAGTTTGTATTTACAGATGCAGACGATCTTTGATTCAGTTGGAAGTAGTCAAACTACAAATAAAAATAGCATGCAGTGGATATCTTGGCATCCATATTTTTCTAAGCCAGGATTCCAAAGTAACATAATGGAACCCATGTTCAAAGCCGGGGCTTCTTAGGATTTGTTTAGAGATGCTAATATAAACAAGGAAATCTAGCTTTAGAAAGCACAGCATGACTGCGACATTGTGTTTTTCTTACAGGGACAGAAAACTATGCATAATAATCAGCAGGTTATTTGGTATTTAAATACCAAAATGTGGTTTCAATTACAGTGATCCAAAGACACAACTGAATTCAGATCGGTTTTACTGTTAACTCTGTCATCTCGAAATGCAGAACTCTTGCCCTATGTATGACTTAAAATGCCATGCATTGAAAAATATTTACATATAACAATTTTTACACTCAGAATTTCGAGGTATGATGTCTTCATATTTTGTGAGAGTCAAGGGATCTAACATTGGCTCTAAGCATCAGTAAGTATCAATGTCATAGAGGAACTTTTTATCTAACCCCTTCAGGACTGAGCCTGTTTTGGCCTTGTGGACGCAGGCGATTTTTTCAAATCTGACGTGTCACTTTATGTGATAATAACTTGGGAATGCTTTTACCTATCCAAGTGATTCAGAGATTGTTTTCTTGTGACATATTGTACTTTATGTTAGTGAAAAATTTGATCAATAAAGCGCCTAGTGGATTTTGGGGCCTCCTTTTTCTTAGAATGTATTTTAGGCACGATGTCAGGTTTGAAGAGGTCTTGTGGGGCCAAAACAGTGGAAACACCACCAAAAAGACACCATTTGGCAAACTACACCCCTCAAGGAATTTATAGAGTGGTATAAGGAGCATTTTAATCCCACAGGATTTTTTCTGAAATTAGTAGAATTAGTCCGTTAAAATTAAAATCAAATTTTTTTCCAATAAAACGTAGAAATTATCCAGTTTTACAAGGCATAAAGAAGAAATAGCACCACAAAATTTGTAAAGCAATTTTTCCTGATTACAGCAATACCCCATATGTGGTAATAAACTGCTGTTTGGATACACGGCAGAAGGGAAGGAGAAATATCTGCCTTTTGGAGCTCAAGTTTGCTAGACTGGTTTTCAGGTGTCATGTCGCATTTGCAAAGCCCCTGAGGTACCAAAACAGTGGAAACCCCCCAGAAATGACCCCATTTGGGAAACTAAAGCCCTAAAATAATTTATCTGGGGTATAGTGAGCATTTTGATCCCACTGTTTTTTTTTTTGCTGAATTTAGTGTAATTAGGCGGTGAAAACTTCAATAGTTTTTTATTCTTTTTTTTTTACGGCGTTCACCGTGCACTATAAATGACATTTAATTTATTCTGCGGGTCGATGCAATTACGACTATACCATATGTATGTAGGTTTTTTATGTCTTATGGCGTTTGCACTATAAAATCGCTGTTTTTAAAAAAAATATTTTGTTTATGTTTCGCCATATTCTAAGAGCCATAACTTTTTAAATTTTCCATCAAGAAAGCTGTGTGAAGGCTTGTTTTTTGTGGAACAAACTGTAGTTTTTATTGGTACCATTTTTGGGTACATGCAACATTTTGATCCCTATTTATTATATTTTTTGGGAGCAGAGGAAACAAAATAGCGATTCTGCTATTGTTTTTTAAATTATTTTTTTTATGACGGTCACTATGCGGGATAAATAACATTATATTCTTATAGTTCAGGCTGTTACGGACACGGCAATATCAATTATGCATAGTTTATTTATTTTTTTCATTTTTTTCTAATAATAAAGGACTTTATAATGAAAAAAGGGCGATTTCTAATTTTATTACTTTGAACTTTTACTTTTTTATTGTTGTACTTTTTTTTTTTTACTTTTTTTTTAGTCCCACTTGGGATTTGAATATCCAACTATTGGATCGTTGTTATAATACCCTGCAATACTTAGGTATAATACCCTGCCATACATGTCAGTTTGACACTGACATGCAGGACCTAATCGCCTTCCATAGATGGCAGACCCAGAGGCCTTTGTTAGGCCTCCGGTTGCAATAGCAACTATTGGCAACCCACAATCGCGCTGTGGGGTGCCGATGTCGTTGGAACAACTTAAATGCGGAGTTCACTATTGACCGCTGCATTTAAGGGGTTAATCCGCTGTGATCCCACCCGATGTTTTCCCCCAGTACTAAGACTGCTAGTAGCACACAAAGATTAACAAGCTGCGGGCATAAGAACCAGCACTGCAGCCCGTTAATCTACGTGGGGTGGTCGGGAAGGTATTAAATTAATTTTGACAGCAGTCATAACTTTTTTATTTATAGGTTGATAGAACTTTACAAAGCCTTGTTTTTTGCAGAACAAGTTGTACTTTATTTGCATGTGTTATATACACCGTGTTCCAAATTATTATGCACATTGGATTTAAGTGTCATAAACATTTAATTATTAGTATTTCAATTAAACTCATGGGTGGTATTGTGTCTTAGGGCTCTTTGGATCATTGTAATCAATGTCAGACACCTGTGATAATTAGTTTTCCAGGTGTGCCCAATCAAAGGAAAACTACTTAAAGGGATCCTGTCACCAACATCTTACCTGTTAAACTCGCCGGACCCCTTAATGGCCGCAGCTGTCCAGAGTTCATTCCTGTTCTCTTCTTTTCTGAAGTCCTCCTCTGTCAGTAAATGTAGTCGTTTAAACTTTTCCCGCCTTTTATGGTAATTATTTTTCCCTCTGGGATGCAGCTTCTTAACCACGCCCACTGCCACCACCTGTCCGGCCCTGACTGGCTAAGGAGCTGTCAATCAAAAAGAAGAAGGTTGAGTCCACTCTGAGATGCTGGAGGAATGAAAACCTGACTCTTTTCAGATGAAGATTTGACTCTTCTGTTCATTTGCATACGGCGTGGGACCACTGAAAAACTGAATACTAAATCTACAGAGCTTACTTAGAACATATTTATATCTTAGATGACAATGATTTTTCACCCACTTTCACCAGGTATTGCTGGCTTTATAGCTAAAATGCTGGTGACAGGTTCCCTTTAAGAAGGACGTTCCACATTATTAAGCAGGCCACAGGTTTCAAGCAATATGGGAAAGAAAAAGGATTTCTCTGCTGCCGAAAAGCGTGAAATTGTGCAATACCTTGGACAAGGTGTGAAAACATTGGATATTTCAAGAAAACGTAAGCGTGATCATCGTACTGTGAAAAGATTTGTGGCTGATTCAGAGCACAGACGGGTTCGTTCAGATAAAGGCATAATGAGGAAGGTTTCTGCCAGACAAATTAATAGGATTAGGAGAGCAGCTGCTACAATGCCATTGCAAAGCAGCAAACAGGTATTTGGAGCCGCTGGCGCCTCTGGAGTCCCGCAAACCTCAAGGTGTAGGATCCTCCAGAGGGTTGCAAGTGTACATAAAGCTATTATTCGGCCACCCCTAAACAATGCTCACAAGCAGAAACGGTTGCAGTGGGCTCAGAAATACATGAAGACTAATTTTCAAACTGTGTTGTTTACTGATGAGTGCCGTGCAACCCTGGATGGGCCAGATGGATGGAGTAGTGGATGGTTGGTTAATGGCCACCATGTCCCAACAAGGCTGCGAGGTCAGCAAGGAGGTGGCGGAGTCATGTTTTGGGCTGGAATCATGGGGACAGAACTGGTAGGTCCCCTTAGGGTCCCTGACGGTGTGAAAATGACCTCTGCAAAGTACGTAGAGTTTATGGCTGACCACTTTCTTCCGTGGTACAAAAAGAAGAACCGTGCCTTCCGTAGCAAAATTATCTTCATGCATGACAATGCACCATCTCATGCTGCAAATAATACCTCTGTGTCATTGGCTGCTATGGGCATAAAAGTAGAGAAACTCATGGTGTGGCCCCCATGTTCCCCTGACCTCAACCCTATTGAGAACATTTGGAGCATCCTCAAGCAAAATATCTATGAGGGTGGCAGGCAGTTCACATCAAAACAGAAGCTCTGGGAGGCTATTCTGATATCCTGCAAAGATATTCAAGAAGAAACTGTCCAAATACTCACAAATTCAATGGATGCAAGAAATGTGAAGGTGATATCAAAGAAGGGGTCCTATGTTAACATGTAACTTGGCCTGTTAAGTTTTTTTGATGGAAAGAGCTTTTGATTTCTGTAAATATGTCCTCCTGATGCTGCAAATTCAACAAATTACCATTTTAGTTCTCTTTACAACCTTCAAAATGTTTTGATCTCTGTTGTGCATAATAATTAGAAACAGTGCATTTTGAGGTTTTTTTACTTCTAAAAAAAAATCTGTTGTCATTAGGAGATTTGTTCAATAAAATTTGCATTATACTCCAACGGTTGATGGCTTGAAGATTATACTGACTGTCATTTGCATCGACTATTTACGCAAACAACGTCATTTAGGCAATTTTCGTTCAGGCACTTACAAGGTATTCAACATTCCCGTACAGATTACATCTCTGCGTAAATGCGAACGGACCGTTTTCCCTCTTGTTGGAATGACATGTTGGATCTTATAAATTCTCCTTTTGAGATAACTATCCTCTTTTATGTAACAAAAATAGGTTATGGTTAAACTATGGATTTACCTGGCTGGGATTGCGATATTCCCTCTTTAAAGATGGCGGTTTTGAATACCAAGCAAGGGATAACGTCTCCATAGTTGAATCTCGCGAGACATACTTAAGGTTCTTCTGCTCCATGTTGCTCTGACGTTATTGGATTTGACCTTCAGTTTATCCAATCTATGCGCTCCCTGCGGGCATGCGCAGTATGGTTTGTTTAACGCCGGTTTGGATGACTATGGATGATTACGTGCGTTACATATGAGTCTCATGATTACCTTTTTTCCTTTCATAGATCGGTGAGTGCCAGCTGATCTAATTTTTAATCAATTACACTGTGTTGGTTTAATCAATCATAAAGATCAATTTTTAAATGTTAGCCATGTTGCATCATCTGTTTGTATTATTGCATCATGTCATAACTCATGTTCACTATCTGAATTTTGTTTCACTTGTCACTTTATATTTATCATATTTATGTATTTTTATATTTTTTATTAATTGTGTACTAATTTGTAACACTGATTGTCTGGGCTTTGCCCCCTATATATACACGTGTATGCTTTAACACATCTGACTTGAAAAAGCCTTCATAGAGAAGGTGAAACGTTGCAGTGGATGCTGTATGAATAAACCAGAGTTTTTTTGAATGCTGCTTCTATCTCTCTTATATATATATATATATATATATATATATATATATATATATATATATATATATATATATATATATATATATATATATATATATATATATATATATATATACATAAGTTTTTATTTCAGTAATTCAATTAAAAAAGTGAAACCCATATTATATAGATTCATTACACACAGAGTGATCTATTTCCAGCATTTTTTTCTTTTAATGTTGATGATTTTGACTAACAGTCAATGAAAACCCACAATTTAGTCTCTCAGACAATTTGAATATTGGGTAAAAGTTGAAGATTGTAGACACATGGTGTCACACTGTAATCAGCTAATCAACACAAAACACCTGCAAAGGTTTCCTAAGACTTTAAATGGTCCAACAGTCTGGTCCAGTAGGCTACACAATCATAGGGAAGACTGCTGACTTGACAGTTGTCCAGAAGATCGTCATTGACACCCTCCTCTGTTGCTCAGTGGCCAAAAGTCCTGTTTTCAGATGAAAGCAAATTTTGCATTTCATTTGGAAATCAAGGTCCCAGAGTCTGGAGGAAGAGTGCACATTCTAAAAATCCCTGCCTTGGACACACCAAGAGAGCTTGTGCCATTCCTGTGGGCATAGGAAATGACACTTAATAAAATGAGATTTAAATGATTTTAGCATGCTACATCAGTCAAACAATAGCAAAATAGCAATACTAGCATGAAACAGTTTACTACAAAGCAATTTACGAAAGTCTAATCGTCATAAGCATGTAACGCAAATACTGCCAACTTTAGCTTTAATTGATGTTTTAGTTCAGATTTCCTGCAAGTTTACTACATTTATCAGATATGTATCTGACTGTATTAATGGAACAATAAATGTAAAGTGCGGGACTCTGTATTGGTGCCTTCCATAAACAAAAAATTAAGCACATATATAGACACGCACATACTGGAACATATATACTGCAGTCCTATGTAACACCGCAGATAACACACAGTGATAACTCTCTAGCGTACAGATAATGTAGTAGTGTTACCTGTAGTCCTATGTAACACGACAGATAACACACAGTGATAACTCTCTAGAGTACAGATACTGTAGTAGTGTTACCTGCAGTCCTATGTAACGCCACAGATAACACAGTCATAACTCTCTGAGTACAGATAATGTAGTAGATGTTACCTGCAGTCCTATGTAACACCACAGATAACACAGTGATAACTCTCTGGGTACAGATAATGTCATAGATGATAACTAACGATGCATGCCATGAATAAGGACACAAGACATGTCAGAAACGCGTAGGCTCAATTAACCTGTAAAGGGTTTGCATGACACAGGTTCTGTGTCGACGCCCGGGGGTAATCAGCCTTCATCAGCTCCAAGGTCTGCTAGAGTGACGCGATCTGTTACCACTCAGTCTTGCAGGCTGAGGAGAGGGAGAACCTATCACAGCCTGGCCTGACGGCTCTAGCTCCGCCCTTGGTCTATTTATACCCTCACTTGCAGCATGTTCCTTGCCTGTGATTCTCTGGTTTCCTGGCTCTGCTAATCCTGCTATTTACCTGATTGACCGCTGTAACTTTTTGACCCTGGCTTGGCTGACTATTCTCCTGCTCTGTTTTGCTACTACGTACTCTCCTGGTTTGATTCGGCTCGTTCACCACTGCATGTAGCTCACGGTTTTCCGTGGGCAACTGCCCCCACTTCCCCTTTGCTTCTGTGTGCCCTTGTCTTGTGTTGTCTGTCTTGCACTTACTGAGCGTAGGGACCGTCGCCCAGTTGTACGCTGTCACTTAGCACGGGCCGTGAAAGTAGGCAGGAACTGAGTTGCGGGTAGATTAGGGCTCACCTGTCGTCTCCCTACCCCCGATTCATTACATAACCAAGGCAAATTTTTGATCCTTCACCCTCCACCTATCTCTGTACTCTGCTATGTTACCAAACTATTCTTCTAAGTTAGTTTTAAATTTGTTATATCATTAATAAAATTGGAACAGTTGTTACATACATAGTTACATAGTTTGTACGGTTGAAAAAAGACACATGTCCATCAAGTTCAACCAAGGGATGGGAAAGGGGAAGTGGGATGGGAAAGGGGAAGTAAAAAATTTCTACACATAGCAGTTAATATTTTTTTGTTCTAGGAAATTATCTAAGCCTTTTTTAAAGCCATCTACTGTCCCTGCTGCGACCAGCTCCTGCGGTAGGCTATTCCATAGATTCACAGTTCTCACAGTAAAGAAGGCTTGTCGCCTCTGCAGGTTGAACCTTTTTTTCTCCAGACGGAGGGAGTGCCCCCTTGTTTTTTGAGGGGGTTTTACATGGAACAGGATTTCACCATATTTTTTGTATGCGCCATTCATATATTTATATAAGTTAATCATGTCCCCCCTTAGTCGTCTTTTCTCAAGGCTAAATAGGTTTAGTTCTTTTAATCTTTCCTCATAACTTAGATTCTCCATGCCCCTTATTAGCTTCGTTGCTCTTCTTTGTATTTTTTCCAACTCCAGGGCATCCTTTCTATGAACTGGAGCCCAGAACTGGACTGCATATTCTAGATGAGGCCTCACTAATGCTTTGTAAAGTGGTAATATTACATCCCTGTCCCGCGAGTCCATGCCTCTTTTGATACACGACAATATTTTGCTGACCTTTGAAGCAGCTGATTGACACTGCATGCTGTTATTTAGTTTATGATTTACAAGTACACCCAGATCCTTCTCAACAATTGACTCCCCCAGTGTAGCTCCCCCTAGGACATATGATGCTTGCAGGTTTTTCGTACCCAGATGCATAACTTTACATTTATCTACATTAAACTTAATTTGCCAAGTGGACGCCCAAACACTTAGTTTGTTTAAATCTGCCTGCAATTCACAAACATCTTCCATAGTCTGAACTATATTGCATAGCTTGGTGTTATCTGCAAAAATAGAAATAGTGCTATTAATCCCATCCTCTATATCATTAATAAATAAGTTGAATAATAGTGGTCCCAGCACTGAACCCTGGGGTACACCACTTATAACTGGGGACCATTCAGAGTAGGAATCATTGACCACAACTCTCTGGATACGGTCCTTGAGCCAATTCTCAATCCAATTACAAACTATACTTTCTAAACCTATAGTCCTTAATTTACCCATTAGATGTCTATGAGGGACAGTGTCAAATGCCTTTGCAAAGTCCAAAAACACTATAACCACAGCGGCCCCTCTGTCTAGGCTTCTGCTTACCTCTTCATAAAAACAAATCAGGTTGGTTTGACAGCTTCTGTCCTTTGTAAAACCATGCTGGCTGTCACTTATAATACTATTTATTGTCACATAATTCTGTATATAGTCCCTCAATAGCCCCTCAAACATTTTCCCCACAATTGATGTTAAGCTTACTGGTCTATAATTACCCGGCGAAGACCTAGAGCCCTTTTTGAAAATAGGCACCACATTTGCCCTGCGCCAGTCCCTTGGCACTATACCACTCATGAGAGACTCTCTAAATATTATGAAGAGGGGGACAGAAATAACTGAACTAAGCTCTTTAAGAACTCTAGGGTGTAACCCATCTGGTCCCGGGGCCTTGTGTACATTTATTTTATTTAATTTAGCTTGGACCATATCTACATTCATCCAATTCAGTATATCAACTGATATATTAACAGCACCGGCAGCGGCTACATCAGCTGCTCCTTCTTCTGTTGTATATACAGAGCGGAAGAACCCATTTAGTAACTCTGCCTTCTCTTGATCCCCTGTGACCAACTCCCCATTACCACTATCTAAGGTTCCTACATGTTCAGACCTGGGCTTTTTTGCATTTATATGCTTGAAGAATTTTTTAGGATTTGTTTTACTATCCTTGGCCACCTGCCTTTCATTTTGTATTTTTGCTGATTTTATTACATTTTTACAGATTTTATTAAGCTCTTTATATTTTACAAAGGCTGCAGTTGTACCCTCAGATTTGTATTTTTTAAATGCCCTTTTTTTGTCATGTATTGCCCCTTTCACAGAAGGTGTAAGCCATGTGGGGTTTAATTTTAGTCGTTTATACTTGTTACCTGTAGGAATACATTTTGCACTATAATAACTCAAAGTAGATTTGAAAATCTCCCATTTATCATTTGTCCCATTATTTGACATTAGTTCTTCCCAGTCTATATCCTGAATTGCCGCCCTCATCCTGGGGAAATTGGCTTTCTTAAAATTAAATGTTTTTGCCCTCCCAGCCTGCGTTTGTTTTTTACAGTATAGGTAAAATATAACTATATTATGATCACTGTTACCAAGGTTTTCACGAACATTGACATTCCCAACAAGCTCTGCATTATTAGAAATGACCAGATCCAACAGAGCTTCACCTCTAGTCGGGTCTTCCACAAACTGGCACATAACATTTTCCTGCAACAGGTTGAGGAAATGTCTCCCCTTTGCAGTTGAAGCCGAACCATGACACCAATTAATATCCCGATAATTAAAATCTCCCATTATCACAACAGTACCCCCCTGTGCAGCCCGCTCCATTTGTTTATATATTTGACCTTCTATCTCTTCAGTTATATTGGGGGGTCTATAGATTACACCAAAAGTAATTTTTTCAGTGTTTACTTCCCTTTGTAATTCCACCCACAAGGTTTCAACCTCCTCACAGTCTTCACCCTCTAATGTCTCATTTACACTCACCTTCATATCGCTTCTCACATACAGACATACACCACCACCTTTCCTATTTGCCCTGTCTTTCCGAAACAGTGTAAAACCCTGTAGATTTACAGCCCAGTCATGTGAAGAGTCCAGCCATGTTTCAGCAACACCAACTATATCTATATCTTCTTCCAGTATTAAGGCCTCCAGCTCCCCCATTTTGCTTGCTAGACTTCTGGCATTTGTGAACATACACTTTAACTTGCCTTTAAATGTTTCACTTTTCAGAAATGTGATTATTTGACATTTGGGCCTTTTTATTTTCACTGCTGTTTTGTAACAAAAGGATCTCCTTATCTTGTTGCCTAGTCCTCTCCCCACCGTCTGTTTCTCCCCCCACCAATATAGTCTGACCCCTCTCTAACCTAACTACCCCTTTATTTCCTACATTGGCCTCCCTCCTCAGCCCTAGTTTAAACACTCCGCCACCCCAGCTAGAATTCTCTCCCCCAGCACAGCGGACCCCCTTCCATTTAGGTGCAAATCATCTGCAGAATACAGTTTGTACCCCAATGAAAAGTCAGCCCAGTGCTCTAGGAACCCAAATCCTTCTCCTCTACACCAAGACTTAAGCCATGCATTTAACTCCCTGAGCTCCCGCTGTCTTTCCTGTGATGCGCATGGCACAGGCAGTATTCCTGAGAATACAACCTTGGAGGTCCTTCCCTTCAGCTTGTAGCCTAGTTCTTAAGGCTCCTCCACCTACCATTTATTCTGTCGTTGGTACCGACATGGACCACAACAGCTGGATCATCACCAGCCCCTCCCAGCAATTTGTCCACCCGTTCCACCACATGCCGAACCCTGGCACCAGGGAGACAGCAAACCATTCGGTTGAGGAAGTCTTGGCGACAAATTATTCTATCCGTCTTCCTGATTATAGAATCCCCTACAACTATCAATTGTCTTGGCTTACCTGCATTACCATCCCGCCGACTACTAGCTGGGCTGTTCTCCCGGCTGTTAGGGAGATCAGTATCCACTAGGGCTGCCTTTTCTGAGACTGACACCCTCGCATCATCACCCAACCTGGCAATTTTGCTTGGAATGCCAGAAACCGGATCGGCCTTCCTTGTCTTTGACCCCTTTCTACTGCCCCTAACTACATTAACCCAGCTACTTACCTGATCCTGCTCACCCATGTCTTCACCCTCCAGTTCTAACCCACTAACTGCATGCTCCGTGAGCAGCAAGCTCAGCTCAAGATTGTCTCTCCTCCTTAGTGTTGCATTCTGCTCCTCCAGATCTCTAATACGAGCTTCCAGGTGACCAACATGCTCACATCTGCCACAGAGATATTCACCCTGGAACTCCTTTTACTTACCCCAAGCGTTGGATTTTTGGCTCTGCTCTTTCTCCTACAGATAATGATATAGTGGACGGAGCTGAAACTTTGCACTAAAGCACTTTATAAAAGATTATTTCCATGAATCAATCGCTATGAATTTTTAAAGCTTTATAGATTACCATATATGAAAATGTGGTGTTTCCCTTAAGGGGCAGCATAGTATGTAAGGGGCAGCACAGATATCTTCATTTTATTTTTTCTACTTTAATACTGAACACACACTTACAAAGAGACATATATACACATGCAGACACATATATAGACACACAAGCACATATACACACATACTGGAACATATACACATACAAACACGAAGGCTTATATACAGACACATATACACATAGGCACTTGCAGGATGGGCTGTGGATGGAGCTTCCTCCTCTTCTCTGTCTCGGCTTTTGTTTACTCCGTATTTGTAACTAAGGGCAGAGGACAGAGTATAGGCAGAGCCCAGTGGCACCCCCTACTTGCTGGGAGCGTGCAGCGCCCTGTGCACTCACACAGGTCACACACCCCTAAATCCCATTGCACACGACCGAGTGCCACTCGTCATCTTTCACGGCATCCGAGTGGCACCCGATAGTTTTCACGGAGACATTCACTTTAGTGGGTGAATCGGGTCCGTGAAAATGGACACGACTTTCTAAACCGTGGAAAGATAGAAAGACATGTCCTATCTTACCATGGATCACAGACGTGTGCATGAGGCATTAGTCCGGCCCTGGCTACAATCATTTAGGTTTGCTTTAGTCCACTTTCACTCAAGCGAATTGGTAAACGGTAATACGGATTAGCAATATGGATGTTTTAAGAATGATATTGCATCAGTATGTCATCAGCTTTTCTATCGGTATTCCATCAGTAAGGCCTCTTTTACATGGCAGTATTTTGTTCAATATTTTGCATCTGTATTTGTATGATAAAACCAGAAGTGGGTCCAAAACATGAAAGAGGTACAAATCTTTCCATTATACCTTTTCTATGGTTATTCTTTACTCCTGGTTTTGGCTTCCAAATACTGATGCAAAATACTGACTGAAATACTGCCAGGTTAAATTGGATTTATAGATGCATAATACTGATAGACTGTCTTCTAGGAGATAATTGAATTACATAAAATAGCCCCTTTGAAAAACGGATACAATACAGATGACATACGAATACAATACGGATCACATACAGAGGCATTTATATTTCAATCACTCTTCATGGACTTCAATGGGTGTTTTACATCCGCAGTACCGATGAAAGTAGTGCATGCTGCGTTTTTAAATACGCATGTATTTTATACGCCCATGTGAAGAGCCTCATTGATTAAAGAGTAACTATATTTTAAAAAAACTTTTAATATGTCATAAAGACATACGAGAAATTTTGAAGGGTGAGGGTCCGGGTCAAGTGATTGACTTGGCCATTGCTGAACATTGCTCTCACAGTGTGCTTTTGGTTGTTGAGTAGGTTAAATAATAATCTTTTTGGATACTGTAGTCTACCCATTCCATTTATTACTGTAGTTGCCTGCATTTGAACAGGCTAATGCTCTACTATGTCTTTCTTATGCACTGTTGCCCAAAACACTACACAATATTCCATGTGCGGTCTGACTAGTGATGTATAAAGTGGTAAAACTATGTTCTTTTTTTATGTGCATCTATACCCCTTTTGATGCACCCCATGATCTTATTTGCCTTGACAGCAGCTACTACAGGGCCCGTGGCTTGAGGGGGCCCATGCCGCTAGCCGACACGCCCCCCCATATGCCCGGTGGCACCTCTAGCAGCTGTTATGGCTGCTACTGCTGTAGCGACGCTACTACAGGGCCCGCACCGCCGAGCCTCTAACATTTATGGGCCGGGTGACACAGGCCCCCTCATGCCCGGGGGCGTTGCTAGCACCGGAGGGGGCCCGGTGCTAGCGACAGCCACACCATCTTCCAGTAATTGAACCTGCGTCTATAGCACGCATGTACAAATACATGCATTAGTGCTGAATGCCCGGCCATTCAACGCCTTACAATGACGCTGATTGGCGGGGCAAATGACTTGCCCTGCCAATCAGCGCCTTTCAACAATGCTAGCGTCGCGATGACGTCATCGCGGCACTTCTGTACTTGAAAGGCTCTGATTGACGGCGCAAGTCACTCTGCACCGCCAATCAACGCCTTTGAACGACGTGTCGTTCAGCTACAGCAGACCTGCTCAGAAGAGAGCAGATCTGCATTGCCACCGGACGGGATCATGTGAGTATGTAAAGTTTTATTTTTTTCTCTACTAAAACTGTGAGTGGCATTATCTACAGTGGGGGCTCTATCTACAGGGGGGGTCGTCTATATGTGGGGATGTGGGCCTCTGTATACAGGGGGGGTCGGGTCTATATGTGGGGATGTGGGCCACTATATACAGGGGGGATCTTTATGGGGATCTGGGCCACTATATACAGGGGGTCTATATGGGGATGTGCGGCACTATGTACAGGGGGGTATATATGTGGGGATGTGGGCCACTATATACAGGGGGGTCTATATGTGTGGATGTGGGGCACTATCTACAAGGGGGTCTATATGTGGGGCACTATATACAGGGGGGGTCTATATGTGGGGATGTGGGGCACTATCTACAGGGGGGTCTATATATGCGGATGTGGGGCACTATATACAGGGGAGCTATATGTGGGGATGTGGGGTGCTATATACAGGGGGAGCTATATGTGGGACACTATATACCGGGGGAGCTATATGTGAGGTACTATCTACAGACACGGGCTGTTTGTGGTGCAAACTACAGGGGTCTGTGTGTGGCACTATCTAATAAGGGGGGGGGCTGTGCAGCACTATATACAAAGGAGGGGGGCTGTGTGGCACTATATACAGTGGGAGCTGTATATCGCTATATACCAGTGGGGCTTTATGGCGATATCTACAGGGGGGCTGTATGGCACTATCTACAAGGGGGAGGAAGGGGTCACTATCTACAAGTGGGGTGCGACACTGTTTATAGGCGGGGCTGTATAGCACTGTCTACAGGGGGGCTGTATGGCACATTCTACAGGGGGCACTATCTATGAAGGGGGCTGCTTGTGGCACCTGGGGGGGCCCCAGTCAAGAGTTTTTGTCCTCCTGCTATGGGGCCCAGTCTTTCCTAGTTACGCCCCCTGGGTGACATGTATTATCTCTTCTAAGTACATAACCTTAGTTTTATTAGTGTTAAACTTCATTTGCCTCTTCTCTGTCTAAGCCTCCAAATGCTCCAGATCCGTTTGTAATAGAAAACTATTTACCATTAATAACGATTCCCTGTTTTCTAGCACTATGCCGGTTATTTACCGATTATACATATTTTCCTCCAGTCCCAGCATTGTCATTTTATGTACAAAACTTTTATGTGGCACAGTGCTCAAATGCTTTGAAAAGCTCAAGATATATGACATCCAATGACTCAGTCTAGAAGTTAAAGGGGTTGTCCTGTAAGATATAATTGATGGCCTATCCTCAGGATAGGCAATTAATATCTGATAATGGTGGTCCGACTATGATTACGGGCACGGTCGTGTGCATGGGGCCTTAGACAGGTGAGATTTAATGGAAAGTTTACTGTATTCCTCAGTATTTCACTTGACATTTAATTTTCCTCTGTGAAGACTCATCACCTTATCTCCTCATCACTGTCCACAATTTCTCTCTCATTACTTTTTACAGGGCCAAGACTTTTAGTTTTAACCTTTTTACTATTAATCTAAATGATAAGCATTGTAGGGTTAGATTTACTCTTTGACAATGAGTCTCTGTCTACAGCTTTGCTGCCTTTATCTGTTTTTTTTACATCATTCTTTTTCAAAAAAGCTCTTTAGCGCTTCTTCACTGCCTTTCAGTTTTAGCAATTTAACTGTTTTTTGTTTTTCTGTTTTTTTTTATCAATTATTGCCCCCTTTACTTTTTCATTTATTCACATTGTATTTTATTCCCATAAGGTATGTTCCTCTCACAATTAAAATTTAAGATACTTTTAAAAATACAGTATCCCATGTAATGTCTGTACTTTTTGAAGACTTTGTCCCAGTCAATGAGGTTCAGGGCATCTCTAAGCCGATCGAACTACGCTTTCCTGAAATATAGTGTTTTTTGTGGCTCCCCCAAAAACATTCGATTAAAACATGTTTATTACATCATGGTCCCTATTTCCTAGATGCCCCCCATCCTGCACCTTTGCTATTCTGTCAGGTCTATTGGTTAATATTAAAACAGGTATGTCACTTATTTATATTGCCCTGTCTGAGGGCAGCACAACAAAAGTGACAGACATACTGATTTCAGTGGGCTATCACTAATTTAAAAATTTTAAAGGGACTATGTCACAAGCATTTCACCTATTGAACTCTACTCACCCCTTACTGGCCATGACTGTCAAAAGTTCATTGCCATTATACCCTCTCCTAAACTCCTCCGAACGTAAATAACGGTCAGCAAACATTTAGTGTCTTTTATGGTAATAATCAATCAGTCTTGTTTGCTAATCTTCTTATGCCCGCCCACCGCCGAAAAGTGGCCCGCCCTGAATGTCAAAATCTTTTCTGAGATAGCGTGCATGCCCCCGTCATGTATGGTCCTACACCCCTCCCTGCTTCATCCAGGCCTCAAATGTAGTTACTGTGCACAGGACCGGCCTTAGGTTGGATGGCTCCCTGTGCGGGACTCTCTATTGCCTCCCCCTACACAAACCAAAAATTAACCACATATATAGACACGCTGGAACATATATACTGTACATACATAAAGACAGATATTTAGACATACAGGCAAATATACATGCACACATCTGGAATATATATATATACATACAGGTAAATATGTAGACGTATAGACACATATACACACAACACACCGGCAGATAAAAACACAGACAGGCACATATACAAATACATAAAAGGCACATATGTACAAGTACAAAGACACATTCACAAACAGACCCATATATACCCAGTACAGATAATGTAGTAGATTTCATGTGCAGCCCTATGTAACACCACAGATAACAAACAGTAATAACTGAGTACAGATAATGTAGTAGATATTGCCTGCAGTCCACAGATAACACAGTGATTACTTTCTATGTACAGATAATGTAGTATACATTACCTGCAGTCCTATGTCACACCACGGATAACACAATGATAACTCTCTGAGTACAGATGATGCAGTAGTGTTAGATGCAGTCCTATGTAACACCGCTGATAACACAGTGATAACTCTCTTAGTACAGATAATGTTGTAGATGTTCCTGCAGTTCTATGTAACACTGCTGATAACACAGTCATAACTCTCTGAGTACAGATAATGTCGTAGATGATAACTATACCCACAGACACATATAAACTACACACAGAGGCATATATATAAGGGCAGCAGAGTATATAAGTGGCAGCAGGGTTTATAAGGGGCAGCAGGGGTTATAAGGGTCAGCAGGCGTTATAAGGGGCAGCTGGTTATATAAGGGGCAGCAGGGTATATAGGGGGCAGCAGAGTATATAAGAGGCAGCAGGGTATATAAGGGGCAGCATTGTATATAGGGGTAGCAGGGTATATAAGGGGCAGCATGGTATATAGGGGTAGCAGGGTATATAAGAGGCAGCAGGGTATATAAGGGGCAGCAGGGTATATAAGGGGCAGCAGGGTTTATAAGGGGCAGCAGAGTATATAAGGGGCAGCAGAGTATATAAGGGGCAGCAGGGTATATAAGGGGCATCGGGGTATATAGGGGCATCGGGGTATATAAGGGGCAGCAGGGTAAATAGGGGGCAGGAGGGTATATAGGGGGCAGGAGGGTATATAGGGGGCAGAAAGGTATATAAGTGGCAGCATGGTATATAAGGGGCAGCAGGTTATATAGGGGCAGCTGTGTATATAAGGGGCAGCAGGGTATATAATGAGAAGCAGGGTATATAGGAGGCAGTAGGGTATATAGGAGGCAGCATGATATATACTGTAGGGGCAGCAGGATGTATAGGGGTAGCAGGGTATATAGTGGCAGCAGGGTATATAGGGGGCAGCAGGGTCTATAGGAGTCAGCAAGGTATATAGGGGGCAGCAGGGTATATAGGGGCAGCAGGTTATATAGGGGGCCACACAGATATCTTTGTTTTATCTGTTCTACTTTAATATTGAACACACACTCTTACAAAGAGACATAAACACATGTAGAGACACACACACATACACACACACACACACACACACACACACACACACACACTGTAGCATATACACATACAAACACAGAGACACATACTGTATACACAGAGACACATACTGTATACACACAGAGACACACACTGTATACACACAGAGACACACACTGTATACACACAGAGACATGTCACGGTTTGTGTGTTTGTGGACCCACTAGGCCGCACCGCCATAGCAGGGATGCAGCTTGCCAAAAAACAGGGAACTTCAGCAATACAAAGTCCCGCACAAGGGTACCTGGATAGTCCAGACAGTGGCCGCAGCTCTGGCACGGAAGGAGATGGGTGCAGCAGGTAACGCCAGACATGGCGGATGACAGCAGGTGCCACAGGTTGAGCCAGACGTGGCGAATCCCTCTGGACGTAGCAGATGACACAGGACGTGGCAAACAACAGCAGGTGCAGTAGACACGACTCCAACTAGTAGGCACAGGAACAAGAACACAGCACGGGATACAGGAACAGGTAACAGGGCACAGGTAACAACTGGAATGGGAAACACTAAGGGACCATTTGCAAGACAGACTTGGGATATACTAACTACGCTCAGGCAAAGATCAGAAGGGCTGGGGCCTTCTTATAGTCCAGGAAATCATGTGTGTTGATGATGATGATTTTCTTCATGTGTGCACGCTGGCCCTTTAAGAGCGGACACGAGCGTGACCAGAGCGGAAGTGAGCGCTGGCATCTCCTTGGAAGGAGATGGCGACCAGCGCTCACAGATCCATGGCTGCGGGCGTCAGGAGGTGAGTAGACCCGACGGCCCGCGGCCATGGACGCTACAAGACACACACTGAGACACACACACACACACACACACACTGTAACATATACACATACAACCACAGAGACACATACTGTATACACACACACACACACACACACACACACACACACATATACACACAGAGATACACAGATCACACAGGCACTCACCATCTCTCCTTGCTGACAAGATCACAGGCTTCGTGCAGGACGGGCTGTGGGCGGAGCTTCCTTCTCTGCTCTTCGGCTCTTATTTACTACCTGTGTGTAACTAAGAACAGAGCACAGAGTAGAGGCAGAGCCCAGTAGCGCCCCCCACTTTCTTGGAGGAGACAGCGCCCTGTGCGCTTGCACAGCTCGCATACCCCCTAAGGCCGGCCCTGACTGTGCATGCACTTCTATGGTGTCCCGTTGTGCACATGCACAAGAACAGAACATCAATGCATAAGTGTAGGATTTCGTGTTACGTGTGTGCTGGGGCTAGGCGAGAAGCTGTCAATCAAATGTAAGGAGGCGGGTTAACACAGAAAGGCTTGAGGAATGAAGATATGATTATTTTTGAACACAGATATGACTATTTTATGTGGGAACACCAAAAAATGGACTACTAAAGGTACAGAGCTACTTAGAAGATAATTATAGGTCACATAATAATGATTTTTCACCCACGTCCACCAGGTATTGCTGGTTTAATAGGTGAAATGCTGGTGACAGGCTCCCTTTAAGAAGTTGCAGCGTATTTAGATTGTATACCCACGGCGCAGGGCCAGCGATGCAGCCGATGAGTCCAAGTATATTTTACACATTTTTAATAAAATTAATAGAGAAAAAAAAGAAGGGTTTGCTTAGTTAGTTTACACAAATATTACATTACATAACTCACTCAAGTTCTACATACACAAAAAAAAGAGCAGCAAATCATATCACAAAAGCAATCATATAAAATGTCATAATTGTATAGGAATTGTGATTCCCACACAAACGTTACCAAAGTGTCGGGAGTGTGAATAGATATTGCGTCCTAGCTGGAGGTGATGTTTATTCACTCTGAAGACACTTCAGTAACGTTAACCCCTTCCCGCACCTTGACGTAACTGCACGTCAATGTGTGCAGTAAGTTCGCGCACCATGACGTGCAGTTACGTCTGTGCTTTGACAGTTAACCGCCGTGCGGCGCTTCACCGCAGCGGCGGTTAACTGTGCAGGGTGTCTGCCCTGCATTCCCCGTTGCTGATCAGCGGCCCATTGCCGCTGATTTCGGCAGTTAACTCCTTCGATGCGGCGGTCGATTCCGATCGCCACATCGAAGGATTTTAGCGCCGATCGGCAGCCCCCACGTGAAATCACGGGGGCTGGCGATGGTACCCGTGGCAACCGGATGCCAGACAATGGCTTCCGGACTGCCATGTACAGAAGCCTATGAGGACCAGCCGGAGGCTGGTCGTCGTAGGCTTCCTGTCAGTGTGACTGTTACGTCACAATGACAGTTAGAATACATTACACTACGTAGGTAGTGTAATGTACTCTAGCAGCGATCAAAGCTGCAAGTCTAAGTGTCCCCTAGTGGGACAAGTAAAAAAAGTTAAAAAAAAGAATAAAAATGTTTTAAAAAAAGTGTAAAAATAAAAGTTATAAGTGACATAAACAAGAACTGCTTTTTTCCTATAATAAGTCTGTTATTATAGGAAAAAAATGAACACGTAAAAAAAAAGTACACATATTGGGTATCACCGCGTTCGTTACAACCCCAACTATAAAACTATAATATTATTTTTCCCGCACGGTGAACACCGCAAAAAAAATAAACGAAAAACAATGCGAGAATCACTATTTTTTGGTCACCACCCCTCCCAAAATATACAATAAAAAGTGATCAAGAAGTCGCATGTACGCCAAAATAGTACCGATACAAACTACAACCCGTCCCGCAAAAAACAAGCCCTTACACAGCTTTTTTGACTGAAAAATAAAAAACTTATGGCTCTCAGAATAAGGTGGCACAAAAAATAATTTATTTTCTAAATAAGTGATTTTATTGCGCAAACGCTGCAAAACATAAAAAAAACAATATACATATGGTATCGCTGTAATCGTACCGACCCGCAGAATAAAATATAATGGTCATTTATAGCCCAGGGTAAACGCCGTAAAAAATAAATAAAAATCATTGTCAGAATTGATGGTTTTTGGTCACCTGGCTTGCCGAAAAATGGAATAAAAAGTGATCAACAAAATCGCATGTACCCCAAAATGGTACCAATGAAAATTAAAGATTGTCCCGCAACAAATAAGCCCTCACACAGCTCCGGTGGTGAAAAAATAAAAAAAAGTTCCGGCTCCCAGATTATGGCGATGCAAAATGTGCAGAGTTTTCCAAAAGCGGATAAGATTGGGCACCATTTATCAGTGCGACACCAGCCACATATCTGCGGATTATTATTTATTTACCCCATTATTATACCCTCTTATTATGCCCTGATGTACTCTGCCCAGCCTACATATGCCCCCACATTATAAACTGAAATACCAGCAAAACGCCAAACAGAACTACTACCAAGCTAAATCTGTGCTCCAAAAGCCAAATGCCGCTCCCTCCCTTCTGAGCCCTACAGCGTGTCTAAACAGCCGTTTACGTCCACCGATATGGCATCGAGATACCCGGGAGTACCCAGTTAATATTTTATGAGGTATTTGTGGCACAAAATGGGCACAACATAGAGTGCACTAAAATGGCACATCAGTGGAAAATTGTAATTTTCACTCTGCACCATCCGCTGCGCATTAAACCCTTCGCGCACCACGACTTAATAGCATGTCGTGGTGTGTGGGGGGTGATATATGGAGCATCTCACTCACTGAGCCCGCGCCACACGCTGCGGGTGTCAGCTGTGTATTACAGCTGATACCCGGGACTAACGGACAGAAACAGCGATCACGCTGTTACAGGAGCCTGTAAAAATCACAATATACTGCAATACATTAGTATTGCAGTGTATTCTACCAGTGATCTAACGATTGCTGGTTCAAGTCTCCTAGGGGGACTAAAAAAATATGTAAAAACAAAAGTAAATAGTTATTATTAGTGGAAAAAATTTAATAAATATTTAAAGTCCAAAAATAAACCCTTTTCACATTTTTTCTCTAAAGTAATGTAAAAAAATTTAACAAAAATACACAAAATTGGTATCGTTGCGTTTGTAAAAGTAATAAAAATTGCTCAAAAAGTCTTATGTACCAAAAAATTATACCAATAAAAACTACAGCTCATCCCGCAAAAAATAAGCCCTCACACCACTCTATTGACGGAAAAATAAAAAAGTTGTGTCTCTCGGAAAGCGGGGAGGAAAAACGAAAAAGAAAAAAGCAAAACATGGATTAGTTCGGAAAGGGTTAATTACTTTCTAATGAAAAAAACATTTATGACCACATGCAGGGTATAGCCGTACTCAGGAGAAATTTCTTTACAAATGTTGGGGTGCATTTTCTCCTTTATCCTTTGTGAAATTGAAAAAATTCAACATTTTAGTGGAAATAATGTTGATATTAATTTTCACGGCCTAATTCTAATAAATTCTGCAAAAGACGTGTGGGTCCTAAATGCTCACTATACCCCTAGATAGATTCCTTAAGTGGTGTAGTTTCCCAAATGGGGTTACTTTTGGGGGGCTTCCATTGTTTCGGTCTCTCCGTGGCTTTGCAAATTTGACATGACACCCAAAAACTATTCCAGCTAAATTTGAGCTCCAAAAGCCAAATAGCGCTCCTTCCCTTCTCAGCCCCGGTGTGGGTCCAAACAGTAGTTTATTACCACATATGGGGTATTTACGTAATCAGAAGAAATTGTTTTATAAATGTTGGGGTGCTTTTTCTCCTTTATTCTTTGTAAAAATTAAAAATGTCTAAGTTCTTACAGAAAAAAAGTAGATTTTTACCTGTACAGACTAAGTCCAATGAATTCAGCAAAACAACTGTGGGGTCAAAATGCTAACTTTACCCCTAGAAAAATTCCTTGAGGGGTGTAGTTTCCAAAATGGGGTCACTTTTGGGGCGTTTCCACTGTTTTCATCCCTCCAGTGCATTGCAAACGCGACACGGCACTGAAAACTATTCCAGCGAAATCAGAAATCCAAAATCCAAATGGTGCTCCTTCTCTTCTGTGGCCTGCTGTGGGTCTTAACAGCCGTTTATTACCACATATGGGGTATTACTATAATCAGAAGAAATTGCTTTGCATATGTTGGAGTGTTTTTCTACTTTTATTCCTTGTAAAAATTTAACATTTTCACAAAAAAAGTAGATTTTCATCTTCACATACTAATTCAAATAAATTTAGCAAAAAAACTGTGCGTTCAAAATGCTAACTATACCCATAGATAAATTCCTTGAGGGGTATAGTTTCCAAAATAGTGTCACTTTTGGGGGGTCTTTACTGTTTTGGTACCACAAGACCTATTCAAACCTGACATGGTGCCTAAAATATATTCTAGAAAAAGGAGGCCCCAAAATCCACTAGGTGCTCCTTTTGCTTCTGAGGCCTGTGTTTCAGTCCATTACCGCACTAGCACCACATGTGGGATATTTCTAAAAACTGCAGATTCTGGGCAATAAATATTGAGTTGCATTTCTTGGGTAATACCTTCTGTGGTACAGAAAAAAATGTATTACAAATTAATTTTCGGAAAAAAAAATGAAATTTGTAAATTTCACCTCTACTTTGCTTTAATTCCTGTGAAACGCCTAAAGGGTTAAAACACTTTCTAAATGCTGTTTTGAATACTTTGAGGGGTGCCGTTTTCAAAATGGGGTGATTTATGGGGACTTTCTAATATATAAGGCCCTCAAAGCCACTTCAGACCTTAACTGGTCCCTGAAAAAATAGGCTTTTGAAATTTTCTTGAAAATATGAGAAATTGCTGCTAAAGTTCTAAGCCTTGTAACGTCCTAGAAAAATAAAAAATTGTTCAAAAAACGATGCAAACATAAAGTAGACATATGGGAAATATAAACTAGTAAGTATTTTGTGCGGTATTACTATCTGTCTTACAAGAAGATACTTTTACATTTAGAAAAATGCAAAGTTTTGCTAATTTTCTCTAAATCTTGGTGTTTTTTTACAAATAAATATTGAATTTATCGACCAAATTTTTTCCCTAACATAAAGTACACGAGAAAACAATCTCAGAATCACTTGGATAGGTAAAAGCATTCCGAAGTTATTACCACATAAAGTGACACATGTCAGATTTGAAAAATCGGCTTCGTCCTGAAGGCCAAAACAGGCTCAGTCCTGAAGGGGTTAATGTGTGTGTATGTGACAGCACAGCGTGATCTCGTAAGATCACGCTATGCTGAGTACATATGGACATAAATGGAGAGAAGTGTATGACGCTGATTGGTTAGCGTCATACACTTCTCTTTACAATGCCCACTTGGTCAAAAGTTAAATATTGGCCAGTTGGGCATTAAGAAAGTAATTACAATAAATCTAAAATTGTTCATAACTTGCTCAAAAATGATTGTTTTTCAAAATAAAAACCACTGTTGTTATCTACATCACAGCGCGGATCACATTATGTAGGAGATAGGGCACTTATAATCTGGTGACAGAGCCTCTTTAACTGCATCTTAAAATATATTCAAGAAGACTAATCTACCCAAGGCTGCCAAATGTGATCAAATCGAGAAACTCGATTATTCAATATACTGAGTAAATGCTCATTGACCATGATCATTGACTTATTTATGGGGCTTAGCTAGCTATAAAAAACATGGGTAATCCATGTTAGAATCAATGTTCTTAATTTTTTTTAACATATAACTAATGACTGTTTCTACCCTAAGGTCTAAACAGACTTGACACTAATGAAAAGTAGCAAGGATTTTTATTTAATCACCACTGACCAGTTCTATCATCATCATGATTCTCGCTTGTAAAGAGAGCAATTTCAATAATAACAGTTTATCAGGTGTAATGCTGGCAGCCGCCGATCGCTGCTACCCGGCTTCCCCTGGTGGCCGGCAACATGCATTACCTCATTGACGGTGTTCCCCTTCGCCTCCCCGGGGACGCTGACATGTAATGTTCCCGCCTGCTGCCCGCTCCCGTAGGGTGCGTGCACGCGCCCTGGTGACCTCTTAAAGGGCCAGCACACCCACCACTATAATCTTCCCTAGTCTATCCCTGTGCACCCTTTCCTACTTAAATTTGCTATGCCCTCCTTCCTGCGCCTGAGCATTGTTGTGTCTACCAACGTTCATTTAGCTAATGGTCCCTTAGTTGTATCCTGTACCCAGTGTTCCCGTATCCTGTTTACTGTATCCCGTATTTAGTAATTGTGTTTGTTCCAGTGCAAAGTCTAGTGGTGGAGTGGAATTCACCATCTGTGCACGTGCCGGCCCATGAGCCACAGACGTCTACACGTCATCTGTGCCAAGTGTCATTTGTGCCAAGTGTCATTTGTGCCAAGTGTTATCTATGCCAAGTGTCTGCAACGCTAAGTGTCTGCCACACCTCCTATCCAGGTACTCTAGTCCTAGAGAGTTTCATTGACTATAGTTTGGCCAGCTGCTACTTTGCTACAGCGGAGCGGCCTTGTGGGTCCACATACCCCACAGCTGTAATAGAACGATCAGGCCATGGATCCCGCAACAGCGATCCAGTTGATGCAAACAGACATGGGTGACCTCCAGGCACGACTGGATGAGCTCCTCCAGGCAGTAAATTCATTTGCTAATCACTTGGATCTTCCTTCTGCGGCTGTTCCCTCTACACCACCTCCTGCTGCTCCTCCTCTCAGTACTGGGCCCGGAATCTCTCTGCCTCTACCACCTCGCTACGATGGAGATGCCAAGACCTGTAGAGGCTTTATCAACCAATGTCAGATTCATTTCAAATTGCACGCTGATCTTTTCTTCTCTGATGTTACCAAGGTCACTTTCATTGTCTCCCTCCTTTCCGGCAAAGCTCTGGCATGAGTTAACCCCATCTGGGAACATGAGGGTCCGGAATTCTCTAACTTACTGTTGTTCCTAGAGTCTTTCCGCACGGTTTTTGAGGAACGTCTTCTGAAGCTGCCTCTCTTCTGACTCTCCATCAAGGGGAATCGACCATAGGAGAATATTCTATCCAGTTCCATACCCTGGCAGTGGAACTTGCCTGGAATAATGAGGCCTTGGTGGCTACTTTCTGGCAAGAACTGTCTCCACAAATCAAGGATGAGCGAGCTGGCTCGTGACCTCCCATCCACCCTGAATGCCCTTATTCTGTTGGCAACTCGGATCGATATGAGGACCCAGGAACGCGGCCAGGAGGCCCACCGGAAGAAAAGGCCCTATAGACTGGTTCCCAAATTCCAGAGATCTCTACTGTCTTCTTCAGTTGTTCCACCTGAAGAGCCAATGCAGGTGGACAGACTCAAATTGTCCGACCAGGTGCGGCAGCACAGAGGTTTTGCAGGATTGTGTCTGTATTGTGGCCACAAAGGTCATTTTGTGCATCTATGTCCACAGAAGCCGGGAAACTCCAGCACTTAGGGTTGATTGGAGAGACAACCCTAGGTGGAACGATGCCAACTGCCAAATCCTGTCCCAAATTATCTATTCCCGTATCTATTGTCTCTGGTGAGGAATCACACTCTGTCCCTGCTTATCTGGATTCCGGAGCGACTGCAAATTTTATTCAGCAAGACTTAGTAGATCGACTCCATCCGGCCATGGTTCCTCTGCAGAGAACTCTGGCAGTCGCCTCTGTAAATGGGCAACCACTGTCCGATCCTATTTTGTCCATCACTAAACCTCTAAGACTACGAGTCGGAATCCTTCACTCGGAACAGATTCCTTTCTATGTCTTGCCAAATGCTATCAACCCTATTCTGCGGGGACTGCCTTGGCTAGGCCTACATGCTCCGGTCTTCGACTGGAGTTCCGGAGAGGTCCTTCAGTCGGAATCCAAGTGTCTTCACCTCTGCCTGCCACAGGTTCATCCTATTCTGCCTCCTCTGCCTCAGTCACTCTCTGGACTATTTCCACATTATGCCAGTTTTGCATAAAAGGAAAAGGAGGCAGAGGTCTTTAGAAAAAAGGAGGCAGAGGTCCTTCCTTATCATTCCTACAATTGTCCTATACAACTGCTCCCTTAAACCTCACCCCCTCGTGGAGGGGTCTATCCTTTTTTCTTACCAGGAGAATCTTGAGAGGGGCGTTCATCAGGAAGTCTACTTCTCCAGCCGGAGCCGGATTCTTCTTCGCCAAAAGGAAAGATGTAATGACCATGTATTGATTACCGAGGTTTAAACCAAATTACGGTAATCAAGTAAACAGAAGAAAACTCATTTATAGTTTTTGTCAAGTTCCATGATTGATTTTCCCCACTTATTAAAACAGTATTGCAGAAATTGTATAGAAATTCCAGGTGTTCATTTTTTCATGATGCCTTCATTTTTGGCTAACAGTTGGCTGGAGGGTGGAACTTATTGAGACTTATAACGATCCTGGTCTTCTACTGCAGACAAAGCAGTGGGGGGCAAGCTCTTTCAGCAGCCAGTTGTCTTAAAGGGGTTTTCCCATCTTGGGCATTCATGGCATATCTACAGTATATGTCATAAATCGCTACGTTCTGTTTAACAATATGTACATATTTGCTGTTGCTGCATTTGGCCACAAATATTTTATACATCATTCCCTGTGTGGGAGGTACAACACATAGATACAACTATATACATGTGGAGCAAGCTGGCAATATAGCTGGCTTGTTGTTCTGTAGGACCAGCAGAGATAGGGCAAGGGCACCCCTCCCCTGATGCAATTTAAGTCTGTGTGGGCCTAGTAGGGCTCAAGATGGTGACTGCGTCTGTGTTGTTCAAGCCTATGGCGCTTTTTGTAGATGTTACTGGCTGGCTGCTAACTAAGAAGGACCCTTATAGACCTATTGTCTAAGAGCCGGCTATTTCTAAGTCGTTTTCGTTTGGCTGGAAACTGCAGGCTCACACTTCACTTTGTCTATCCTGAACGTCTCGTTTGCGTCCTTTCTCTTAACGCCTAGATCGCTCTCTTCACAGTGTGGACTTCCTCCCCAACCACTGTTTACTCTCCGGAAACCCGCTACAGCTAAAGGCTTTCGCACAGATACAGCCTAGCCTCATTCTCACGAGTCTTCGTAGGATGCCTCCGTTGCAGTCTTTTCCTCAGACTCAGCACATCTCTAGCCCGGTCCACAGTAGCAACGGAAATGGCAAAATGATCACTACCTCGAAAGCCACCACACTCTTCTCTCTTCTTTTCAGAGAACGCAGTTCAGTTGACTTTTAGCTCTCTACCAACACTGAACACTATTTGGCGGGTTCACCAATGTTTTATACACACAGAACTGCCCCAGACTAAATTATGCTTGCTTGCACGTGCAACCATTATCACCCTTTTACAGAACTTGCTAAACGCAGCCTAAGATGGTGTCCAGGCTGTACATCCTGGTGCCAATGTTTAAGTAACAACAAGTCAGTATCCGCCTCACATTAATTTATATCAACGACACAGCAATCATTTCATACACCGCCTTCATTGTCTGACAGACACCCTTCTTCTCCATGTAGCTTGTCCTTTCCCATATTGCCAGGTCTTGGCCGGTGAATGCAAGACACATGCCCTACCTACAGTTGGGAAACTACAACACAGCCACAACTCCAAAATTCAATACAGTAATACAATAGCACTTAAATACACTGTACCAAATAAATACAATACAGCAATACAATGGCCTTATTCTATTAGGAATATGATTCCCACATATTTCAGGAACATGACAGAGAGTTCAAGTTGTTGACTCAGTCTCCAAGTTCCACAAATTTAATCAGATCGGGGATCTGTGGGATGTGCTGGAAAAGCAAGTCTGATCCATAGTCCCCCCACCTTGCAGCTTACAGGACTTAAAGAATTGGTGCTAAATACCACAGGAGATCTTTAGAGATCCTGTGCAGTCCATGCCTCAATGGGTCAGATCTGTTTTGGCGCCAAAAGTGGGACCTTCACAATATTAGGCAGGTTGTTTACTGTTATGTTTGATCGGAGTATATGTATATATATATATATATATATATATAATAATTATTATTATTTTATTCTTTGTTAGAACACATTGAAAAAATAAAAAGCATACAAAAGAAGCCAAACAATACCACCACTAACCCAAAGCCTATTCATTGCCCACCCAAAGTCAGAAAACTACTCACTGGATTATATTGGACATATATGCTATGTCATGTGCAGATGTTACTGTGCAGCTTCCAGCTTTATAATAGAGGTGTTACCTTTTTTATTGTAATCCTGCCCTCTGATGATGATGATGATGCGATGACTACTGACCTTGTTCCCAGTGTACACAGTACAAGTTGAAAAATCATGTGTACAAAAAAGGAAGTTCCACTGTATTGTGAGGGTTCAGTTGTCAGTGTGAAAACTGGAATAAATCACTGAGGATTCTTTAAAAGGAATCTGTCGGCTCATTTTTGCATACCAAACAAGTACCAGCATTTGGTAGGCCTTTCAAAACCATGTGCCCACATAACTTTATTTGACTTCCTATGTAAATGTGGTTGTAAGTGCCACTCGAGCCTGATTCTAGCAAGTGCTCCTGGTCTCGGTATCTAACCCTTCCCAACAATTCCGAATTGCTTATGACTAACAACATGTCTCTATGTCACTATTCCCTTCACTGAACTCTCGCACAAATAGCTCTTTCATTATGTTCACTGCATGCACAGAACGCTACCTGTTGTGGTGTAACGTCCTCACAGGCCTACAGCGCAAGTGGCACAAGAATTCAGTCAAGGGAGCAGTGATGTTGCCATGGTGTGGCACCGTCAATCATGTGCAAGGGGGAGGAGTTGGGCAGGGTTAGATGTAGAGACCTGGAGCGCATGCCAGGATTCCAACCACCCAAGTGGCACTTCCAACCTAATTTACATATTGGAATCTAGTGGATTATCTCTGGAAAGAAGATGATAGGAAACTTAGAGGCATGTGGTCACCTGGTTTTAAATGGCCTACTAAATAGTGGTAGTTGTTTTGTTTGGTAGGCAAAAATTAGCTGACAGATACCCTTTAACCCCTTCAGGACTGCCATACGGCTATATACGTTCTAACTGCTGATGTCCTGTGCAGTTAGCACATGTATAAACGTTGACAGCCTGGAATGGATTTAATGAGTGCAGTGCTGCTTCAGTGTGAGCAGCAATGCATTCTCATGTCGGCCGGGGCTTTGAGAGCCCCGGAATACACCCCCCACTGTAGATAGTGCCACCCACAACCCCCTGTAGGCAGCGCAAAACCCTCTGTAAATAGCACCACCAAAGCTCCCTTCAGCATCAGAATCCCTGCCCAGCGCTCTGGCCGAGGATTCCCCTTCTAGAGGGAGCCCCGGCCTTCTCTACATCCCCGCTGTAGATCGTGCCACCCCCCTGCAGATAGCATCGCACCCACCACTGCAGATAGCGCCATTGATCAACTACTGCAAACTCTTGTAAAGGTACTATTACACGGCCCGACCTGGGCCGTGTAAATGAGTGCCGATCAATGAGACAGCTCATTGATTGGCGCTCATTTACTCCTTTCACAAGGAGCTAGTATGCTCCTTTCACAAGCGCTTGTCCCCATTCATTATTATTATATAAACAGCGCATCTCCCTGTTTACACAGGGAGATGTGCTGCCGACAATGATAATATTTTCAGTATTTAAAACAATACAATCAGCCGATGAATGAGCCCGTTGATAGGCTTATCATTGCCCTGTTTATAAGTAACAAACGTTTGCCCGATAATTGGCCCATGTAAATGGGCCCTTACTCCTTCAATCTTAAAAGCATTTGCCTGACACCTGCTTCCCCAGTCCTTCTCTCTAGAACGCTCGTTCTGTCTGAAACAAACTTTCCCACATCCAAGACCTCTCTTTAGTTCTCATAACCTATCCTTCCTGGGACTGAAACAAGGCTGAAATTCTCCGACAAACCCTCTACTGTAGCACTCTCTTATGACGGCCTTCAATTTACTCACACTCCCCGCGCCAGCAACAAACATGGTGGGGGAGCTGGCCTTCTCCATTCTCTACTCATTCAACCCAACTCCACCTCTAACCTTACCCTCCTCCTTTTCTAGAATGCTCTGTCCACAACTACTCTTCCTCCAACATTGAAGTGGTCATCATCTACCTACGACAAGGCTCTGCAATCACCTTTATCAACCACTTCATTACCTGGCTTCTTTACTCCTGGGTGACTTCAATATTTCCATTGATATAAGCCATTCAGCTTCCTCTAAACTTCTATCACTTACTCCTGTGGCCTCCAACAGTGGTCCTCTGAAGCCACTCACAAAGAGGGCCACACACTAAACTTTATTTTCAGCCTATGTTGCCTATCCAACCATTCAAACTCACCTCTCCCCCTATCTGACAACAAATTACTTACACTTACTATATTTTCCTTTTTCTATTCAACATTAAATGCCTTGATATTCACACACTCCCTGACTCTCTTCTACCACTCCGTCATATCTTCATTTAATCACACAGAAGCCACCACTTTAACACCAGAATTACAGTACTTCAGCTCTCAACTCATTCACCGCTTTCACAAACAACAGAAGTCAACAAATCAATAGGAAGCCCAATCTGACAAAAAATAAATAAAATGAGGTAAGCTTCAAGGGTTACAGAGCGACGTTGGAGGAAAACACACTCCAAGAAAAACATTAATAGATGCAAACAAGCAGCTCCAAACTTCAAATCTGCTCTTACTTTTGCTAAACAGGACTACTTCACTACTATCATATCTTCTTTGTCCCATAACCCCAAACAAGTATTTAAAAATTTTAAACTCCCTACTGTGTCTCCTCTGCCATTTCCAACATCTCTCATCTAAGCTAATGTTATCTCTCTGCTATGCGGAGTTCTAGAGTGCCTATCACATGTCTTCTCCTCTGCTTTCAAAAGCTCAACATGGTCAAAACTAAATTCATCATCATTCCCCCATCTCACTCAACCCCCTTACCAAAACTATCAATCACAGTTAATGGCTTCACACTTTCCCTATTTTCACAAGTCTGCAGCCTCAGAATTAACTTGGGACATCCCCTTACCACCTCCTGCCACTTCAACCTCAAAAACATTTCTCAAATTCGCTCTTTGCTGAACTGTGCATCAATAAAAATGCTAGTACCTGCCCTCATCATATCCCGCCTAGACTACTGCAACAAGCTTCTCTGTGCCACAAGATCTTTTTCTTTGCGATCCTCTAGTCTGCTACTCACATTGTCTCCAAGATTTCTCTTGTGCCTCCCCTATACTCTGGAACCAACACATCAGACTCTCTCCCACCATTTAAACCATTAAAAGCAACCTGAACATCCACCTTCTTCAGAAAATCTTACAACCTACAATAATCCCGCTGCCATTATACTGCCATATGAGCAGCTTCTTTGTATAATAGTCCTTCCCTTGTATATTGTAAGCCCTTGCGGGCAGGATCTTTTCTCCTTCTGTACCAGTCTGTCATTCATTAAGCTCATGTTTATTGAACTTTTTGTCTTTATTTTCTCATGTTATGTAGGTAAACCCTTTTCTAATATGTACAGCACTTTAAAATGAATAGTAATACTGTTTTTATATTATTGCGTATATTGAGTATTTTTGTAAAATGTTTCTTTTTTAATGTGAAGTTTATCAGATTTTTTTTTAAAAATGTATTTGCCCCATAAAGGGACTTTACATTTGATATATTTTTCTTAATTTTAATGTACTAACATATCTCTATCTTCCAGTACATTCTACAGTACTTAAGCAATAAAATAAGGCATTATCACAAGACAGTCCTAGGGGCCACACTTAGGGACGGTTTACCCATAACAAGCTTATATAATGAGTTGATCAGTGCTCGTTTAAAGGCCCTTTTACACGGGCCAATGCAAACTGTATGAGGACGATATATGAGCCCTCCTTATATTGTTTTAACTCACAATAAACATTAATGGGGGTATTGAAGGGATTAGATAAGAGATTTTTCCTTTGTTAGCCGTTAGTTGAAAAATACATCTGTCAATCATAGAATACTTCCAATTTATGACATACATGTATGTCCAAATGTGCGAAAGGGTTGTGGAGTTAAACATGACTCAAGTTGAACATTGTGATTATCATGGTAATTGAAGAACATATATAAAAACACGAAACAGACTAATGAATACTGCATAAATAAGGCATACATGTGATAGTTTTTTTTGTACTTTAGATACTGAGTTTTCTTGTATTCTTGTGTGTGTGCATACAAAACTAGATTTCTTTCTAGGCAAGCATCTCCTTTAATTTAATTAAAACATACTTCATCTACAATATTTGTTTTTTACTAAATATCATATTGAGGATTGGCTGGAGTTCTGTTTACTGATCTAGGAAACTGTAGAGACCAAACGTGTTAATATTAATAAAATAAACTGAGCAGATGCCATTTGAGGTTGGAGTAATACAGCTAGATTCCTTCACCAAATAGTAACTGCAGTTTCAGCTTGTTGGCTTTAATAGAGACATTTAATGTGAAATGTTAAAACACAGTGGGTGATATTTATATAAAATCTCCAAGAACCATGGTATTTTGCTTATGTGGAATATGATGGCATTTTGCCTAGATCAAGCAACCAGCAGATTAGCACATTAACACTTTTAAGAAATATGCATTCATGCAGTCCTCTCTGAATGTGGTCTTTGACTTTTTGTAGCCATGCCTAATCATTTTCAAATTGACACTGTTCCTCATAAAATTTTACATAATGTCCAAAGGTTGTTATCCCTAAATAACACCTTAAAAGATGTCTATAGTACTATTCATACTCAAGTATTATAAACTCACTTTAGACATAAGGGTATTATAGTTACTAAAATGTACCTAATGTATGGTTAGGTTCACCTTATTTTGTTTTTAATACATGACCCATGGTAAGGTGGCATATATTATCTGGAAGCCATAAACAAACCTCAGTGGTCTTTTCACATACTTTCTTTTCTTTCACTTTATCCCACATCTATTCATTGTTAGAAAGAAAAGTATCTCTCATTGCTTTACTATATATTCGACTTGGATGACTGAAACACAGAGCAAAACAGTGGTGTAGTGTATACACATGCTCCACCAAAACTGAGTATAGTTAGATCCTGGCCTAAGATTACTTCTCTGATACAGGAAATACAAATTATGAGGATTTAATGCAGGGGTGTAAATGTAGGTGGTGGCAGGGCCCTGGTGTCTGATAGGGCCTTTGGTTACATAGTTACATAGGTTAAAAAAAAGACACAGGTCCATCAAGTTCCACCTTTCTCAATCATTTACACATCTTTTATTGCTAGATTAGTTATATCCCTCAATGCCATTTGTCAGTAAATAAATAGGCATCTAGCCTTTTTTTAATTGCTGACATAGTATCTGCCATTACATAATTTGACTACTCTAACTGTGAAGAACCCTTTCCTATATTGATGTCTGAAATGTCTTTCTTCCACACGCAATGATTGTCCCCTGGTCCTTAGTAGCGTTCTTGGAAAAAACAGATTATGTGCTAGTTCTTTGTATGTATTGATCATACATATATTTCTACATGTTAATAAGGTCACCTCTAAGGCGTCTTTTTTACAAGCTGAGCAAGAACAATTTCTCTAGCCCTTCATTGTAAGAGTCACCTCCCATTCTATTTAATCTAGTCGCCCGCATTTGAACCCTCTCCAGGTCTCCTTTTTACTAATTGGAGCCTAAAATTTAATTCCATATTCAAGATGTGGCCTTACAAGGGATTTATAAAGGGGTAATATTACATTTGAATCACAGGTTTTTATCTCTCATTTTATACATCCTAAAATACTGATTTCACATCAGGCCAGAAGCGTCACGTTTTTCCTTCTGCTTAATAGGGATTAGGTGTCCAGATGTACATCTAACTGGTATTTACAAGTTATCTATAATTCTGACAGCTACATTACTTTAAAGGCTATGTACACCGTTGGGGGTTATTTAATTTTTTAAATTAATTTATTTAGTGATTAAAATCACTTTTGTAATTTACTTCTAATTAAGAAAAAAAAATAATCTCATTTTCACTTCTACAGCTTCTATGTATGACAGAAAGTGGACCCACTTTGACTTGATCAGAACTGAGCTTAGAAAATCATTTATGAGCAGACAGGAGCCGTTATCAGCCTAGCCATCAGTGCAGTTCACTGACGGATGCGGATCAGGATGACTTTTTGCAGCTTTTATGTACTCAGTGGCGCACGCAGGGGAGGTTTCTAGTTGCCCGGAAACCCCCTTGTGACCATGGCCGGAAGGCCCTTACATACTATTGTACTCAATTGTATCCGCATTCTTAGGCCGTGGATACTATTGAAATCGCTGGCGAGGCAAGGGAACCTTACCCGGCATTCATGATATCATTGCGCCGCCTGCGTTGTTCCGCTGGAAATTGCGTGGTCAGAACGAGACCAAGAGAACAGGCCTGCATTGCAGGAGGAGAGTACGGTACAGGAATGGGAACAGGTGAGTGGTTGTTGAAGTGTGGAGGCACTATCTACAGGGACACTTTGGCACTACCTACCTGGGCACTGTGGCATTATCTACTTAGGCACTGTGGCACTATCAACAGGAGGCACTAGCACAACATACAAGGAGCAGTGTGTAGCACTATTTACATGGGCAGTGTGTGGCACTTTCTACACGGTCAGTGTGTGGCACTATCTGCAAGGGGCAGTATGGCACTATCTACAGAGGGCAGTGTGTTGCACTATCTACAGGGGGCACTGTAACACTATCTATAAGGGGCACTGTGGAATTTTCTACAGGGGCAGTGTGTGACACTATCTACAGGGGGCACAGTGTGGCACTATCGACAGGGGACACTGTGGCACTATCTACACTGGGTTTTAAACTATGAGTAGTGGTCACCACATATCCAGTAGCCTAGCCCTTTACATTAGAGCTTCTATTACAAAGACCAATGCTCGTAGCGTAAAAGTCAGCAGGTTGCGGGAGTGTAATGAAAATAACTTGGTTTGAAAGTATGGGATTAAAAATCCTGCATTTGCCCCTGGTACTGTGATACATAGAACCTGTAGGAGTGAAACTGAGAATTGTTTTTAAGAAAGGTCAATACAAAAAAGATTTTAAGCACTAAATAAATAGATTTTATTAAATAAAATAAAAAACTGCAAAGGTGGCCATAGTCTTTAAGTAAAAAACCAAGATAAATTGCAATGCTTTTGATTTTTGACATGTAATAAGCAATTAATTAACTGTTGTTCTTCCATAGGTGGGACTACTGTATGTTCACTGTGTAAATGATTTACATGCCTTACAATGGGACCTCAGGGGAAGATTTTTCTTAAGAGAAGTTCCACTATGAGCACCTCCCTCTCAACATATTAGCTGTTGGACAGAAAGGGGCCCACATACGTGCTTTGCACAGCAGCTCTCTGATGTCTTTGTTTATTCTCGATTTAATGGGTTTGAATCCAACCAAGGGCACCATTTCCATGAAGTTTGTATGTTCTTAAAGTGTTTGTGGGGGTTTTCTCCAGGTACTCCGGTTTCTACCCACATTCCAAAAAAAAACATACAGATAGGAAAGTTAGATTGTGAGACGCAACCTTTGTATGGTGCTGTGGAATATGTTGGCGCTATATAATTACGTACAATGTTTGTTGTAACATGTCATTCCTAGTACATTAACTTATACATTTATACATTTAAAGTGCTCATGTGTCAACATGTTAAAGCATGGGAATAATCTGCCTTTAAAAGCGCGTGTATTCATATAGTTTAACTGTTCATAAATATAAGTTGGAAGAATTAACATGTTTAATATACTTTGTTACCGACTATTAGACTGAAGCTTTCATTAGTGATTACTATATGTAGTATTCTCATTTTTCTTACCACATTAGAGAAAGAAAGGTAGTTATTAAAATATCTAAAGTCTGCTGTGGTGATTTCCCACATGCTTTAAAATGTACAGTACTATTGATTTTGGCAATATATTTGAAGAAGAATAATGAGTAGAACTTCCCATTTCCCAAAGCAAAAAAAGTATTCAATTATTAGTTTTTTCATCGTTGCATTTATATTAATAGCTAAAGACCTATGTTATTGAATAATACTGTAATGTTCTTTCATGAGTTGGGTTAGAATATTGCCAACCCCTCATGGATGATAGGTGTGTAAGTGTTTGTTCATCATTATTTTGCACCTGTGATACTTCTCCCATATAACATTTTGGCTTGTCTGCATCCTGCTGGGAACTGGTGTATAACCTGCCATTATATCAGTTGTATGGCCTTTTTTGGGTTAGAATACAAAAAGATTTTTGGAGGTCTAGAATTAGCCTACTAGATGCATGAACATCCGGCCACGTGACCTCTTCTATTTTGAATGTGACCACACGGAGATCACATGACTGCATCTAGTCTCCAAATTCTAGACTTAATTATTGCATAGGACAAAACAAATTCCATCATTTATGGTGAATGACATGCCAGCATCCTAATAGATCTTTTGGTGTGTTTTGCAACAATAACTGATATCACAAATAACCCAGTGTTTCTGCTACTGCACTGTAGGAGTTATATGAGTGTAAAATTGGGCATAGGTTGTAAATATTCTCCTCCAGCCCAAAGAGTGTTGTAATAGTTATTGCAATTGGAATGCAATTGGAACAATTGTTGGGAAAGGGGGATATATGAAGACATATTTACTATAATATAAACAATTATCTCCATGGAAAATCATTAATTATATTAAAAATATTAATATCTTTGTAAAAAAAACAAAAACAATATTAAAGTAAACACTACAATGTGATATTTACCAATAACAGAGAATAACATTTAGTGTAAAAGATAAGTTTTCAGATTGTTGAAGAACATTTCCAAAGATTGGAATAGGTTGTTTAAGTGTTAAAGACAACAATTATAATGTTGACAATCGTAATGTTAACAATAATCTTTCCATCCAGTTTAAAGAGGATCTGTCACTAGTTTAGTAATGCCCAATCTCCTAATTATTATAATAGGCACTGCCACAATGATAATTCCAGTCAAAGTTGTGTCCCAAAAATTGTATTATTTTAAGTTCTGAACTTTTTTCTGAATATGCAAATGAGGCTATAATAGCTAAAGGGGTGGTAACGCTGCTCTTTCTCTGTGGGCGGTGTTATTTTTTTGTCTGTATGACGCTGTCCAATAAGCGTCATACAGCTTCTCTCCTTTCTCAGCTTCAACACATTGCCTCAGCGCTCATCCAGAAGGAGAGTCCCTGGATGAGACGGTCGATGCCAGGTCCGTTTTCCTGGATGAGTGCTGATGTGATGTGTTGAAGGATCTGTGGCCGAAAGTGTAAGCACAGTGTGATCTCGTGATTGAAGCTGACATCACGCTGTGCAGGGAAGGGGAGAAGCTGTATGATACTGATTGGACAGAATCATACAGACAAAAAATAACACCGCCCACAGAGAAAGATCAGCGTTACCACCTCTTTGGCTAGTATATCCTCATTTTAATATTTAGAAAAAACCTCATTACTTTCTAAAGTAAACGTTTTGGAACACAATTTTCACTGGAATTATCATCGTGACCGTGCTTATTAGATTAGTAAGGAGATTGGGCATTTCTAAACTAATGACAGATCCTATTTAAGGTCATTGTGAAATTTTGCTATTTATTTGCCCCAAAAAAGATTCTAGAACTCAGATGCAAAACAAATAGATTTTAATCTGTTCTGTTGCTTTTATAAAGTGTGATCAGTACTAGTGTATTCTTCCTCCTATGTGCTTCCATTTTTTAAATAAGCTTTATGAAACCTATGAGATGTGAATTCCATGATAAGATAACGATCACAAGCGCCATTTTTAATTAACCCTTTTGTTTCTTCTGCTTGATTATGTAGACAGCAGTATAGCCCCAAAATACGTTGCTGCACTTTAAATTAAAGCTTACCTTCAAATTGCTCCTGGTTTCATGTCTGTTTACACATCTCAAGATCAAATGAGGCATATCTTCTGAATTTTCTTGTGTTTGAACAGCAGAGGGATGTATTTATTACTATCAAACATAATGGTGGTGTCCTTGCCCTCTATTGTGTTTCCCCCAGTGTGCTACCACTTTACCAATTGAACCAGATAACCACCTAGTGGAGATCTAATTGAAAGAGGGAATGAGGCGAATCTGAGTTTATAATTATTTCTGACAAATGCTTGCACTATGTTAATTGACATTGCGTTAGATAAAAGTCTCTCCTTTATCTTTACCAATAATTTTGACATATTGGTCTTGGTGCATCCCATAATTCTTTGTAAATATTAAAGCCGTTTTCGACATCTCTCTGTAATCCAGATCCATGAAACAACTTCAAGTTTGCTTCAAATTTTGTAAAAATAGGAGCAAAAAATTAAATCTGACCGCAATGTGTGAATAGACCCTAAAAATGGGTCTTCTGAATGCCATGTAAGGACAGAGCACCTAAAGCTACTACATCTCCACAAACTATAAGGGTATGTTCACACGCAGTGACCAAAAACGTCTGAAATTACGGAGCTGTTTTCGCCTGAAAACAGCTCCTGATTTTCGAAAGTTTTTTAACAACTCGCGTTTTTCGCTGCGTATTTTACGGATGTTATTAGAGCTGTTTTTCAATGGAGTCAATGAAAAATGGCTCCAAAAAAGTCCCAAGAAGTGACATGCACTTCTTTGACGCGGAAGTCTTTTTACACCTCGAGGAACAGAACATCGTAAAACCCATTGAAAGCAATGGGCATATGTTTGTAGGCGTAATGGAGCCGTTTTTTCAGGCGTAATTCGAGGCGTAAAACGCCCGAATTACGTCTAAAAACAGTGTGTGTGAACATACCCTAATAAGTGTGCAAGGTAGGGTGTTACATCATTTTAAACACAAGATTTAAAACAGCAACAGTATGTAGTTTTTAAAAAAAAATACGTTTTCTTCTATAAGACGACATTATTTATTACCACAAAAAGACAACAATCATTGCCCATTAACTTTTATTATTAGTTACATTTCTTCCATGAGAAATGTAATTCTGTATATAAATTGTTTTAGCGCTGGAGACTTGTCAACTTTTATGAATTTTTATCCTACAAGCACTTTTCCCTCAACTTTTATGAATTTTTAATCATACAAGTATTTTTCCCTGAACTTTTATGAATATTTATCATACAAGCATTTATCCAGCTAGAGAAACAACTGTGATTATCTGTCAATCACTCCAGTGGTAACAGATGTGAGAGAACAGGGAACGCTCTTTCCTGACACACGGGAGCAATTACAAAAAGAAGATGATCCATCTATAAAATGTGTTTTTGCTCTGGATGATTCAGAGCTGCATCACTAAGAAAACCCAAAGATAGTTTTAATAGAAAATAAATATTAGCAAAGAAAGGTGCAGCATGTTGTTGCCTGAAATGTAATTATATGGGAAATTGATTATAACCAGATGTTATAAAGAACATAATAAAAATCTGTAAAAAACTTGTAAACTGCACTGTATTATTGTACTATAGACTCAAGCTACACGGCATATCCAAGTTGTGAGCGATTTGTGGAAATTTTTTAATTTTTAAGTCTGTTTGCAGCTGCATTTTCTGCCATTTGGTTGCCAGCCATTAGGCATGCTTGTGGTGTATGTGTGGCATATATACTGGGAAAATATTCCAACGTATATGCTGAAAGTATAGCTTGGATACATGCAACTGTATGGTATATGTTTTTTTTTGTGAGATCCCTTAAGCTTTTCAATACAGTAAAAATAAAAGTACACCAATGCATATGGTCCGAACGTATGCCAAGTATACTCTTTTGGCATGCATCCAGCCAATGGAAGTCTATGATTACATTCAGCATATATATACATCAGGAACATTATCTGGCATATATGGCGGACGTATACAGAGAGTATGGTGTGGACATCGCCTTAATTGCACTTTCTCTTGTGCATATGATTGCTGTAATGGTCATAAACTGAACTTTGGTGAAACAATCTACTAAATGGATGTTATTAAAGGGGTGTTAATGTATCTGGCACTTTTAGTCTGTAAATGGTTGGAAATATCTGTAATGCAGGATCCTATCAGCTGTACATGTCACTTTTTTTTTACAGATGTGTCCATCCTTGCCCTTCCTTAAATTTGGTTAAGGACTCCAATTCTGATGAAACAAATTTAATCTAATATCACGACAAACAGAAAGAGCATACTGTATATGCACTGAAAGGATCTTCATCTAGAATATCTACCCATCCCTACTTATTGGTCAGGCCACATATGTAAGATTATTTTAGCAAAACAAAAAAAAAAAATTTATAGCTAGAATAAGATAATACCATCTTAATTGGCAATTATTCCTAAATGTAAAGTACAGGGTGGGCCATTTATATGGATACACCTAAATAAAATGGTAATGGTTGGTGATATTAACTTCCTGTTTGTGGCACATTAGTATATGGGAGGGGGAAATTTTTCAAGCTGGGTGTTGACCATGGCGGCCATTTTGAAGTCGGCAATTTTGTATCCAACTTTAGTTTTTTCAATGGGAAGAGGGTCATGTGACACATAAAACTTATCGAGAATTTCACAAGAAAAACAATGGTGTGCTTGGTTTTAACGTTACTTTATTCTTTCATGAGTTATTTACAAGTTTCTGAGCACTTATAAAATGTGTTCAAAGTGCTGCCCATTGTGTTGGATTGTCAATGCAACCCTCTTCTCCCACTCTTCACACACTGATAGCAACACCGCAGAAGAAATGCTAGCACAGGCTTCCAGTATCAGTAGTTTCAGTTGCTGCACATCTCGTATCTTCACAGTATAGACAGCATAGCGAGATGTGCAGCAACTGAAACTACGGATACTGGAAGCCTGTGCTAGCATTTCTTCTGCGGTGTTGCTATCAGTGTGTGAAGAGTGGGAGAAGAGGGTTGCATTGACAATCCAACACAATGGGCAGCACTTTGAACACATTTTATAAGTGGTCAGAAACTTGTAAATAACTCATGAAAGAATAAAGTAACGTTAAAACCAAGCACACCATTGTTTTTCTTGTGAAATTCTCGATAAGTTTGATGTGTCACATGACCCTCTTCCCATTGAAAAAACTAAAGTTGGATACAAAATGGCCGACTTCAAAATGGCCACCATGGTCAACACCCAGCTTGAAAAGTTTCCCCCCTCCCATATACTAATGTGCCACAAACAGGAAGTTAATATCACCAACCATTCCCATTTTATTTAGGTGTATCCATATAAATGGCCCACCCTGTACACCCATTAAATGTTTATATGGGTACTTTTCCAAACAGCACACATGTCATTTTTGCTTATAGAAACAACATCATGTATATTAGTATGTACAACACCAACATGCTGTAAACATGTTCTGTCAAACATCTGAAAAGAATGGCCAGTAGAAGAAAAGAAACTCTCTGATTGGTTGGCTCTCTATGTAATATTATAAACAAATGCAACCAAAGTGAAGGATTACAACCATATGACTAACACTACAAATAGTAAAGAACATAGCAAAAGAGGAACAATTATATTCAAATATAACTTTTATTACTTAAATTATAGAATATTCTTTTAAATATACCAAATCAAATGTCTTAGTTCAAGAAAAAAATTCTACAACCAGGGTGAGGTACACAACATGCACTGCTATCAGGGAATAACGGTACTCCTCAATGAAAACACAAAATATGAAAGCTAAATAGTTCTAACGCCCTGTTCACATCACGTTATGGGGCTACTATACAAACAGAATAAAAGATTACCTAGAACACAAATGCATCTACTATATGCTAGTGGCAGAAGAAGATTCTCTGACAAATATTAGTCTTTATAAAGGAGTAAATATCAAAGAGGACCTGTCACTGGATCATATAAGTTGAACTGGTTAACGGACCTGAATAGCGCTGTCTTACTGATTCCAGCGCCGTTTTTCTTTTTTTCCTGAACCCCCCCCCCCCCCAGCACTATTCAGGTCAGCAAACCAGTTCAACTCATATGATCTAGTGACAGGTTCTCTTTAATAGACAATTTTCCAAAACAGTATGGGTGCTATTAATATTTCTATTAGGCTCTAGTCTAGAGGCCATGTCTATGGTAAAGGGCACCTGCTTGTCAAGGTTAGGGCTGGGTGCAGTTCATGCAGTAGAAGTTATGTACTGCCCTCTGGTAAATCTGGTAAAAGCTTGAATGTCTATGGAGTGCTAGCCAGGTCTCCTGTGCCTACAGGATCCTCAGATATAAATCCGATACTGGGTGCTACTCACAGATTGAGTCTCTAACCGGTTTTATAAAATTCTGCATGCTAGCAGCTCTGTTGGTAGTCCAAACCCCTAAACCATGGCTAGTGTTTCTGTAGTCCAGTCCATCCTTTTTATGACAATAATATTCTTCCCATCATACACATTTTAATTAGCATGGCCCAAATGAACCTTTTAAAATAATAATCATTCTGTCCAAATTTTTACACATTTATGGCATATTAACAGGTTATGAAGTAAAAAAAAAAATTGCATGCAAGTCATGTACAACTCATGTGACAACTCAGTTGCTTTTGATGTTGTCATGCAACCATATCTGAGTCTAGTTCAAGCCTATAATTCCTCCTCCCGTAAACTATAGAGTTTAATAGCTCAGAAGGCATCTGATGATAGGGTTGGTGGTCCATTGAAATATTGATACGGGGGATGTACATTAACCCTGGACAATCCACTTAAGTAACTCACTTTAGCTGAGAAATAAACAATCACTTTAAGTAACACATGAAATCTTAAGAATTTTTTTTTCTTCTTAGTAACACAAGCTAAAAGGAAGGAAAAATCTCTAAAATAACGATCATCAAAGGTATAATGAAATACGTGTTATGTCTGCAATTAGCTTTTCTATTCAGACATTAACGTTTTAATTGGGCTCTTTTATTAATCTTCTTAGGAATTTGTTCCTATGTCTTGGACATAAAAAGCAGATGTGTTCAATAGCTGGTTGCTTTCAGAGCTGGATTTAGGTATGTGACCCATGTAAAAATAGGGAAATATCACAGCAAATTCTGGACATTTTCTGTTATTTAAAATAAACACTTAAACACCTCTTATTGAGTTGTTTAATTTGGGGAATTTGTAAAAACACTGCTCAAAACAGCTGTTTCAAACAATTCCGTTTTTTTTTTCTTTTCTAAGGACCTTGCAGACTACACAGAAAGTTATGAAAATAATCCTTCCAATTAGTGTGTGGTCAGTGCACCTGCAACAAAGATCGGTCCAAGGGAATGTGGCAGCTAATGTCACAGAGAACAATTCGTGAATTCATCAGAATGGTCTTGTTACAATATTACATTTACACAGATGTTAATCCCTAGGGTGCAAACAGCATACGAATAACCCCACTAAAATCTGAAGAGCATGAGAAACAAGAGTTCAGATCAGGAAAGCTGTTAATTTTCACGTATTACTGGTTTCACTGTTGAAGCTCCATTTTCACATGTGTAATAAATTTAATATTGCATATCTCCACATCTCTGCGACATGCTCCGAGCAGTCCAGAGACTAACATCTCATTATTCTGATGAAAAATGACATCAGTCAATGAATGTGTAACTTGAAGTCATATCCAGATGTAATTAAATTTATCACCTGCTTTCTTTTTCGGTTGCACTCATTAGCCAGTAGCCTAACACTTCCACTTGACTTTGTGTGTCTTACAATCTATTCCTTCGAGAAATGTTGTGGTTCTAATAGGACGACAGTACTTTAACAAGAGAAAAACTTAACCAGATCAGAGATCTAGTGGGCCTCATTTTCAAAGAGTTCACTTCCCAGCATGTGTCTGTGGGGAAATGCTTTTGAAGAAAGGTCCCTCAGATTTCGCACATTTCATCTTTACCTCTGGAACTTGAAGGATTTGATCTAATCTATGGTGCATATATATTATTTACCAAATAATTTAAAGCTAGGCCATACAGTCTATGCATAAATTCTACACACAAATTGGGGGATTTATTAAAATGATTTGTATCAATTAATGTAACCTTAAAGTAGTACATTTTGGTGAATATTTTATTACATAAAATTGGGTTACAATTGGGTGATGCAGAATATTTCAGGCCCCATTTGCAATTAATTTGATAACGTTTTTGAATTCCATGGAATTGAATTGGAGTAGAACCTGAAGGAAAAATAGTATAATTAAATCTTTAGAAATCTTCTCTTCTTTTAGACATTATTTTTGGCTAATGAAAACTGTATGGAAAAATGACATCAAAATGCAAAAATTACATCGAAAAGCAAAGTGAATGGTGCCTCATACAGTTTATTTTATTGCAAGGAATTGATATTACGGAATAATTATGTCTTACTGAATGTATTCTACACTTTCAATATATGCCCCCAAAGAGATCAGCTACAACCTTTTTAGGTTCTACAGCAACTATAAATTTTTCTAAGAACCCAAAATCTAGATTTATCCAGTGAAAATTGGGACCACTGGTGTGAGTATACAATAAATTATGAGTTTTCTTATTCGGTATGCAAATGATAAACTAAATGTATTAGTGTAAAGGATCTGCCAGGCACAGCTTCGGGGTTAACGCCCATAGATAATCAGTCTGCACCTGCTTCTATGTCTGTGAGACTGTCTCCATCTTCCACCACTCAGGGTGGCAGGCTTAGGAGTGGGAGAACCTATCACAGCCTGGCCAGACGGAGCTAGCTCCCGCCCTCTGTCTATTTATACCTGCCTTTCCTGTTCCTCCTTTGCTTGTGATTCTTCTCGTTTGGTTTCCTGGCCCTGCTGCAGCTTCTTGTACCATTGTCCTTGCTTCATATTGACCCCGGCTTGCTGACTACTCTCCTCCTCTGCGTTTGGCACCTCGTACTCTCCTGGTTTGACTCGGCTTGTTCACTTCTCTTGTTGCTCACGGTGTTGCCGTGGGCAACTGCCCCTTTCTCCCCTAGCTCTGTGTACCCTTGTCTGTTTGTCTGTCGTGCACTTATTGAGCGTAGGGACCGTCGCCCAGTTGTACCCTGTCGCCTAGGGCGGGTCGTTGCAAGTAGGCAAGGACTGAGTGGTGGGTAGTCTACCCTGGTCCCTGACACCACTATGGACCCCCTTGAGACCCTTGCTCAGCAAATGCAGGGTCTCTCCCTACAGGTCCAGGCCCTGGCTCAGAGGATCATACAGCCTGATGCTACCATGGTAGTCCCCCTCACCTCTTGAACCCCACCTCAAGTTGCCCGACCGGTTCTCAGGGGACCGGAAGACTTTTCTCTCCTTTCGGGAGAGTTGTAGGCTCTATTTTCGTTTAAAGCCCCACTCCTCATTTTCTGAGAACCAGCGGGTGGGTATAATTATGTCCCGGCTCCAGGAAGGGCCCCAAGAATGGGCCTTCTCCTTGGCTCCTGACGCCCCTGAACTTTCCTCCGTTGATCTTTTCTTTTCTGCTCTCGGACTCATCTATGACGAGACTGACAAGACTGCGTTTGCCGTGAGTCAGCTGGTGACCTTACGTCAGGGTAAGAGACCTGTTGAGGAGTATTGCTCTGACTTTAGGAAGTGGTGCGTAGCTTCTCGGTGGAATGACCCTGCCTTAAGGTGCCAGTTTAGGTTGGGTCTGTCGAACGCCCTGAAAGATCTGCTAGTTAGTTATCCCTCTTCTGACTCCCTAGACCAGGTTATGGCTTTAGCGGTACGACTTGACCGACGTATCAGGGAACGACGACTTGAACGTCTTGATGTTTTCTCCTCTGACTCCCCCATGATGCCTCCCGAGGTTCCGTTGCTTCGTTCCTCCCCGGAAGACTCGGAGGTACCTATGCAACTCGGGGCCTCCGTGTCCCCCCAACAACGTAGAGATTTCCGCAGGAAGAATGGTCTCTGCTTCTACTGTGGGGATGACAAGCATCAAGTGAACAACTGTCCTAAGCGTAAGAATGCAGCCGGAGAACTTCCGCGCCTAAGTGATCATCGGGGAGGTCACTTGGGCGCACAGATATTTCCCGTAAATATGAAACTTAATAAAATCTTGCTTTCCTTTCAGGTCTCTTTTGGTGGTAGGTCTGCTACCGGCAGTGCCTTCGTGGATTCAGGGTCTTCTGCTAATATTATGTCTGTGGAATTTGCTATGTCTCTAGCTATGCCTTTGATTGATTTGCCTAAACCTGTCCCGGTAGTGGGTATCGACTCCACTCCTCTTGCTAAGGGTTATTTTACACAGCATACCCCTGTTTTTGAACTCCTTGTTTGCTCCATGCATTTGGAGCAGTGCTCTGTACTGTTAATGCAGGGATTATCGTCCGATTTGGTTTTAGGCCTTCCCTGGTTGCAGTTGCATAATCCCACGTTTGACTGGAATTCTGGGGACCTTACCAAGTGGGGTAATGAATGCTTGACGTCATGTTTTTCTGTTAACTCTATTTCTCCCCCTGAGGTGGTGAACACGCTACCTGACTTTGTTCAGGACTTCGCCGATGTTTTCTCTAAGGAGGCCTCCAAAGTGTTACCTCCTCATAGAGAATATGATTGCGCAATCAATTTGGTACCAGGAGCTAAGCTCCCTAAGGGTAGGATATTTAATCTCTCTTGTCCCGAATGTGAAGCCATGAGAGAGTATATCCAGGAATGCCTGGCCAAGGGTTACATTCGCCCCTCTACTTCTCCGGTAGGTGCTGGCTTCTTCTTCGTAGGGAAGAAGGATGGTGGTCTTAGGCCATGCATTGACTACCGAAGCTTGAATAAGGTCACTGTAAGGAACCAGTATCCCCTTCCTCTGATTCCTGATCTCTTTAATCAGGTTCAGGGGGCCCAATGGTTATCTAAGTTTGATCTACGGGGGGCATATAACCTTATCCGCATCAAAGAGGGGGATGAGTGGAAGACTGCGTTTAACACGCCCGAAGGTCATTTCGAATACCTCGTCATGCCCTTTGGGTTGTGTAATGCTCCCGCGGTGATCCAGAATTTCATAAATGAGATTTTAAGAGACTACCTGGGGTTATTTCTTGTAGTGTACCTTGATGACATACTTGTGTTTTCCAAGGACTGGTCCTCCCACATTGAGCATGTCAGGAATGTGCTCCAGGTCCTTCGGGAAAACAAACTGTTTGCGAAGACCGAAAAATGTGTGTTTGGGGTGCAGGAGATACAATTTTTGGGCCAAATCCTCACTCCTCATGAATTCCGCATGGACCCCGCCAAGGTCCAGCCTGTGGCGGAATGGGTCCAACCTGCCTCCCTGAAGGCTTTACAGTGCTTCCTGGGGTTCGCTAATTATTACAGGAGGTTTATTGCTAACTTCTCGGTCATCGCTAAGCCTCTTACGGATCTCACTCGCAAAGGTGCTGATCTCCTCCACTGGCCTCCTGAGGCTGTCCAGGCTTTTGAGGTCCTTAAGAAGTGCTTTATCTCGGCCCCGGTGCTGGTTCAGCCCAACCAAATGGAGCCATTTATCGTGGAGGTTGACGCGTCCGAGGTGGGAGTGGGGGCTGTCTTGTCCCAGGGTACCAGGTCCCTCACCCATCTCCGTCCCTGTGCCTATTAAATGGGCATTTGAAGAGTGGCGCCACTTCCTGGAGGGGGCTAGGCACCAGGTAACGGTCCTTACCGACCACAAGAATCTGGTTTTCCTAGAATCTGCCCGGAGGCTAAACCCGAGACAAGCTCGTTGGGCGTTATTTTTTACCAGATTCAACTGTCACGTAGCTTCATGGCCAGCCCTCCTTCGGAGGAAGATCCTGCTTGTATTTTGCCTCCAGGTATAATCATTTCTGCTATTGATTCTGATTTAGTCTCTGAAATTGCGGCTGATCAAGGTTCAGCTCCCAGGAGCCTTCCTGAGAACAAGCTGTTTGTTCCCCTGCAATTCCAGCTACGGGTACTTAGGGAAAATCATGACTCTGCACTATCTGGCCATCCAGGCATCCTGGGTACCAAGCACCTCATTGCCAGAAACTATTGGTGGCCTGGGTTGCCTAAAGACGTTAAGGCCTACGTCGCCGCTTGTGAAATTTGTGCTAGGTATAAGACTCCCAGGTCCCGACCAGCAGGCTTACTATGTTCTTTGCCCATTCCCCAGAGACCTTGGACCCATTTCTCCATGGATTTTATCACCGATTTGCCTCCATCTCAAGGCAAGTCGGTGGTGTGGGTTGTAGTAGACCGCTTCAGTAAGATGTGCCACTTTGTGCCCCTCAAAAAACTACCCAATGCTAAGATGTTAGCTACCTTGTTTGTCAAACACATCCTGCGTCTCCATGTGGTCCCTGTCAATATTGTTTCTGATAGAGGGGTACAATTTGTTTCATTGTTTTGGAGAGCCTTCTGTAAAAAGTTGGAGATTGATCTGTCCTTCTCCTCTGCCTTCCATCCTGAAACTAATGGCCAAACTGAGAGGACTAATCAATCTCTAGAATAATATTTAAGGTGTTTTATCTCTGACTGTCAATATGATTGGGTCTCATTCATTCACCTCGCCGAATTTTCCCTTAATAACCGGGTCAGTAACTCGTCAGGGGTATCCCCCTTTTTCTGTAATTTTGGGTTTAATCCACGGTTCTCTTCCGTTTCACCTGGTAGTTCCAACAATCCCGAGGTAGAGGTCGTTCATCGAGAACTGTGCACAGTCTGGGCTCAGGTTCAGAAGAACCTAGAGGCGTCCCAGAGCATACAAAAAACTCAGGCAGATAGAAGACGTTCTGCTAACCCCTTGTTTGTAGTCGGGGATCTGGTGTGGCTATCGTCTAAAAATTTGCGCCTTAAGGTCCCGTCCAAGAAGTTTGCTCCCCGGTTTATAGGGCCATACAAGGTCATTGAAGTCCTCAATCCTGTCTCCTTCCGACTGGAGTTGCCCCCATCTTTTCGAGTACACAACGTGTTCCATGCCTCCCTCCTTAAACGCTGCTCCCCATCCTTGGCTCCCTCGAGGAAACCTCCGGTCCCTGTTCTCACCCCTGAGGGGGCAGAATTCGAGGTGGCCAAGATTGTGGACAGCAGGATGGTCCAAGGCTCCCTCCAGTACCTGGTCCATTGGAGAGGATACGGGCCTGAGGAGAGGACTTGGGTACCCGCTCGGGATGTTCACGCTGGGATATTGGTCAGGAGGTTTCACCTTCGTTTCCCCAGTAAACCAGGTCCACTTAGAAAAGGTCCGGTGGCCCCTCATAAAAGGGGGGTACTGTAAAGGATCTGCCAGGCACAGCTTCGGGGTTAACGCCCATAGATAATCAGTCTGCACCTGCTTCTATGTCTGTGAGACTGACTCCATCTTCCACCACTCAGGGTGGCAGGCTTAGGAGTGGGAGAACCTATCACAGCCTGTCCAGACGGAGCTAGCTCCCTCCCTCTGTCTATTTATACCTGCCTTTCCTGTTCCTCCTTTGCTTGTGATTCTTCTCGTTTGGTTTCCTGGCCCTGCTGCAGCTTCTTGTACCATTGTCCTTGCTTCATATTGACCCCAGCTTGCTGACTACTCTCCTCCTCTGCGTTTGACACCTCGTACTCTCCTGGTTTGATGCGGCTTGTTCACTTCTCTTGTTGCTCACGGTGTTGCCGTGAGCAACTGCCCCTTTCTCCCCCTAGCTCTGTGTACCCTTGTCTGTTTGTCTGTTGTGCACTTATTGAGCGTAGGGACCGTCGCCCAGTTGTACCCTGTCGCCTAGGGCGGGTCGTTGCAAGTAGGCAGGGACTGAGTGGTGGGTAGATTAGGGCTCACTTGTCTGTCTCCCCACCCCGGTCATTACAATTAGTCTTACTGCTGTCTGAAATATATTCTCTTAAATCTGCTGTTAGTTGTCTACCTTGTAACATGGCAAGATTTTATGCAATGAGACAGGGATATTAGGCAAAATTCTGATCAATACAATGGTGGTGTATTGTCAGCGTATACGCCAGGAAAATGGCTTAAATATACAAATGGCTTAAATATACAAACCTATGCCAAATAGATGTCCTGTCACATCAGTGCACATCAAAATGTGAATAAAATATGTTGACACTTTATTGAAGCCACAATAAAAAGATTAAAATCTGCACACAGTGAAGAAACAGTAAATAAGGTGCGCCATAATAAGGTCACTTTATAAATAAAGAGCCAAAAACAGTATAAATACAAGGACTAATCATTTATTGTCAATATAAATAGTATCTCAGTGATAATAATCCACAACATTGAAAAAGAAAGTGTTCATAATATGACATAAAAATGAATGAAAAGGTGAAGTGCCAAGCATTTAGGAAAGGAAAGACAATATCAATGAATGGAATTGTGATAAATTGGCAGGATATAATGATAAGTTGTTGGTGGGAATGATAAAATGATGGAAATACAAGTTCTTGAAAGAATACAGAGGAAATATCAAATGCAGACATATATTGACATAGATAGATAGATAGATAGATAGATAGATAGATAGATAGATAGATAGATAGATAGATAGATAGATAGATAGATAGATAGATAGATAGATAGATAGATAGATAGATAGATAGATAGATAGATAGATAGATAGATAATTGTAAACCTCACTGATAAATCTCTATCAAATGGGGTAATTATTGTAATTCTTATCTACAGTATGTGTGATAAATTGCTCATGTAATACAGGATACATAATTCCCCAACAATAGTCAGATGATCATGAGATCATCTTTCATTATAGGGGTTGATGACTATGTAAATTTTTTTTTATATAATTCAAAGGCAATGCATTTTTCTAATACTCCTTATGCTCTCCTGACCATTTGCAAGATCTTTGCTTGCTGTCAGGGTATATAAACATTCTTGTTGAAATCCTGAAACAAGCCTTTGTGAGCTAAACAATGTAGCCCCACAAATTTATTTTCTTTCCTGAATTCCAGTCTACACTGTTGTGGTGTCAATATTTAAAAAGTGGTAAAAACAACTAAGATAAGTGAACTATATAGACAGAAAAAAGCTCACAAGACCAACATCAAGCCATATTTGGGATATAGACCCAGAATATAGACTTGTGCACAAGTCTTAATAGGGAAACAGGGAATGAATAGGTATTTATTATACAGCAAATCAGCGTTCGAAGCACCATATGTAATGTCATGTAGACCATGTTGGGGTAAGTTCCATTTATACAATTATCTATCGGTTTGGAGTTATTTTGGTTTATTTATGGTGTCCTGTGCACTTTGAATGTTAGATCCAATGTACGTAAGAAAGAGATAAATTCTAAAACTACAGGAAATTTTATACCAGTATGTTTAACCACCAAGGAGCATCAACTATTTGTAAGGGATTATATTCTGAAGTATTGAAACAAAAACAAAACTCATATCAGACCGGTCTTGTTGAGCAAATCGGATAAGCTTTTATTACGATGTGATTTGTAATGTGGATCTCCGTAAGGCTGTTTATGTGCATCTAGATTTTTTCAAAAACATTTGATGGTTTGCCTTATAACATGTTGGTACATAAAATGAGAATGCTGAGACTGGGAAAATATGTGTAAATGGGTGCATACATGGCTTAACGACACATTGGGTACACAGTTACAAGTGGGGTACCACAGGAGTCAATATGGAAACTTATTATTTCCAAATGTTTGGTGGATAACAAAATCAAATTTAGCAATCAGTGCTAGGCAGCTGCTGCCAAGCCAAGTAAAGAAGATTATGAGAAATTTATAAATCATAATTCACTATACAGGAGTACGTGTGATGCCATTCTTTGCAGCCCGCAAACATAAGAACACAGACATACCTGAATGAATCCTGATTGTTCAGAAAGACAAGTCTGTCAAAAGATGGCTGCTTTCTTCGGATCCAGGGAACAGAGTGCCATCCTTAGATAGCAGCTCTGCATTGATCATAGATAGCAGTGCAGGACTTGAATGATACACGTGAATGAGAACTAGTGGCTGCTATACTGTTATGTGGTACACTGTGTGGCTGGCACTATTATCAGAAACACTGAATTGCTTGCACTGTGTGTCAGGCATTGTTATGGGGGTATTGTGTGGCTGCCACTGTTATGGGGATTCTGTGGGACTGTTCTAAGCATCTTAAAGAAGCAATACAGGCAAAACTGTCATTCTGCTATATCCTGTCAGTCCATCCAGAAAAAATGGCAGCATCAAGGCAGGTGTATGCAAAATAGTATCCTTCTTTTATTATTCCCAGCACATTATAGAAAAAGCAAAGTTTCGACTCGCACAGGAGTCTTTCCAAATCTGTTCTAACAGTGTTTCACCTTCCTTATATACTACTTACATTTCTCCAAACATGAATAGGAACCACCTCCCACTAATTACAACCATAAAAAACATAAGTGATACAAATTTAAATCCACCAATCATATACTGTATATGCAATGTATCCCCAAACAATCATATAGGTTACAAATACATGTCATATGATCACAAAACATTGTGGGGGTTTCTTGTGCAATGGTGTCAAGAGCAAACCGAGAATGGTGTGATCCAACAAAAGAGGATTATGCGCACATAAACAACTCAACGACGAAAGGGGTCAGAAAAGCATGTCAAGAAGCGATCTGATGGACAGGTGGTGCCCAGTCAAGCAAATTGCAGCCGAATATTGCTGGTGCTCCAAGCAACTTTTCTGAATTCACAAGTCATCGTTCCTTGCTATCTAAGGAAAACAAAAAGGCGAAACAAAAAGGCAAGGCACCAATGGGCAAAAGAGCGCAAAAATAGGATCACTGAGCAGGGCAAAAACATCGCCTGGTCAGATGAATACAGATTTCTATTGTACAATGCTGATGGGAGGCTCAGAATTTGGTGCAAGCAGCATGAATCAATAAACCTTTCCTGTCAGGTGTCAACAGTTCTGGCTGGTGGCGGTGGAGTAATGGTGTGGGGAATGTTTTCTTGGCACACCCTGGGACCTCTAATATCTGTGGATTGACGTTTGAATAGTAGGGTTTACCTAAGCATTGTGGCCGAACAAATTAATCCTTTCGTGGCAGCTGTTTGCCCTATGGCAGAAGGACACTTTAGCGGCAACTGTGAGAAGCTATCCGATGCGCATGAGCCAATATTCCTGAAGAAGGATTTTAAAGGGGTTATTCAGTCCCTAAAAATGTATACCAGTATGTTTGACCACAAAGGAGCATAAACTATTTGTAAGGGATTATATTTTGGGGTATTGAAACTAAAAAAAAGCTCATATCAGACCGGTCTTGTTGAGCAAATCAGATAAGCTTTTATTATGATGTGATTTGTAATGTGGATCTCCGTAAGGCTGTTTATGTGCATCTAGATTTTTTCAAAAACATTTGATGGTTTGCCTTGTAACATGTTGGTACATAAAATGAGAATGTTGAGACTAGAGGAAAATATGTGTAAATGGGTGCATACATGGCTTAACGACACATAGGGTACACAGTTACAAGTGGGGTACCACAGGAGTCAATATGGAAACTTATTATTTTCAAATGTTTGGTGGATAACAAAATCAAATTTGGCAATCAGTGCTAGGCAGCTGCTGCCAAGCCAAGTAAAGAAGATTATGAGATATTTATAAATCATAATTCACTAGACAGGAGTACGTGTGATGCCATTCTTTGCAGCCCGCAAACATCAGGACACAGACATACCTGAATGAATCCTGATTAATATTAATATTTGATCGGTCGGGGTCCGACTGCCGGGACCCCCGCTGATGAGCTGTTTTGAAGGGGCTGCAGCGCTCATACGAGTGCTGCTTCCCCTTCATTTCCCTTACTGCTCGAACTGTGAATCGCCGACACAACAGTAGCGGCGGTTCACAGTATTACAGCCTTCTCCCATTCACTTCAATGGAAGAAGGTTGTAATACTGTGAACCGTCGCTACTACTGTGTCGGCGATCCACAGTGTGAGTAGTGACCGGAATGAAGGAGAAGCAGTGCTCATATGAGTGCTGCAACCCCTTCAAAACAGCTGATCAGCGGGGGTCACGGCAGTTGGACCCCAACCGATCACATATTGATGGCCTATCCTGAGGATAGGCCATCAATTTTGAGGGACTGGACAACCCCTTTAACACCAAGTGGGTGTCTGTAATAAAGTGGGTATTCAGTGTACATTAAAGACCAAAACAGAGATCTGTCTATTGTTCGTTTCATACGCATGCATGAAAATAAAATAGATAATAAGGAACATCTACCATATACTTGTACTTTAAAGAAATGGTTTTTCTGTAGCGTAAGAATAATAAGAAAGGAACTCGCTATCCCAGGATTCTTATGATGGTTCTATTACTTTAAACTCAGTTCAAATGTCTTTCTTGAAAGATGTCATATTTTCTGCATTCGTTTCTTGAGAATCAGGAAGGATTTTGTTACCCTGAAATGAAAACAACAGGCAACTACCTCATAGAGGTTTGTTTTAGCTTTGCTCTTTATGATTCTAAATGAGATTTTTTTTCTTCCAACCTTATTTACTATTTTTGCCTAAATTCAAACGCATTTGGTGTTTACTTTCGGCGGGACCGTGGTTTCAAACCATCCTGCCAAAAGTATGGCCATACGTGTGAAACTGCATGCCTATACAGTTAGTTGTATATATCTACCATTGACTGATATTTAAAAAGAAAAACGTGTTGACGCAATCCTTTGCAAAATATATTAGACTGAAGGTTTAGATGGGTGCGTCAACGGACACCCTTCAGTTACTTGCCCAGATCCAAATCCATTAGTTACATTGATATATCGGAGAGAAGTAAGACACAGATACATGCTTGGTATACCCAAAAATCCTTCTCTGGGTTCTTGTTAGTATGCAGTTACAATTGTATCCCACAAGTGGGGAACTGGCTTGAGCTGAGCCAATCACAAGAAAGGCAGGTTTCCCATAAGAAATGATGAGTAAGCCACAGCTTTCCACGACAATCTCACAGCTACACATTTAACACATATACATTCTCATAGCAGACCTTTTTTAAGGAATGGTGAACACGGGATTTCCCGCAGTCCAAGTAAGTTTTGTCTTACAGAGAAACAGATCCTTCAAACTATAAAATGGATTCTTCATACAAAAGGGAGTCACATAAACATACTTTCCCCACTTTCACACATGCAGTATATGTTCTTTTGTAGACAGGTATGTTCGGGATGGGGCTGCGGGATCCCAACCTATCCAAGCCGAATGTATCCCCAAAAGAAACCGAAAACTTTGTTCATTAAAGTCTATGGGCACGTAACAGTGTATGTTTGAAGATTTTGCCGATGCATACTGTACCTCGATAGTGCACCATAGACATCACCATCGACACTCACTATGATGTTTTGTAACAAACTGCAGCTGTGTGAAATACTGACTAGGTCACAAAGTGTTAAGACTCTGAATGTAAGCAACAATGCTCCCATCCACTGGCAGCAAGCAATGATCTTGAAATAGTAAATATTTCAAACACAAAATTAGTTAGAAAGTAAATTGCAAATTGTCTCTACCATAAATTTTTTCATTTTATTTATAAAGTCTTGTATTAGAGTATTGAAAAATAAAATAAGTGATGTGCTTTAAATGATTCTTTTTCTAATATAATGTATGAATATTTTCCTATTTTTCAATGTTTAAAACCTTTTAATGATATATGTATTGCTTCTTTGGAAAATGAGTCTATGTATCTATAAATATTATCATCTAATAGGAATAACATCGTTGTAATTAAAGCCATAATGGCCTTTTCATCATTAATCAGGGGAGATTTTGGTGAATAATATAATTTGCCTTAAACAATAACATTTGATGACAAGCATCATTAAATATAACATAAGTGATGAAACGCTCAGCATGTTTTACTGAGGTAGTCCAGACAGCTAGTTATTAACTGTTAACCAAACATTGTCTTGGCAGAGATTATACAATATTAGACTACTATGGAAATGGCTAATCAAAGATTTGACTGTGAGATCTGGATGAGAAAGCTCAAGCTTTCTTGTTCTGTGCACACATAGTGAAAAAAAAAGATCAGGACAAATGAAAGTTTTAAAGCATGATCCCATAAACATTTTTTGGCACCATTATACCAGGAAACTTATGAAACAACTTTAACCCTTTGTATATCATCATGTGCCATAAACTGGTTTCATAATTTTAGGTGTACCTTGAAGACCAAGACTTTCACGTTGCATGAGATCAATGTTACTTACTAAGAATCATAATACCAATTTTCCTTTTAAACAACAATGGATAATTTATTAAAGCTAACTCAGGAAGAGCAGACAATGGCATCAGTAAATAATACTTTACCTTAAGGTGCCCATACATGAAGGTTGCTGTCACCGAACAATCTATACCTCCAGACTCCCCTATTAACATGCATGCTCGACTCGATGAGGAGAGGGGATCAGCCACTGTCAAACCCGTCTGACAGCAGCTTTTCTACGTTGGGAACATAGTATTATACATATTCAAGCCCTACATGCCCGATAATTCTTTCCCCGAACATCTGCCATCAGAGGGAATAGGGGGACTCCCATACACAATAGTCAGCCGGTGATGCCGAAATTGGTGGTTTTGCAAACCTTTTTTAATGTATATGGGCACCTTTAAAGAGGTTTTTATCCTGTTAAGATTAGCAGCAGGACTGCTGTTAATCAATGATTTCTGTTAACTCTGTGTTTGGGCATTGCTAGGTAAAGCCTTTGGTCTTAATCTGAATTTGGTCATCATCCATCCTTTGCCTGGTTAATTTGGGCAGAGTATTTTACTTGGGCTTATATATACTTCAGGCCTGGATTACTCAGGTGCTGATTATACTCTTTTTGACGTGCTAAACAGTTTCCAGATTCTAGCGGGTGACTTTGTTCTTGTCTATGTGTTTGTTTGTACTGTGGGACCTATTGGTCCTCTGAGAGATCTAGTTTTCTTATAGTGGTTTTATGTGTATCCTGGGATCAGTAGTCCCACTTGTTTGTTTGCCTTTCCTGTTCGTTTGGTCTGCTGTCAAGCTGTTATCTTACCCAGTTGTGGGATAGTATTTAGATAGGGTCAGTGAGTGCTGTTAATTCTTGTCCACAGTCTATTCATCTGTTTACTGCTTGCATGCTATTCATCCACCATCCACTCCATTTATGCTACGTCTCCATCTTTTACTACCTTGGGTATTCGGTTCCACTCATCCACTGGTGAGTTACTTGAGCCTTTTGTTTGCTGTTAGTGTTGATACGTGCTTTACCCATGTGATAGCGATTGTCTGGTACTGCGGTCTTGAGCATCACCAGCAACATAACATATCCTAAATTTATTTTTACATATTTATGGTTAGTGCAACAATAAGAGATAGAGAAAGCTGTGGTTTCAGGTCCTACCCCTTCTCTCCCTAACATGGCCTTTTTCTCCAGCTTTCACCGAGTACTTACCGGTACTCAACATTTCCTCTGTCCGAAACTAGTGAAAACTTAGCAATCTACAGCAATCCCCACCAGTTTCACCCCATGTCAAATCTGTTGGTAACACAGATGGTGCACACCATCCTGTAGGCCCCGTGACAATCACCTATTTCTTCGGGCCTCGTGACACTCCCCAATTCACTGCCAATTCTGCATTAAGCTAAAGACCTCATTAATCTCAACCAGTCTGCTTGATTTTAATTGGATGTTTCATGGCAAATGCTATCTTTTGGCATCAGCTAGCTTCCATTTCTTTTTTGCAGTTCTAATCAGTTTTGGTGACCAAAATAGCATGTTTCCTACATTATTGTAACCCAGTAATAAAGTGCAGAAACTTGATCCATTAGTTTTTCTATTGCTTTCTTTTAGAATCGATTATGCTTTTTATTGCAATCCATAAAATATGGAAGCATGCCTCGCACAATCCTTAGCTAACTCCATTGTCTTAACATTAGTCTGAATCCCTTTTAATACCTTCACCACCCACATTTTGTTTGCTCCCCATCCGTCATTTACCCCTAGGCATCGACTTACAGCTAGCTGGATGAGTTAGACCTCCTTACGCATACTGCCCTATTGCTATTTGATTCCTGGGCTCCATCCCTATGGATTACATCTCCGCATCTACACTACCTTGATTTCTTGTCACACCTGTAGGGGTCTCCACTGTCTGTTTCTCTAAGCCTGGTAGTCTATAGCATTCTGAAAGTACTTCTCTCTTGCAATTTTGACTACAGTAGAGATTTTCATTACACCCTCATTGGACATTCCAATTCCTCTTACTATCCCCTTATTACCCCATCCTTCTATCTACCTGATCCCCCTAGTTTGATGTTCTAATTTGTTTTGTATAAAAGCCTTACTAACAAACATTATTTAAAAAAAAAACTAAATACTATGCATTACACTAGTGTGAAAATATTCATACAACTATTTGAGTTCAGGTTTTGTTTTGTTTTTTGCAAAGTGTTCAACAATATCTTTGACAGACATTTTTGTCTTTCTTATGTTGCAAAACACCACTTGGTATGTTTGAATGTTTCTTGTATAGACGGACCACCAACAGATGTGGCTTTTCATATAGACAGAACACCAAAATATTACTTACCATAATGCCATCTATACAACGTTTCATACAAAGCCCAGGATGTGTTTTCACAATGACACTTCATATAGAAGCAGGTAGGTAGATCTCCAGGGAACTCTGCATTGCAAGACTTTTAATCCCATTATATTAATATCATAAATGCCTCCAATTTAAAATGATGAAATTCCTATTCAAAATTCATTTTTATCCCCTCCAATTTTTTAGGAATTTTAATTCCTGCTCAATTTTAGAAAAAATATCTACTCTACTCTACTGTATGTGAAGATTTTTTTTTTTTCCCCCATTTGACTTCAATGTGGGATGTTTAAGGGGTTTTTCCACCAAAGACATATATGGCATGTTTACAGGATACGTCTGAAAGGTGGTTGTCCAATCTCTGAAATTCCCATCGTTTTGGAGAACAGGGGTTCCTTGACCCCAGATCCACCAAATCAGGCAGCTGCCAGGCACTGCATTAAGGTGCAGACTGAATGTAGAGGTGGCGACATATAGAAACAAGAGGGGGAGACGAAACCTCCAGCTCACCTTTAGTGTGTAGATTTTGCACTTTGAGTCACCGCACGGATCCTCGCGTCGGCACGCGATATATGTTGAGTAGAAGACAAGGACGAGGTGGATCCAGCGTTGCTGTAAATAAAACGGAACTTGTTCCAAGTTTAATAGAGATGGTTTAAAATTCAGGATCAATCTGAACGATGTCCTGAGGTGCTTAGGAGAGATATAGTATGTCTGCGTCTCTTTCCATTCACGTCTATGGGAGCTCTGTGAATATGCCATTATTGTCATTAGTGGGAAAATTTAAATACAAAAGAAGCACATATGCTGTACAAAAAGTTGCATCCTTGAACTCTTTCTTTAAGGAAGCCTATTTTGTACAAGTGATGTGTAGTTAGGGTGCAGTAACACGCGGCAGATTTCGTTACAGAAATTCTCTGCGAAAATCAGTTCCATTCATCTGAATGGAACTTGTAGAAATCCATGCAACTATTGCAAAAAGAACCACATTCAGATAAATGGAACTGATTTTTTACCCACAGAAAAAATTTCAGCAACAAAATCTACCGCGAGTGACTGAACCCTTAATGCCCTTTTACACTGGGCAATTATCTGGCAGACAAGCCTTCATGGAACGGGGCAGCGATCAGCAGATATACGAGAAAACGCTCGTTCATCTGCTACCCGTATTGTTTTAAAAAAACTTTTACAATAAACAAAAGTAGTGGCACACAATATAGTATCTAATAAGATTTCTATATTACAGTTTATTTTTAAAATCACATAGACCTAAACATTTAGTGTACATGTTTAACAACTTTTTGGACTTTTGAAATTATTTTCATTTTATTTTTCCATCAATGAAGCCGGCCTATTTTTTTGCCGTATGAGCAGTAGTTTTTATTGTGGTACATATGCCCATTTTGGGATAAATACAATGTTTTGATCAGTTTTTATTCCATTTTTTGGGGGAGATGAGGTGACCAAAAAACAGCAACATTTTAATTTTTTTTTGCGTGTCCACCATGTGGTTTAACCCCTTAAGGACGCAGCCTAGTTTGGGCCTTAAGGCTCAGAGCCCATTTTTCAAATCTGACATATTTCACTTTATGTGGTAATAACGTCGGAATGCTTAAACCTATCCAAGCGATTCTGAGATTGTTTTCTCGTGACACTTTGGGCTTCATGTTCGTGGTAAAATTTGGTCGATATATTCAGTGTTTATTGGTGAAAAATTGCAAAATTTAGAGAAAATTTTGAAAAAATTGCATTTTTCAGAATTTAAATGCATCTGCTTGTAAAACAGACGGTTATACCACCCAAAATAGTTACTAGTTCACATTTCCCATATGTCTACTTTAGATTGGCATCGTTTTTTTAACATTCTTTTATTTTTCTTGGACGTTACAAGGCTTAGAACATAAACAGCAATTTCTCATATTTTTAAGAAAATTTCAAAAGCCTTTTTTTTAAGGTACCTCTTGAGTTCTGAAGTGGCTTTGAGGGGCCTATGTATTAGAAACCCCCATAAAACACCCCATTTTAAAAACTAGACCCCTCAAAGTATTCAAAACAGCATTTAGAAAGTTTTTTAACCCTTCAGGCATTTCACAGGAATTAAAGCAATGTGGAGGTGAAATTTGCAAATTTCATTTTTCTTGCTGAATTTCAATATTATTCCATTTTTTTCTGTAACACAGAAGATTTTACCAGAGAAATACTACTAAATATGTATTGTCCAGATTCTGCAGTTTTTAGAAATGTCCCACATGTGGCTCTAGTGCGCTCGTGGAATAAAACACAAGCCTCAGAAACAAAGGAGCACCTAGTGCATTTTGAGGCCTCTTTTTTATTAGAATATATTTTAGGCAGCATGCCAGGTTTGAAGAGGTGTTGAGGTATGAAAGCAATGGAAACCCACCAGAAGTGACCCCATTTTGGAAACTAGACCCCTCAAGGAATTCATTTATGGTTGTTGTTATCATTTTGACCACACCGTTTTTTCACAGCACCTATTTGAATTGGGCTGTGAAATTAAAAAAATGATATTTTTTCCATTAAGATGTAATTTTTGTTCAAAATTTCTTATTTTCACAAGGAATAAAACACCCCATTTTGTTGCCCAATTTGTCCTTAGTGCGGCAATACCCCATTTGTGGTGATAAACTGCCGTTTGGGCCCATGGGAGGACTCAGAAGGAAAGGAGCGCTATGTGTTTGTTGGAGTCCAGATTTTGCTGGATTGGTTTTCGGGTTCCATGTCGCATTTGCAGAGCCCCAGAGGTATGAAAGCAATGGAAACCCACCAGAAGTGACCCCATTTTGGAAACTAGACCCCTCAAGGAATTCATTTATGGTTGTTGTTATCATTTTGACCACACCGTTTTTTCACAGCACCTATTTGAATTGGGCTGTGAATTAAAAAAATGATATTTTTTTCCATTAAGATGTAATTTTTGTTCAAAATTTCTTATTTTCACAAGGAATAAAACACCCCATTTTGTTGCCCAATTTGTCCTGAGTGCGGCAATACCCCATTTGTGGTGATAAACTGATGTTTGGGCCCATGGCAGGACTCAGAAGGAAAGGACCACCATTTGGCCTACTGGAGCTTTTCTTGTGCTAAGTCATGTAGGCAGAAGCCCCTGAGGTACCAGTACAGTTAAAACCCCCGAGAAGTGACCCCATTTTAAAAACTACACCCCTTAAGACATTCATCTAGTGGTGTAGTGAGCATTTTGACCCCACAGTTATTGTGTAAAAGGTAATGCGCAGCAGATGGTGCAAAGTGAGATTTGCAATTTCCTATGCATATATGCCATTTCAGTGTCTGATATATTGTGCCCAGCATGTGCCACTGGAGACATACACCCCATAAATTGTAATGTGGGTTCTCCCGGGTACGGCAATACCCTACATGTGGCTGTTATTAGCTGACTGGGCACACGACAGGGCTCAGAAGGGAAGGACCACCATTTAGCCTACTGGAGCTTTTCTGGTGCTAAGTCATGTAGGCAGAACCCCTGAGGTACCAGTACAGTTGAAACCCCCGAGAAGTGACCCCATTTTAAAAACTACACCCCTTAAGACATTCATCTAGTGGTGTAGTGAGCATTTTGACCCCACAGTTATTGTGTAAAAGGTAATGCGCAGCAGATGGTGCAAAGTGAGATTTGCAATTTCCTATGCATATATGCCATTTCAGTGTCTGATATATTGTGCCCAGCATGTGCCACTGGAGACATACACCCCATAAATTGTAATGTGGGTTCTCCCGGGTACGGCAATACCCTACATGTGGCTGTTATTAGCTGCCTGGGCACACGACAGGGCTCAGAAGGGAAGGACCACCATTTAGCCTACTGGAGCTTTTCTGGTGCTAAGTCATGTAGGCAGAACCCCTGAGGTACCAGTACAGTTGAAACCCCCGAGAAGTGACCCCATTTTAAAAACTACACCCCTTAAGACATTCATCTAGTGGTGTAGTGAGCATTTTGACCCCACAGTTATTGTGTAAAAGGTAATGCGCAGCAGATGGTGCAAAGTGAGATTTGCAATTTCCTATGCATATATGCCATTTCAGTGTCTGATATATTGTGCCCAGCATGTGCCACTGGAGACATACACCCCATAAATTGTAATGTGGGTTCTCCCGGGTACGGCAATACCCTACATGTGGCTGTTATTAGCTGCCTGGGCACACGACAGGGCTCAGAAGGGAAGGACCACCATTTAGCCTACTGGAGCTTTTCTGGTGCTAAGTCATGTAGGCAGAACCCCTGAGGTACCAGTACAGTTGAAACCCCCGAGAAGTGACCCCATTTTAAAAACTACACCCCTTAAGACATTCATCTAGTGGTGTAGTGAGCATTTTGACCCCACAGTTATTGTGTAAAAGGTAATGCGCAGCAGATGGTGCAAAGTGAGATTTGCAATTTCCTATGCATATATGCCATTTCAGTGTCTGATATATTGTGCCCAGCATGTGCCACTGGAGACATACACCCCATAAATTGTAATGTGGGTTCTCCCGGGTACGGCAATACCCTACATGTGGCTGTTATTAGCTGCCTGGGCACACGACAGGGCTCAGAAGGGAAGGACCACCATTTAGCCTACTGGAGCTTTTCTGGTGCTAAGTCATGTAGGCAGAACCCCTGAGGTACCAGTACAGTTGAAACCCCCGAGAAGTGACCCCATTTTAAAAACTACACCCCTTAAGACATTCATCTAGTGGTGTAGTGAGCATTTTGACCCCACAGTTATTGTGTAAAAGGTAATGCGCAGCAGATGGTGCAAAGTGAGATTTGCAATTTCCTATGCATATATGCCATTTCAGTGTCTGATATATTGTGCCCAGCATGTGCCACTGGAGACATACACCCCATAAATTGTAATGTGGGTTCTCCCGGGTACGGCAATACCCTACATGTGGCTGTTATTAGCTGCCTGGGCACACGACAGGGCTCAGAAGGGAAGGACCACCATTTAGCCTACTGGAGCTTTTCTGGTGCTAAGTCATGTAGGCAGAACCCCTGAGGTACCAGTACAGTTGAAACCCCCGAGAAGTGACCCCATTTTAAAAACTACACCCCTTAAGACATTCATCTAGTGGTGTAGTGAGCATTTTGACCCCACAGTTATTGTGTAAAAGGTAATGCGCAGCAGATGGTGCAAAGTGAGATTTGCAATTTCCTATGCATATATGCCATTTCAGTGTCTGATATATTGTGCCCAGCATGTGCCACTGGAGACATACACCCCATAAATTGTAATGTGGGTTCTCCCGGGTACGGCAATACCCTACATGTGGCTGTTATTAGCTGCCTGGGCACACGACAGGGCTCAGAAGGGAAGGACCACCATTTAGCCTACTGGAGCTTTTCTGGTGCTAAGTCATGTAGGCAGAACCCCTGAGGTACCAGTACAGTTGAAACCCCCGAGAAGTGAACCCATTTTAAAAACTACACCCCTTAAGACATTCATCTAGAGTGTAGTGAGCATTTTGACCCAACAGTTATTGTGTAAAAGGTAATGCGCAGTAGATGGTGCAAAGTGAGATTTGCAATTTCCTATACATATATGCCATTTCAGTGTCCGATATATTGTGCCCAGCATGTGCCACCGGAGACATACACCCCATAAATTGTAATGTGGGTTCTCCCGGGTACGGCAATACCCTACATGTGGCTGTTATTTGCTGCTTGGGCACATGGCAGGGCTCAAAAGGGAAAGATGAGGGGGATAAGCTGTGCGGAGTGCATCAGGGTAAATTAAAAATCAAGGGATGTATGGTAAATTTTAAAACAATCTTTCATACAGAGCCCTGGTTTTTCGGGACACGTGTCGCATTGGTATGTTGTGTCCTTCCTTATCCCCCTCTTATAGCACACTTTGCACCTCTTTTGACTTTTTCCCTTCTTGCCAGTTTGGGGAACTTCTCCTGGAAAGTGTTGCCCTGGTACGATGCGTGTGGCCTCGCTTCCAGAAGTACTGGGTGCCCCTCCTTCCTGGTCGCCAAAAATTAGGTTCTTTATAACCACCTCTTGAAATTCCAGGAAAGTTCCCCTCTGGCCTGCACATCGACGTAGCACGTACGCATTGTACAATGCCATCTGTATGATGTGCACGGCCAGCTTCTTATACCACACCCTCGATTTCCGCGTAGCGCTGTAGGGCTTCAGGACTTGATCTGACAAGTCCACCCCTCCCATGTACCTATTGTAGTCCAGGATGCAATCTGGTTTGGGGGTCTCTGTACTGGTACCTCGTACAGGTACATGGGTACTGGTGTGGCCATGTATTGTTGTCAATACAAGGACATCTCTCTTGTCCTTGTACTTGACACACAATATGTTGCTACTAGAATGTGCCCTGCTCTCACCCCTTCTGAGTGTTTGCCCAAGCAGTGTTTTAGGGAGGCCTCTAAGATTTTTTCTAGCAGTGCCGCATGCCGCAGTCCTTCTGGAAGCGAGGCACTTGAAGAGCGGGACGCTGGTATAAAAATTATCCAGGTAGAGGTGGTAACCCTGGTCCAGCAGTGGGTGCACCAAATCCCACACAATTTTTGCGTTAATTCCCAGTAAGGGGGGGCATTCTGGGGGCTGAATACTGCTGTCCTTCCCTTCATATATCCTGAATTTATATGTATACCCTGATGCACTCTCGCACAGCTTATACAACTTCACGCCATACCTTGCCCTCTTACTTGGCAGGTATTGGCGGAATTGAAGCCTCCCTTTAAAATGTACCAGGGACTCATCAATGGAAATACACTTCTCGGGGGTGTATGCTTGGGCAAACCGGGCACTGAAATGGTCTAATAGGGGTCTCAGTTTATATAAACGGTCAAAACTGGGGTCATCTCGGGGTGGGCACTGCTCATTATCGGCATAATGTAGGAAGCGAAGTATTGCCTCATAACGCATCCTGGACATGGCCATACGGTACATCGGGGTGTGGTATAGGATGTCCGTGCTCCAGTAGGTCCTAATGGATGGCTTTTTTAGAAGCCCCATGTTCAAGAGCAGTCCCCAGAACTTGCCCAACTCTGCTGCGTTTACAGGAGTCCACCTCTGGGATTGGGCATAAAATGAGTTGGGGTTCTTGGTGATATACTGTTGGGCATATAAATTAGTCTGGGTGACCATTAGCTCTATAAAGTTATCAGTGAAGAAGAACTTGAAAAAGTCCATCTCACTGAACCCTGCCGTGTTAAATTTGATGCCTGGGCTGCCCGTGTACTCAGGGATTTGGGGTTCATAATGATCTGGTGTGGGCGTCCAAATGGGGTCACTTCGCTCAGGGGTATCACTTGTTGTGGGGTCACTTCTCTCAGGGATTTCTACTATGGTGGTGGTCCTGGGGCGTCTCCTAGGGGGTCCCTCCTCTTCATCGCTGGATGAGGAGGTAGACAAATAAAATAGTGTATCGCCATCCGACGAGTCTGTGTCGGAGGCCAGAAATGCATACGCCTCTTCAGCAGTAAATGTCCGTTGGGACATGCTTGTTGTGCGAAGACAAAATTTATATACTGCAAAAAAATAAATCCCTAACTGGGAGCAATAGGATAGCACAACTAGCACAAATGTGTGTTTTGTTTTTAGAGAGCAAGTGGACTTCCCTGACACTAAAGCTAACTAGGGCGAGGGTTCCTAACACTAAACCTAACTAAATTTTATGTGGACTTCCCTAACGCTAAACCTAACTACGGCGACGATTCCCTGACACTAAACCTATCTAGATTATTTCAAGCTTCCCTGACACTAAACCTAACTACGGTGACGGGTGCCTGACACTAAACCTATCTAATTATTCCGAGCTTCCCTGACGCTAAACCTAACTACGGTGATGGATCCCTAACGCTAAGCCTATCTACGGTGACCGATTCCTGACGCTAAATTCCCTGACACTATACCTAACTACGCTTTTTGACGGTTCCCTGACACTAACTAACCCTAATACTAAACTAACCAGTTAAATTTTCAAAATTGGCTAAACTAACTATTTTTTTTTGTTTCTTTTTTTTCTTTTTATATTTTTTTTTTTGTTTTATGTTTTATATAGAAAAAAATGAAAAAAAAATCCCCAGGGACCAAGAAATGTGGTCCTGAAGACTGAAAAGTGGTCAGTGATAGGAGATCACTGACCAAAAAACGTGGGTAGAACTCAAAGAGGAAGGGAACAGGAGTGGGTAGTGGATGGGGTGGTGGGAAGCAAAAAAAACGTTGTTTTAGAAACTTTTTTTCACTTTTTTTCACTTCTTTTCTCTCTGACTCTCTGCTCACAACCGATCTCAACGCCTCGCTAACTCCAACAGGGCGTTCAGGGCGGTTGCAGCAGGATGTGAGGTCAGAGAGAGGAAGTGACGAGAATGATCGCTGCTATTGGCTAGTTACTCACTGACTAGCCAATAGCGGCGATCGGCGAGGCGGGACCATAGTAAATGGTCCCGGCCCATTATGCTGTGATAGCATGCTGTCAGAAACAGCAGCTATCACAGCTCAGGAACGCCGGGCTCGAGCACTGCTGTGCTGAATGAGACCGATCGCTGCTATTGGCTAGTTACTCACTGACTAGCCAATAGCGGCGATCGGCGAGGCGGGACCATAGTAAATGGTCCCGTCCCATTATGCCGTGATAGCCTGCTGTCAGAAACAGCAGCTATCACAGCGCATGAACGCGCCGGGCGCGCGCACCGCTGTTCTAACTGCAAGACGTACTATTACGGCATGGAGCGCGAACGATAGAGCTGCCATGACGTAATAGTACGTCAAGGAGCGGGAAGGGGTTAAATAACAGTATATTTCAATAAATTTGTCTTTTACAGTTGCAACAAAACTATTTATGTAAATGTTTTATTGTTTACATAATTTGTTTTTAAAACGAAGAAAGATTTTTTTTTTACTTTAAATATATTTTTTTATATTTTACATTTATTTCAAAGTCCCACTGGGCGACTTAAACATACAATCGTTGGATCGCTGGTGCAATATACTGCAATACTTATGTTTTGCAGTATATGGTACCTTTAACGGACCCCTATTAACCCCTGCCTCTGGTTTCCTGTTAAGTCCAGCCTCTGGCGATCACGTCGCGGGGATGATGGGATGACAGAGGGGGCCCCACCATCTTTCTGATGGCTTTAGATGTAATCTAACTGTCTAAGTGGTTAAATGGCCAGGATCTGAGTTATATCCGATCCTGGCCATTACAGCGTGGTGTCTGCTGTAATTCACAGCCCACACCCGTTGGGTATGGAGCAGACTTAGCTTGTGAGCCTGCTCCATACTCCCCCTCCCGACTATACGGTAAATCTATATAAAATGTCGGGTAAGGGTGAAATTATGCCTCTGAGTGTATACTAGTATGTCTGCATATGTGAGAGTGTAATATGTGAAGTTATAAATCTGTTTCATGAATACTTTCACATACAATAAAAATGCCAATCAATGGATCTTGCCTACAAATTCAGACACATGCCTATGCCAATTGACATAGAAAACACAAACAAGCTGTAATAAAAGCAACATGTTGGTAACTATAAACACTTCTGAATAAATCCAAAGTAAATCCGTACTTTTTGGGTGTCGTAGTTAAATAAATTCTTCACAGACAACAATGGCTTGTTTTTCTCTAATTAAATCCAGCAATTGTATCTTTAAATATTTAGACTATAATCCTCTTTCACACTTTATGTGGAAAACATTTGCCAGTAGATGAGTGCTGATTTCATGTTATATTTCAATTTCAATTAACATAAAGCATCTTTACGCTGTATGAGTAAAGCCATACTTTCAGAAGTGAGAAGTAAAAACTGTGGAGCTGTTTGTTGAAATGTACAAATGCTACAAGTATAATATTCAGCTACCGATTTAAAAAAAAAAAAAAAGCCTCCCACATATCCATGGTACATTAGCCTTGCAATGGAAATCAGTGTGTTTGCTTATGGCACCTTTCCATCATTAACACTTTTGCAGTCACACTTAGAGGAGATCCAAGGGCAATAGGTACAGTCTGGATGTCTGCCTTGCTGAACACTCTATATTCAAGTCACTTTGAGACAATATGTCTTTGTGAAGGTAAATGAGTTTGCTCTTTGACCTTCAAGGTGGCATGGATGACTTCAGTCAACTCTCATAGTGGTGTTTTTAACTACCCCAATTGAAGACAGATTAATCAAGGGTTAATCTAACACCCAGAAACCTCTCTGCACATGAACACAAGCTATAGGTGGTTTCTTAATCGTTTTTTTTATATAAATATTAGTAATATCGTCATTTGATATGTCTGTAATTATAACTGACTTTGTAACGTCTCATTAAGGCATTAGTCATTTTTTATAAAAAGAATGATTTTATTTTTGTAAAACAAATTTGTAATTTAGAATATGATAGTGGAGCTTTTGAAACTTTTTAAAATATCAATGTCACAACAGATGATGTATAAAGGAATCATCTACTTTGCAGCCCCCTGTCAGCTGCTTGAGGGGTGACACAGGTGGAAATCCTTGCATAAAGCTGTTATCTGCCTAGAAGATACAATGTAAATCAGTGAGCATTGATGGGTATCATTTGGTACTTGCTGTCCTCCATAGCTGAGGGCTGTGCTACAGCCATAGTGACCCATAATACTAGCAATTGTGCCCTCAGCCATAGTGCTCATATAATCAGGGCCGCCATCAGGAATTTCAGGGCCCCATACAGCTACATTTTCTGGGCCCCCCTTTTACTGCTCGCGGGAAAAAGACGCCGACGCCTCCCATTGAAATCAATGGGAGGCATTTTCTGGCCGTTTTCGACGAGTTTTGCGACGTGGCTTCCGCGTCAAAAAACTCGTCAATATACTCCGTGTGAACATAGCCTTACACGTATAAATTCCCTGCGAGTGGTGCAGCCCCCCAGCCTACTGTATAATGACATTCTGCAGCTTTCTGTCTTCCTGCTTCAGTTCCTCATGATTTTCAAGATCTCTGCCTGCTGTCTGTGAATGAGAACATTAAAACCAGTCCTGGCTTATTACTTTCACAGCTGATGGTCTTGTTACAATGTATCAGTGTAGATAAGAGCCATCTGCCTGGAGTCCAGCACAGGAAAGGGGTTTGTGCTGTTGCCAGGGGCGTAGCTAAAGGCTCATGGGCCCGGGTGCAAGAATTCAGCTTGGGCCCCCTACCACTCCCCAACACCACCATCATCATTATCATCAGACCCCTGTGCGTGCCTATGCCCAGACGCCTTGCCAAACAGCCCCCATAGTATAATGCCCCCACACAGTATAATGCTCCCATAGCTGCCCCCACACAGTATAATGCCCCATAACGTATAATGCCCCCCATAACAGCCCCATACCGTATAATGCTCCCCATATCAGCCCCCATACAGTATAATTCCCCCATATCAGCCCCCATGCAGTATAATGCCCCCCATCTTATCAGCCCCCATGCCATATCTGCCCCCCATGCAGTATAATGCCCCCCCCTCCCACAATATCAGCCCCCCCATACAGTATAATGCCCCCATATGTGCATAATTAAAAAAATAGCATAATTACTTACCTATCCCTGTTCCCACGCCGGGTGCAGGATCCTTCGCCTCCTCCGGTGTGTGCTATGAGTGACTCGGCGCAGACAGGCGCGATGATGTTGCTCCATCCAGCCTGCGTCGAGCCGCTCAGGGCACAGTGAATGCTGGATCAAGGAGATGTCAGCTCCTTGCTCCAGGATTGAATGGAACCGGGACCTCGGTGAGTGACTCGCGACCCCCCGGAGGTCTTCACACGAACCCCCAGGGGGACGCGACCCACAGTGTAGGGATGTCACGATACCAAAATTTGGACTTCGATACCGATATTTCGTTTACGGTAATAAAAAAAAAAGTTCTTTCGTTTTCTAATGTGAGGCACGAGGTGTTATGATGAATTTTGAATGTACCTCACGTTAATAGTAATTAATCCCGTCATGTTTCTCAGTCATAATGGGTTAATGTGTGAGGTACATGATGGGGTTAATTACTATTAATGTGAGGCACATGAAGGTTAAATTCATCATCACACCTTGTGCCCCACAATAAGTGATAGAAAGCAGTTTATTTTATTTTTTTACAGTGTACACATCACAAATAATGCAAAAAAATTGTTGCGCAGGTTATTACGGCCGCACCAATACCGATTATGTGTATATTTTAAACTTTAATGTACTGGCAGATATATGCCAGTACATTAGACTGTGCACTGATAGTACACAGGCAGTTGTTAAGACATACCTCAGTATGCCCTAACAGGAAATATGGTAAGACAGCCCTGGGGTCCTTCAATAGACCCCAGGGCTGTCTGCCCATATATGGTATGGCCCTCGATCGCGTCACAGGAATTCCCTGTGACACGATACAGGGGCATCCCCCCCTTCTCATTTTCCCCTGAATGCTGCAGTCAGCTTTGATCGCAGCATTCAGAACCGATAAAAACACAGGGACATATACAAAAACACCGACAAAGGCCATACTTACAAATGGACACAGCCAGGCCAGAAATGCTGATGAAAGGGCGAGCAGGTGCTTTAAATAATAATAGCCACTCCCACTAGTCTTGAGGGGAGTGGTGTGTGGTGCATGGGATGTGTAGTAAGAAATAATAAATGAATAGTGTGTGTGCAAGTGTAATACTATAAGTGAAATATAGGGGGCAGTAATAAATGAAGTGCCTCAATAGAAATAAATGGATAATGGGGTGCAAGTGAGTGAAACATGGAGGGATAGTGTGTACGTCATGAGGCACAACGTGTATAGCCAGGTAAAAGCCTATTTGTGACGCCTTGATAATTCATAGAGCGGGCTACCCTGCTTGCTATGCCAAACAACAACACACCATGCTCTCCCAGCATCAAAGACCCGGCTGTGTCCAAGAGAAGCGAATATACATAATAATGAAAAATACCTGGGGTATTGGTAATCATTTTGGCCAAAAGGACGCAAGCTCGCAATCCACGACAAGGATCCCCAGACTTGCGAGTCCCTAACTCCTAAACTGGAACAGAACGTTCCTGATGCACAAACAGAACCGATAAAAACACAGGGACATATACAAAAACACCGACAAAGGCCATACTTACAAATGGACACAGCCAGGCCAGAAATGCTGATGAAAGGGCGAGCAGGTGCTTTAAATAATAATAGCCACTCCCACTAGTCTTGAGGGGAGTGGTGTGTGGTGCATGGGATGTGTAGTAAGAAATAATAAATGAATAGTGTGTGTGCAAGTGTAATACTATAAGTGAAATATAGGGGGCAGTAATAAATGAAGTGCCTCAATAGAAATAAATGGATAATGGGGTGCAAGTGAGTGAAACATGGAGGGATAGTGTGTACGTCATGAGGCACAACGTGTATAGCCAGGTAAAAGCCTATTTGTGACGCCTTGATAATTCATAGAGCGGGCTACCCTGCTTGCTATGCCAAACAACAACACACCATGCTCTCCCAGCATCAAAGACCCGGCTGTGTCCAAGAGAAGCGAATATACATAATAATGAAAAATACCTGGGGTATTGGTAATCATTTTGGCCAAAAGGACGCAAGCTCGCAATCCACGACAAGGATCCCCAGACTTGCGAGTCCCTAACTCCTAAACTGGAACAGAACGTTCCTGATGCACAAACAGAACCGATAAAAACACAGGGACATATACAAAAACACCGACAAAGGCCATACTTACAAATGGACACAGCCAGGCCAGAAATGCTGATGAAAGGGCGAGCAGGTGCTTTAAATAATAATAGCCACTCCCACTAGTCTTGAGGGGAGTGGTGTGTGGTGCATGGGATGTGTAGTAAGAAATAATAAATGAATAGTGTGTGTGCAAGTGTAATACTATAAGTGAAATATAGGGGGCAGTAATAAATGAAGTGCCTCAATAGAAATAAATGGATAATGGGGTGCAAGTGAGTGAAACATGGAGGGACAGTGTGTACGTCATGAGGCACAACGTGTATAGCCAGGTAAAAGCCTATTTGTGACGCCTTGATAATTCATAGAGCGGGCTACCCTGCTTGCTATGCCAAACAACAACACACCATGCTCTCCCAGCATCAAAGACCCGGCTGTGTCCAAGAGAAGCGAATATACATAATAATGAAAAATACCTGGGGTATTGGTAATCATTTTGGCCAAAAGGACGCAAGCTCGCAATCCACGACAAGGATCCCCAGACTTGCGAGTCCCTAACTCCTAAACTGGAACAGAACGTTCCTGATGCACAAACAGAACCGATAAAAACACAGGGACATATACAAAAACACCGACAAAGGCCATACTTACAAATGGACACAGCCAGGCCAGAAATGCTGATGAAAGGGCGAGCAGGTGCTTTAAATAATAATAGCCACTCCCACTAGTCTTGAGGGGAGTGGTGTGTGGTGCATGGGATGTGTAGTAAGAAATAATAAATGAATAGTGTGTGTGCAAGTGTAATACTATAAGTGAAATATAGGGGGCAGTAATAAATGAAGTGCCTCAATAGAAATAAATGGATAATGGGGTGCAAGTGAGTGAAACATGGAGGGATAGTGTGTACGTCATGAGGCACAACGTGTATAGCCAGGTAAAAGCCTATTTGTGACGCCTTGATAATTCATAGAGCGGGCTACCCTGCTTGCTATGCCAAACAACAACACACCATGCTCTCCCAGCATCAAAGACCCGGCTGTGTCCAAGAGAAGCGAATATACATAATAATGAAAAATACCTGGGGTATTGGTAATCATTTTGGCCAAAAGGACGCAAGCTCGCAATCCACGACAAGGATCCCCAGACTTGCGAGTCCCTAACTCCTAAACTGGAACAGAACGTTCCTGATGCACAAACAGAACCGATAAAAACACAGGGACATATACAAAAACACCGACAAAGGCCATACTTACAAATGGACACAGCCAGGCCAGAAATGCTGATGAAAGGGCGAGCAGGTGCTTTAAATAATAATAGCCACTCCCACTAGTCTTGAGGGGAGTGGTGTGTGGTGCATGGGATGTGTAGTAAGAAATAATAAATGAATAGTGTGTGTGCAAGTGTAATACTATAAGTGAAATATAGGGGGCAGTAATAAATGAAGTGCCTCAATAGAAATAAATGGATAATGGGGTGCAAGTGAGTGAAACATGGAGGGATAGTGTGTACGTCATGAGGCACAATGTGTATAGCCAGGTAAAAGCCTATTTGTGACGCCTTGATAATTCATAGAGCGGGCTACCCTGCTTGCTATGCCAAACAACAACACACCATGCTCTCCCAGCATCAAAGACCCGGCTGTGTCCAAGAGAAGCGAATATACATAATAATGAAAAATACCTGGGGTATTGGTAATCATTTTGGCCAAAAGGACGCAAGCTCGCAATCCACGACAAGGATCCCCAGACTTGCGAGTCCCTAACTCCTAAACTGGAACAGAACGTTCCTGATGCACAAACAGAACCGATAAAAACACAGGGACATATACAAAAACACCGACAAAGGCCATACTTACAAATGGACACAGCCAGGCCAGAAATGCTGATGAAAGGGCGAGCAGGTGCTTTAAATAATAATAGCCACTCCCACTAGTCTTGAGGGGAGTGGTGTGTGGTGCATGGGATGTGTAGTAAGAAATAATAAATGAATAGTGTGTGTGCAAGTGTAATACTATAAGTGAAATATAGGGGGCAGTAATAAATGAAGTGCCTCAATAGAAATAAATGGATAATGGGGTGCAAGTGAGTGAAACATGGAGGGATAGTGTGTACGTCATGAGGCACAACGTGTATAGCCAGGTAAAAGCCTATTTGTGACGCCTTGATAATTCATAGAGCGGGCTACCCTGCTTGCTATGCCAAACAACAACACACCATGCTCTCCCAGCATCAAAGACCCGGCTGTGTCCAAGAGAAGCGAATATACATAATAATGAAAAATACCTGGGGTATTGGTAATCATTTTGGCCAAAAGGACGCAAGCTCGCAATCCACGACAAGGATCCCCAGACTTGCGAGTCCCTAACTCCTAAACTGGAACAGAACGTTCCTGATGCACAAAAATGATTACCAATACCCCAGGTATTTTTCATTATTATGTATATTCGCTTCTCTTGGACACAGCCGGGTCTTTGATGCTGGGAGAGCATGGTGTGTTGTTGTTTGGCATAGCAAGCAGGGTAGCCCGCTCTATGAATTATCAAGGCGTCACAAATAGGCTTTTACCTGGCTATACACGTTGTGCCTCATGACGTACACACTATCCCTCCATGTTTCACTCACTTGCACCCCATTATCCATTTATTTCTATTGAGGCACTTCATTTATTACTGCCCCCTATATTTCACTTATAGTATTACACTTGCACACACACTATTCATTTATTATTTCTTACTACACATCCCATGCACCACACACCACTCCCCTCAAGACTAGTGGGAGTGGCTATTATTATTTAAAGCACCTGCTCGCCCTTTCATCAGCATTTCTGGCCTGGCTGTGTCCATTTGTAAGTATGGCCTTTGTCGGTGTTTTTGTATACCTGGCTATACACGTTGTGCCTCATGACGTACACACTATCCCTCCATGTTTCACTCACTTGCACCCCATTATCCATTTATTTCTATTGAGGCACTTCATTTATTACTGCCCCCTATATTTCACTTATAGTATTACACTTGCACACACACTATTCATTTATTATTTCTTACTACACATCCCATGCACCACACACCACTCCCCTCAAGACTAGTGGGAGTGGCTATTATTATTTAAAGCACCTGCTCGCCCTTTCATCAGCATTTCTGGCCTGGCTGTGTCCATTTGTAAGTATGGCCTTTGTCGGTGTTTTTGTATATGTCCCTGTGTTTTTATCGGTTCTGTTTGTGCATCAGGAACGTTCTGTTCCAGTTTAGGAGTTAGGGACTCGCAAGTCTGGGGATCCTTGTCGTGGATTGCGAGCTTGCGTCCTTTTGGCCAAAATGATTACCAATACCCCAGGTATTTTTCATTATTATGTATATTCGCTTCTCTTGGACACAGCCGGGTCTTTGATGCTGGGAGAGCATGGTGTGTTGTTGTTTGGCATAGCAAGCAGGGTAGCCCGCTCTATGAATTATCAAGGCGTCACAAATAGGCTTTTACCTGGCTATACACGTTGTGCCTCATGACGTACACACTATCCCTCCATGTTTCACTCACTTGCACCCCATTATCCATTTATTTCTATTGAGGCACTTCATTTATTACTGCCCCCTATATTTCACTTATAGTATTACACTTGCACACACACTATTCATTTATTATTTCTTACTACACATCCCATGCACCACACACCACTCCCCTCAAGACTAGTGGGAGTGGCTATTATTATTTAAAGCACCTGCTCGCCCTTTCATCAGCATTTCTGGCCTGGCTGTGTCCATTTGTAAGTATGGCCTTTGTCGGTGTTTTTGTATATGTCCCTGTGTTTTTATCGGTTCTGTTTGTGCATCAGGAACGTTCTGTTCCAGTTTAGGAGTTAGGGACTCGCAAGTCTGGGGATCCTTGTCGTGGATTGCGAGCTTGCGTCCTTTTGGCCAAAATGATTACCAATACCCCAGGTATTTTTCATTATTATGTATATTCGCTTCTCTTGGACACAGCCGGGTCTTTGATGCTGGGAGAGCATGGTGTGTTGTTGTTTGGCATAGCAAGCAGGGTAGCCCGCTCTATGAATTATCAAGGCGTCACAAATAGGCTTTTACCTGGCTATACACGTTGTGCCTCATGACGTACACACTATCCCTCCATGTTTCACTCACTTGCACCCCATTATCCATTTATTTCTATTGAGGCACTTCATTTATTACTGCCCCCTATATTTCACTTATAGTATTACACTTGCACACACACTATTCATTTATTATTTCTTACTACACATCCCATGCACCACACACCACTCCCCTCAAGACTAGTGGGAGTGGCTATTATTATTTAAAGCACCTGCTCGCCCTTTCATCAGCATTTCTGGCCTGGCTGTGTCCATTTGTAAGTATGGCCTTTGTCGGTGTTTTTGTATATGTCCCTGTGTTTTTATCGGTTCTGTTTGTGCATCAGGAACGTTCTGTTCCAGTTTAGGAGTTAGGGACTCGCAAGTCTGGGGATCCTTGTCGTGGATTGCGAGCTTGCGTCCTTTTGGCCAAAATGATTACCAATACCCCAGGTATTTTTCATTATTATGTATATTCGCTTCTCTTGGACACAGCCGGGTCTTTGATGCTGGGAGAGCATGGTGTGTTGTTGTTTGGCATAGCAAGCAGGGTAGCCCGCTCTATGAATTATCAAGGCGTCACAAATAGGCTTTTACCTGGCTATACACGTTGTGCCTCATGACGTACACACTATCCCTCCATGTTTCACTCACTTGCACCCCATTATCCATTTATTTCTATTGAGGCACTTCATTTATTACTGCCCCCTATATTTCACTTATAGTATTACACTTGCACACACACTATTCATTTATTATTTCTTACTACACATCCCATGCACCACACACCACTCCCCTCAAGACTAGTGGGAGTGGCTATTATTATTTAAAGCACCTGCTCGCCCTTTCATCAGCATTTCTGGCCTGGCTGTGTCCATTTGTAAGTATGGCCTTTGTCGGTGTTTTTGTATATGTCCCTGTGTTTTTATCGGTTCTGTTTGTGCATCAGGAACGTTCTGTTCCAGTTTAGGAGTTAGGGACTCGCAAGTCTGGGGATCCTTGTCGTGGATTGCGAGCTTGCGTCCTTTTGGCCAAAATGATTACCAATACCCCAGGTATTTTTCATTATTATGTATATTCGCTTCTCTTGGACACAGCCGGGTCTTTGATGCTGGGAGAGCATGGTGTGTTGTTGTTTGGCATAGCAAGCAGGGTAGCCCGCTCTATGAATTATCAAGGCGTCACAAATAGGCTTTTACCTGGCTATACACGTTGTGCCTCATGACGTACACACTATCCCTCCATGTTTCACTCACTTGCACCCCATTATCCATTTATTTCTATTGAGGCACTTCATTTATTACTGCCCCCTATATTTCACTTATAGTATTACACTTGCACACACACTATTCATTTATTATTTCTTACTACACATCCCATGCACCACACACCACTCCCCTCAAGACTAGTGGGAGTGGCTATTATTATTTAAAGCACCTGCTCGCCCTTTCATCAGCATTTCTGGCCTGGCTGTGTCCATTTGTAAGTATGGCCTTTGTCGGTGTTTTTGTATATGTCCCTGTGTTTTTATCGGTTCTGTTTGTGCATCAGGAACGTTCTGTTCCAGTTTAGGAGTTAGGGACTCGCAAGTCTGGGGATCCTTGTCGTGGATTGCGAGCTTGCGTCCTTTTGGCCAAAATGATTACCAATACCCCAGGTATTTTTCATTATTATGTATATTCGCTTCTCTTGGACACAGCCGGGTCTTTGATGCTGGGAGAGCATGGTGTGTTGTTGTTTGGCATAGCAAGCAGGGTAGCCCGCTCTATAAATTATCAAGGCGTCACAAATAGGCTTTTACCTGGCTATACACGTTGTGCCTCATGACGTACACACTATCCCTCCATGTTTCACTCACTTGCACCCCATTATCCATTTATTTCTATTGAGGCACTTCATTTATTACTGCCCCCTATATTTCACTTATAGTATTACACTTGCACACACACTATTCATTTATTATTTCTTACTACACATCCCATGCACCACACACCACTCCCCTCAAGACTAGTGGGAGTGGCTATTATTATTTAAAGCACCTGCTCGCCCTTTCATCAGCATTTCTGGCCTGGCTGTGTCCATTTGTAAGTATGGCCTTTGTCTGTGTTTTTGTATACCTGGCTATACACGTTGTGCCTCATGACGTACACACTATCCCTCCATGTTTCACTCACTTGCACCCCATTATCCATTTATTTCTATTGAGGCACTTCATTTATTACTGCCCCCTATATTTCACTTATAGTATTACACTTGCACACACACTATTCATTTATTATTTCTTACTACACATCCCATGCACCACACACCACTCCCCTCAAGACTAGTGGGAGTGGCTATTATTATTTAAAGCACCTGCTCGCCCTTTCATCAGCATTTCTGGCCTGGCTGTGTCCATTTGTAAGTATGGCCTTTGTCGGTGTTTTTGTATATGTCCCTGTGTTTTTATCGGTTCTGTTTGTGCATCAGGAACGTTCTGTTCCAGTTTAGGAGTTAGGGACTCGCAAGTCTGGGGATCCTTGTCGTGGATTGCGAGCTTGCGTCCTTTTGGCCAAAATGATTACCAATACCCCAGGTATTTTTCATTATTATGTATATTCGCTTCTCTTGGACACAGCCGGGTCTTTGATGCTGGGAGAGCATGGTGTGTTGTTGTTTGGCATAGCAAGCAGGGTAGCCCGCTCTATGAATTATCAAGGCGTCACAAATAGGCTTTTACCTGGCTATACACGTTGTGCCTCATGACGTACACACTATCCCTCCATGTTTCACTCACTTGCACCCCATTATCCATTTATTTCTATTGAGGCACTTCATTTATTACTGCCCCCTATATTTCACTTATAGTATTACACTTGCACACACACTATTCATTTATTATTTCTTACTACACATCCCATGCACCACACACCACTCCCCTCAAGACTAGTGGGAGTGGCTATTATTATTTAAAGCACCTGCTCGCCCTTTCATCAGCATTTCTGGCCTGGCTGTGTCCATTTGTAAGTATGGCCTTTGTCGGTGTTTTTGTATATGTCCCTGTGTTTTTATCGGTTCTGTTTGTGCATCAGGAACGTTCTGTTCCAGTTTAGGAGTTAGGGACTCGCAAGTCTGGGGATCCTTGTCGTGGATTGCGAGCTTGCGTCCTTTTGGCCAAAATGATTACCAATACCCCAGGTATTTTTCATTATTATGTATATTCGCTTCTCTTGGACACAGCCGGGTCTTTGATGCTGGGAGAGCATGGTGTGTTGTTGTTTGGCATAGCAAGCAGGGTAGCCCGCTCTATGAATTATCAAGGCGTCACAAATAGGCTTTTACCTGGCTATACACGTTGTGCCTCATGACGTACACACTATCCCTCCATGTTTCACTCACTTGCACCCCATTATCCATTTATTTCTATTGAGGCACTTCATTTATTACTGCCCCCTATATTTCACTTATAGTATTACACTTGCACACACACTATTCATTTATTATTTCTTACTACACATCCCATGCACCACACACCACTCCCCTCAAGACTAGTGGGAGTGGCTATTATTATTTAAAGCACCTGCTCGCCCTTTCATCAGCATTTCTGGCCTGGCTGTGTCCATTTGTAAGTATGGCCTTTGTCGGTGTTTTTGTATATGTCCCTGTGTTTTTATCGGTTCTGTTTGTGCATCAGGAACGTTCTGTTCCAGTTTAGGAGTTAGGGACTCGCAAGTCTGGGGATCCTTGTCGTGGATTGCGAGCTTGCGTCCTTTTGGCCAAAATGATTACCAATACCCCAGGTATTTTTCATTATTATGTATATTCGCTTCTCTTGGACACAGCCGGGTCTTTGATGCTGGGAGAGCATGGTGTGTTGTTGTTTGGCATAGCAAGCAGGGTAGCCCGCTCTATAAATTATCAAGGCGTCACAAATAGGCTTTTACCTGGCTATACACGTTGTGCCTCATGACGTACACACTATCCCTCCATGTTTCACTCACTTGCACCCCATTATCCATTTATTTCTATTGAGGCACTTCATTTATTACTGCCCCCTATATTTCACTTATAGTATTACACTTGCACACACACTATTCATTTATTATTTCTTACTACACATCCCATGCACCACACACCACTCCCCTCAAGACTAGTGGGAGTGGCTATTATTATTTAAAGCACCTGCTCGCCCTTTCATCAGCATTTCTGGCCTGGCTGTGTCCATTTGTAAGTATGGCCTTTGTCGGTGTGATCGCAGCATTCAGGAGAATAGCGGCGGAGATGAGAGGTTCCTCTGATCTCCGCTGTTATCTCCCTCATGCCGCGTGCCCCCGGCGGTAGTTACGCCACTGGCCGGGCCCCTTACCGTACCCCTAATACCCCCCTGATTTCGGCCCTGCATAAAATACTCACCATGGCACCCAGAAAAGGCATTTACCTGACCCATGTTCCCCTGCTATTCTCTTCCACTGTCCAGAAGTAAACAGTGGCTGCTAATGATGAGACTTTCCTATATACAACTTTTTTCTCATAGATTAGCTCAAGAAAGTAAATTTTCTGTGTGGAAGGAGGTTTTTACTGACCGCTCTTCCAGTTATGTTTCTGTCATTTTAATTGAAGTTTGCACTGCCCTTAGGTGGGCCGATCATCCCTGTCTTAGTTGCAACCCTGCCTAAACAGGGGATTTCTCTCTATTAAGTTAAAATCTCCTGATGTGAGAATAAGTTGCTTCAGTCAACCCCCTTTATATCTGTTATGAACGCTGATGCTGACTATGTATGTTTCCATGTAAATATGGCCACACACCCCTCCCCCCCGTATCAGACCACCTTTACAGATCAGAAATATTAAAAAAAAGCTTTTACTTACCACTCCTTCATCTTCTCTTGTGTGCAGGGGTTTCTCGTCGGATTGCCTGCCTAGCGCCATGACCATGTATGCGGTTCGGCACAGACAGCCTGATGTTCTGGGAAATCTTTACACAAGATTTGGGCAACTTGTGAACATTTAGGCAAAAGAGCATTGTTGAGATAAGGTTCTGACCTTGGACAAGAAAGTCTAGCTTGCAAGGGTTGAGGTCGGCTTCCTGCAGGCCAATCGAGTTCCTCCACGACAGACTCATCAAACCATGTCTTTATGGATCTCACTTTATGCACAGGGACACAGTCATGCTGGAACAGGAAAGGGCTTTCCCCAAACTGTTACCACAAACAGTGGCGTAGCTAGAGACCTCAAAGAGAGCATAGCTATAAGACAATTTTCTTTGTATGATAATATACCTCTAAATTATACAGTCATAAAGTTACCACATAATACGCCTATCCACTGTACAAGGAACAAGTATCAAAATACTGTTACTGAACAAAACCCAGTATAGGAAGGCAAATATTACCAATGCTACCACTATACAAGGGAAAAACAATACCACGACACAATGAGCACATAATACCACCACATAGTGACTGAAAAATCATACCATACTGTTACTAAATAATACCTCCACACCATGACCACACATTACCACCACATAGTGACTGAATAATGCCATTCACTATCCCTTTTCTTTTTCATCCGGGCCAGACCGCCATGATGATTTCTTCCAGCCACAGCTCATCTCTGCAGAATTTACAGCACCGACATCTTTGGTTCCTTGATCTTCCAGAATTCTTCTCACCTATTCCCAAACAGTAATAGTGCTTCCTTTGGGCCCCACACTGTAATAGTGCACCTCTTAGTGCCTCACACAGTAATGGTGCCCCCCAAAACAGTAATAGTGCCACCACACAAAATGTCCCCCTTTGTGCCCCCCACACAGTAGTAACCTCACATATAGTAGTTCTCCTCTTGTGCCACAAATAGTAGAAAGGTGCCCAATATAGTAATAAGGTGCCCTCATATAGTAGTTAGCTGACCTCATATAGTAGTTAGGTGCCCCCCATATAGTAGATAGGTCCCCATATAGTAGTTAGGTGATCCAGTATAATAGTTAGGCCCCATATAGTGGATATCTGCCCCCATATAGTAGATATGTGCCACAATATACTAGTTAGGCTCCCATACAGTAGGTAGGCCACCATATAGTGTTTAGACTCCAATTTAGTAGATAGGTGCCCCCATATAGTAGATAAGCCCCATATAGTAGTTAGGTGCCCCCATATTATAGTCAGGCCTCCCATATGGTAGATAAGTTCTCTCATATAGTGGATAAGTGCCCCAATATAGTAGTTAGTCCTCCCCTATATATAGTTGATAGGTACCACCAACTAGTAGTTAGATCCCACTGCTCCATTAATCCGTTTCCATGATGGCATCTTCTGCCTGCTGTCTAGAGCAGGTGGAGTGATGCAGTGACGTCATCACACCGCCTGCGATGGGAGGTCACACTGACGTAATCAGAAACCTCTAGTAGTCCACAGGCAAACCTGTGGCTTACCTGAGTTAGTAATAAAACTCACATAGAAATAAGCAAGTTGCAACTTTGATTCTCTTTGCAAAAATTGTGGTTATTTTATCAAAAGATTAATATGACATCAGATGTATGCAAATAATTAACATTTTGATATCACCCAAAATGTCAAAGTCCATAGGGTATCCGGATGGATTCTCTCTGATAAAGGATTGTTCTTTTGCAGAGGAGGAGGGGGGATTGACGTCTTGCTACGTCGATGCAATGTTTTGGGATCCGCACCCTTTCTCAAGAATGCTTAAGAAAGGGGGCACCCCTTCTCAAGAATGCTTAAGAAAGGGGACAGACGCCCAAAATGACACATCGGTGTGGTAATCTTAGTAAAATGGCAGGGAGCCAGTGGGTCTTTGCTCCACCACAATAACAGCGCTCGAACAAGGGTCCGAGGCCATAAATGGCTGATAGATTTGGGTCCAAGTTTTGGGCCCCACACCTATATCGAGAACGGGTGTCATCCGACCTGTTTCGCTTGGTGCGACAGCCGCTGCGTGCCGATTGCAAGTGGAGACTAGTGGAGAGAGGGCCGCGCTGGAGTTAAAAAACCATCAAGTGAGCACCGGGATTCTAAAATTGATGGCCTATCTTCAGTATAGGCCATCTATATTAGATCAGTGCGGCTCAGACTCTCAACACCCCGCTGATCAGCTGTTTGAAGGGGCTGCGGAGCTTGTACCAGCGCTGCAGCCTCTTAATTGTTTACATATGTCTTATTCCTGTTCGTACTTTCACATGCCATTACATTTATAGCTGCTGTTTGAGGTATTGCAGAGTTGTCCTAATCAAATAAATGGACAGTGCTGCAATACCTCACACAGCCACGAAAATAACGGCGTGTGAAAGCAGGAACAAGAATGAAACCTATGTAAATAATAAAGAGGCTGTAGCGCTCGTACAGGTACCGCGGTCCCTTCAAACAGCTGAGAGAGTCAGACCCCCACCGATCTAATATTGATGGGCCTATCGGGCATTAATTTTGAAATCCCAGATAACTCGTTTAACAAAACCAGGCCAAAATCAAAGGACCTTAGTCAATTAGGAAACTGTAAACTATATGAGTAACCATCAAAGTAAGATGCTGCGTGCTCATAATGAAACATAAACATGCATTCATTTAGAAACAATAATGAAAATGACTGCAAATTTTTGTCTCAATTTCTCACCACTTTTAAAATTCCTGCTTACTATGATTAAAAAGATATATTATAATTTCCTTTTATATATTATAATTTCCTTTTAGATGCTGAAAAACTTTTTTGTTTTTTTGAACAAGTATCAGTCTAGGCCATTATCTGCTAGCTTAATACGACAGCACAAGTCGCTCTGCTTTCTTGGACTCCAAATCACCCTTGTCTGTCACTGGTTTTAATTTTAATGAAGGAACCCCATGCTGTTCGTCATCCTGCAATGTGGAAAGCAGTAAAGGTAATAAAGCAGAAGTAAGCGTCAGCTGTCCAGTGCAGGTGATGGTTGGTAATGATGATATCTGGAGATGGTTATGCAGGGCCGGTCATAGGCTTGTGACCACCACAAACTTTAATATTATTTTTATAGAAGTATTATTTAGACATTGCATAGCACTGTTATGAAATTTCTTTATTTATGGAGCTTTTATTTGGTCACTGTATGTTGGTATTATTTGAGCACTGTATGGTGGTATTTACTTAGGCATTGTGCGGTAATACTATTTAGGCACTGTACAGGATATTATTTATGCAGTGTATGAAGCTGATGGGAAAGCATAGCTTTGTTACTTAAACAATTTTATGGTACTGTTATTTGGGCACCATCCTGTATGATGCTAATAATGATATGATTTAGTAATTTGTACATTGTATGACAGTACAGCAAAAGGAGGAGCGGCCATCAACTACACAGGGCACCACCAAACTTAAGGCTGTCTCTGTGGTTATATAAGGGAGTCACATGTGTTTCTTTTCAATTTTCCATTTTATTCCAGTTCATGATATATTTATCTCTCTTCACATTGCTTCCCCAGCCACATCTTTGAAATCGTGTGTCTACTATTGGGCAATAGCAGACAAAATTTACATTCAAAGCATTTGTTCTGAATGTAAGACTAGGGCCTGTTCACATCAGTATCAGGATTCCGTTGATGGGTTCCGTCAGACCTTTCTGTTGAACCCATCAACAGAAAGGCAAACAGAAACCATAGCCGTCGTTTGCATTAGCATTTATTTCTATGGTAATGCTTCTGTTGCAAATGGCTTCCGTTTGTCTCCTTTCCGTAAAGGTTTCCATTTTTTGGGCAGAAAGAATAGCGCAGTCGACGGAAAGGTCTGACCGAACCCATCAACGGAACCCTAACTCTGATGTGAACACACCCTAAAATAATAATTCTCCACTTTGCATTGGGTGCAACCAAGTAAACATCAATGCAAATGAATAGGTTTTAAAAGCATCATCAAATAATCTGCCACAGATTACAGGCATGTAGGCCTTTAAAACCCACAGTATGCCTTATCTATTTCAATGCATGGTTTAAAATCCACAGAAAAATATACATGAAAATCCGCATGTAACACATTAAATTTTTGTTAAGGATTTTGGTATGGATTTTGAAGCTAGCTCTTTAGTGTATTCCATATGCTATTAGGGAATTTATAAACTTTGGTACGGCAGTTTCTGGGGTAGAATAATCGCAAATGGCACGGAATTTGCAATTTGCATACACCTCAACAGATTTGGCACATTTCAATCCGACGTACTTCAGTTTAAGACTAGTGTATAAAACATCAATCTTAATAAATTCCCAACAATTTTTCCTCCTCATGTATTGCAGGAATGCTGAAAGAAAATGTTATGATCAATTTATAAGTGAGAAACATTGGCCTACATTTATTGGATCGGAGAACATAGAGAGCAGCTGGACACAATTTGTACTATATTTCCTATCGAGTGTGCAGCAAAAGAGAATTTTAATTTTTTATCCCTTTTTATACCTTTTATCACTCTGGCCCATAGAAAAGGTTGCCGAGTGGGGGACCTCCATCTAAAACATCCATAAGTCCTAATACAGAATATGGACAAGCATTGTACTGATGGCAAAAATCCTTCCAATGTTTAGGACACCAGTATTTATTTACTAACAGACTTCTGTCCATAATGCAATTGAAGCAATACCAGACATGGAAAACGTAGAATTTCACATGCATTTAACTGAAAAGAATAATAAAGACAACAAATACGTTTTATATATTCCTTAAGAGCCTCCTAAACTCTTGTCTTAAATGAAAAAGTTGTATCAGGACAATTCTGGATCACAGCCAATAGCATTTATCTTTTATACAGGTTTAAATCTGATCTGTTCTGGTCTGTAGCCAACAGCAACATGAAACATTTAGGACAGTCATGTATCTTTTTATCTCCTTATATCTGACAATCAGCACATTAGGAGTAAGTTACATCCAAAAATTCAGGTTTTTTTTCATCACCCTACCCATTTCTGGATATTGTGTCTAATGGTTTGTAAATTATATATAGTCATATAAAAAAATAAACACACCACATGTAAAGTTTTAATTTTTTTTTAATATGTGAGGACATATCAGTATTTAATTTCATAGAGATAAAGGTGATATAATTGAACAGAAAAAAACAATAACAAAACAAAAATAAATGTAAAAATAAAAATGTATTCAATAAAAAAATTCACAGATATGTCATTTCTATGTGCAAAGAAAGCATAGCTAAAAGAGAATTTTTAAAACTCATACCCCACAGGTTACTGCAGTAACCAGTCCATGGACATTACTTTATAATGAAAATCAGCGTTATTGCGCAATCATTTGCCTCTTCATAAGCACTAATCTATGAATTATAGTATACCCCTAAATAATCAATAAAACAATCATACAGTTATAATACCACTTTACCAGGACTAAATATTACCACCAATATTATAGTGATTAAATATTACCACAATACTGTTATTGAACAATTATTCAAAGACCAATATTACCAACAATGCCTCTACACCATGACCACATATTACCACTACATATTTACTGAATAATACTACAAAACTGTTACTGAATAAAAATCACTATACAAAGACCAATATTGCCACAATACAGTGACCATATAGTGGTCAGATCCCAATTCTACACAGTTCTCTGCAGACCATATAAGTAAATACAGTACAGTTAAATCAAATGACTCACAGTTGACATCCTTTCTGATCAGAGTCGTTCACTTTTTCCATCACTTACATATGGCCAAGACCACCATGAAGACGTTTTCCAGGCATGGCTCGTCTCTGCAGAGTTTGCTGCACAGGCATCTTTGGTTTTTCTCCTTTCCAGCATCCTCCCTACTTTTCCCCCACCTACACAATTTCCTGCATCCTGCTGCTACCAACAATGCTATGCATGTTTCTTCCCCATGTTCCCCTATTACCGTTCCTGTAGTGTTGAACAGTGCTCCAAAATGCTGTACTTCATAAATGGTGTCATAATTGTAGTTACACAAAAAATAATAGTGACACACAAATAGTGCCTCTGAAAATAATGCCAGATAGATAGCACCCTGTAAAATAATAGTGCCAAACATATGCCCCACTTAGTGCCCTATATCGTGCCTCAGAGAGTATTAGTGCCCCGACGGTAATTGTGCCCCCGTAATGCTACAAACAGTAAAAGTCCCTACCTTTGTGCCCACACAGTTATAGTGCTCCCTTTTGTGCTTTACATTGTAATAGTGCCCCCTTTAGGCCCCACACAGTAATAGTGCTCATGTTAATGCCCCCTACATAGTATTAATGCCCCCTTTCTGCACCATATAGTTGAAATTTCCACCATTTCGCCCACTACAAAGTAATGCCCCCTTTCTGCCAAGCAGTAATAATGCCTCCTTTGTGCCCACACATAGTAATAATTCCCCCTGTCTGCCTTCACAGTAATAATACCCCCTTTATACCCCAACACAGTACATGTCCCCCTTTTTCCCCCCACACAGTAAAAATTTCTACCTTTGTGCCCCATAATAGGTAATAGTGACTGAGAATGGTACTGGTATCTCATAGGCTGCAGACCCAAAGCGGTCTGTGGCATATGATAGAGAGAATGGCGAGACAGGGAGCTTAGAACTCCTCAGGACATGAATACAGTTAAAAGTGGTGCTGACCTGAGAACCTGGAGCACAGGACCAAAAATCTGAGGCATGTGTCTTGGATGATCAGTGCTGCCAGCGCCAATGTGCCCAATTTGAGAAGCGGTTGTATGAATAAAAAAATAAATATTATACCGCCCTAACGATTTAAAAAATAGCAACCTAGTGAAACATCCTTAGCAGATATCCCTTTACCCAGCGCATACACAAATAGGAAGTAAATAAAGGTTGTATGAATCAGTAGTCCATGTGAAAACATTACAAATTGTAATAGAATGTTTGTTATGTGGTGAAAGTGTCATCTTCCTTGCCTATCAGCAGCCTGTGCAGTGCATTTGGAACGTCTTCAGACTCTTTCAATATTTTCACATTTCGTTATGTTGAGGACTTGTGCTAAAATAAAAAAATAAAAAAGTTTTTCCCCAACATTCTGCACTCAATACCCCATAATGACACAGTGAAAACAGACTGTTAGTAATTTCTGCTAATTTATTGAGAAGGAATAACTAAAGTATTGCATTGACATAAGTATTCATACACTTTAATCAGTACTTAGTTGCAGCACCATTGGCAGCGATCACAGCCTCCAGTTTTCCTGGGTATGATGCCACAAGGTTTGCACACCTGGATTTGGGTTTTTTCTACTATTCTTCTCTGCAGATCCTGTCAAGTTCTGTCAGGATGGATGGGCACCGTCAGTGGATAGCCATTTTCAGGTCTCTCCAGAGATGCTCGATTGGGTTCAACTCAGGGCTCCGGCTGGGCCACTCAAGGACATTCACAGAGTTGTCCCTAAGCCACTCCTGTGTTGTCTTGGCTGTGTGCTCAGTGTCATTGTCTTGTTGGAAGGTGAACCTTCGGCCAAGTTTGAGGTCCAGAGCAATCTGGATCAGGTTTTCATTAAGAAAATCTATTTACTTTGTTCCATTCATCTTTCCCTCAACCCTGACCAGTCTCCCTGTCCCAGCCGCTGAAAAACACATGATTCTGCCACCACCATGCTTCACTGTAGGGATGGTATTGGGCAGGTGATGAGCAGCGCCTGGTTTCCTCCAGACATGACGCTTAGAATTGAGGCCAAAAAGTTCAATCTTGGTTTCATCAGACCACAGAATCTTGTTTCTCACAGAGACCTTTAGGTGTTATTTTTTTGCAAACTCCAGGTGTGCTTTCAAGTGTCTTTTACTGAGGGGAGGCTTCTTTTTGACCATTCTGCCATAAAGCCCAGACTGGTGGACTGCTACAGTGATGGTTGACCTTCTGTAAGTTTCTCCCATGTGCACACAGGATCTTTGGAGCTCAACCAGAGTGACCATTGGGTTCTTGGTCACCTCTCTGACAAAGGCCCTTCTCTTCCGATTATTTAGTTTGGTGGGGCGGCCAGCTCTAGGAAGAGTCCTGGCTGTTCCAAACTTCTTCCATTTACGAATTATGGTGGCCACCATGCCACAATTTTTTTTATATTCTTCTCCAGATCTGTGCCTCTTTACAATCCTGTCTCTAAACTCTGCAGGCCGTTGTTTCCTCCTCATGGCTTGATTTTTTGCTCTGATATGCATTGTCAGCTGTGAGACCTTATATAGACAGGGGTGTGCCTTTCCAAAACATGTCCAAGCAAATGAATTTACGACAGGTGAACTCCAATTAGGGTGTAGAAACATTTCAAAGATGATCTAGAGAAATGGGAGGCCCCAGAGCTAAATTTCAAGTGTCATAGCAAAGGGTCTGAATACTTATGTTCATGCGAAATTTGAGTTTTCAATTTTTAATAAAATTGCAAAAATGTCTAAAATTCGGTTTTCATTTTGTCATTATGAGAAATTGAGTGCAGAATAATGGGGGAAAACTTGATTTTTTTTTTTATTTCAGCACACGGCCTCAACATAACAAAATGTGAAAAAAGTGAAAGGGTTTGAAGACTTTCCGTATTTCTCCTATCTCTGCCTGCATGTTCTCTATAAAAGAATAACAAGAAACCAGTGTAAGGCCTCATGTACACGACGGTAGCCATGTGCACGGCCGTGATTTTTGGGTCGGCCGGCCACGAAGTGACAGCCGCGAGCCGCCCGCAAATCGCGGGCCATGCACATGGCCGCGGCCATTATTTTCAATGAGCCCGGACCGCAGAGCACGGCCGTAATAAGACATGTCCGTTCTTTCTGCGGTGCGGGCTCCTGGGCCATGCACGGACAAGGAAAACCACGATCGTGTGCATGGCCCCATAGGAGTGAATGGGGCCGCAATTCTCCCGTGGATTTTCGGGGAAATTGCGGCCGCAAAAGCACGTTCATGTGCATGAGGCCTTAATGGATCACAATGAACGCTCAGACAAATATCAAGTAAGAAAGATTATTTATTTATTTCCAATATCTAAAATTCATCTATTGCAACTACTTCAAAGACCTAGCTGAAAGCTGTCTACAAACAAACCAATGTAGCCAGTGATTACAGTTGTAATTATAATAAATAGCCTATAATAATCTAAGGATCAATAACTCAAATATGAATGTCTGACATTAGAATTGGATCAATGAACACTGTGTGGGGCCAATGTCTTATGGATCATGATCAATAAAAGTTCAAGTCATTGTTTTTGACCCTAGGATAAAAAAAAGTTGCAGAGCAGGCATAGGCAATGACGGATCATCATAGGATGTTTTGGGCGGCCGCCCGGGGTCCATTGCCGACCAACGTACAATGTAGTTTTGTCGCGTTTTTGCCGCGAATCGCAGCAAAAAACGCGACGAAACTGTATTGTATATGTCCTGCAAAAGGACCTTTACACCGTGTTCCAAATTATTATGCACATTGGATTTAAGTGTAATAAACATTTAATTATTAGTTTGTCAATTAAACTCATGGATCGTATTGTAATCAATCTCAGACACCTGTAATAATTAGTTTGCCCGGTGTGTCCAATCAAAGGAAAACTACTTAAGAAGGACGTTCTACATTATTAAGCAGGCCACAGGTTTCAAGAAATATGGGAAAGAAAAAGGATCTCTCTGCTGCCGAAAAGCGTGAAATAGTGCATTACCTTGGACAAGGTATGAAAACATTGGATATTTCAAGAAAACTTAAAGGTAATGTATCGCTAGAAATTATTTTATTTTTTTTAGTTAAACAGTTAGTGTATAAGTGATTAAACATTGTTCTAATTTTTTAATTTTTTCACGAGTCAGGAAATATTATAAATTAGATTCTAATTTATAACATTTCCCAGTGCTGGTCACTAGATGGAGCAATTCCCAAAATTGCAGCATTGGCATGTGGTAAAGCACCCACATTGCTTTATGCGGCAAAATTTGAGAAAACTCACTCGCTCTAGTGAGCTTACAGAATCCTCCCTCCTTTATCCTGGCTAGTGCCAGGAGAAAGGAGGGGATTGAACGGTCAAACCTCCTACACTGTGTGTCGCCATTTTTTGAGCTAACACACAGTGTAGTAGGTTTACATACAGTAGTAAACACACAGTAAAACACGTACATACACAGACCTAACTTACCTGCTCCTGCCGCCGCCGCTCCCTTCGGTCCGTCCCCTCCGTCTGCTCCCTCCGCTCCAAGTGAACAAGTCCGGAAGCCGCGACCGGAAGTAATAATCTTACTGTCCGGCCGCGGCTTCCGATCCACAAGAAAATGACGCCGGATGTCGCTCGGCCAAAGACCTTCAATTTGGACTGTGTGGGAGCGGCGCATGCCCCGTTCCCACACAGACGGCGTACAGCATAGTGGATGGAACGGGCCCCGTTCGCATTCACTATGGGGCTGTATGTGCCGTATTCCATGTCTGTATGTGTCGTTAATCGACACATACAGAGATGGAAAAAAAAATGGCAGCCCCCATAGAAAGAAAAAGTGAAAAAATTAAAAAAAGTAAAACACAAACACACAAATAAATGTTTTTTTTTAAAATAAAACACTAAAAGCAAATTGATATAAAAAATATTTTTTTCGCGACACTCGTCCTTTAAGCATGATCATCGTACTGTGAAAAGATTTGTGGCTGATTCAGAGCACAGACGGGTTCGTTCAGATAAAGGCATAATGAGGAAGGTTTCTGCCAGACAAATTAATAGGATTAGGAGAGCAGCTGCTAAAATGCCATTGCAAAGCAGCAAACTTGTATCTGAAGCCGCTGGTGCCTCTGGAGTCCCGCGAACCTCAAGGTGTAGGATCCTCCAGAGGTTTACAAGTGTGCATAAAGCTATTATTCGGCCACCCCTAAACAATGCTCACAAGCAGAAACGGTTGCAGTGGGCTCAGAAATACATGAAGACTAATTTTCAAACCGTGTTGTTTACTGATGAGTGCCGTGCAACCCTGGATGGTCCAGATGGATGGAGTAGTGGATGGTTGGTGAATGGCCACCATGTCCGAACAAGGCTGTGACGTCAGCAAGGAGGTGGCGGAGTCATGTTTTGGGCTGGAATCATGGGGAGAGAGCTGGTAGGCCCCTTTAGGGTCCCTGACGCTGTGAAAATAACCTCTGCAAAGTACGTAGAGTTTATGACTGATCACTTTCTTCCATGGTACAAAAAGAAGAACCGTGCCTTCCGTAGCAAAATTATCTTCATGCATGACAATGCACCATCTCATGCTGCAAAGAATACCTCTGTGTCATTGGCTGCTATGGGCATAAAAGGAGAGAAACTCATGGTGTGGCCCCCATGTTCCCCTGACCTCAACCCTATTGAGAACCTTTGGAGCATCCTCAAGCAAAATATCTATGAGGGTGGGAGGCAATTCACATCCAAACAGAAGCTCTGGGAGGTTATTCTGACATCCTGCAAAGATAGTCAAGCAGAAACTGTCCAAATACTCACAAATTCAATGGATGCTAGAATTGTGAAGGTGATATCAAAGATCGGGTCCTATGTTAACATGTAACTTGGCCTGTTAAGTTTTTTTTTGATTGAAAGAGCTTTTGATTTCTGTAAATATGACCTCCTGATGCTGCAAATTCAACAAATTACCATTTTAGTTCTCTTTACAACCTTTAAAATGTTTTGATCTCTGCTGTGCATAATAATTTGAAACAGTGCATTTTGAGGTTTTTTTACTTCTAAAAAAAAATCTGTTATCATTAGGAGATTTGTCCAATAAAATTAGCATTATACTCTAACGGTTGATGGCTTGAAGATTATACGAACTGTCATTTGAATCGACTATTCAGGAAAAGCAGCGAAAAATAACATTTGCATAATAATTTGGAACACGGTGTAGACATAAGGTCACATGACCTTGTCTTTGAATTTTTTACTATTGTTTAGAGACCTACTGGTCATATGACCGCAGCTCCATGAGTAGCAGCAGCAAAATTCCACAGAGAAGACTGAGGTGAGCTGCTATGTAAGTATAAGGGGATGGATTTGTTTAAGTGGTCTGTATTTAGGGGGTCTGTGTTTAGGGGGCCTGGTTTGGGGACTGTATTTAGGGGTCCTGGTTTGGGGACTGTATTTAGGGGGTCTGGTCTGTATTTAGGAGGTTTAGTGTCTGTATTAGTTTAAGGGGTTTAGGGTCTATATATTTAGGGGTCTGTGTTAGTTTAAGGGGTGTGGGGGTCTGTATTAGTTTGACTTCTGGGGTCTGTATTTAGGGGGCCTGTTCCAGGGTCTGTATTAGTTTAGGGGTCTTTATTTAGGGGTCTGGTCTGGGGACTGTATTAGATTAGGGGGTCTGGTCTGAGGTCTGTATTACTAAAGGGAGTCAGGTCTGGGGTCATTATTAGTGTAGGGGGTCAGGTCTTTGGTCTGCATTTAGGGGGTCTGTATTAGTTTGAGGTCTGGGGTCTCTATTTAGGGGTCTCTATTAGTTTATGAGTCTTTATTTAGGGGTCTGTGTTAGTTTAGGGGTCTGGTCTGGGGTCTGTATTAAGGGAGTCAGGTCTGGGGTCACTATTAGTGTAGAGAGTTGGGTCTGGGGTCTGTATTTAGAGAGTCAGGTCTGGGGTCATTATTAGTGTAGGGGGTCAGGTCTGGCTTCTGTATTTAGGGGTCCGGTCTGAGGTCTGTATTTATTTAGGGTGCTTGTTCTGGGGTCTGTATTTGTTTAGGGTGCTTGTTCTGGGGGTCTGTATTTATTTAGGGTGCTTGTTCTGGGGTCTGTGTTTGTTTAGGGGGCTCTGGTCTGGGGACTGCAATAGTTTAGAAGGTCTGGGGTCTGTATGTATTCTATGATCTAGTCTGGGGTCCAAATTTATTAGTCTGAGTAAAAGGGGTTTTCCAGGCACATCGATAGGTCATCAGTTTAAAAACCGATCTGTGCCCGGACAACCCCTTTAATGTATGGTTCTGGGCCTTGGTGTCTAAATTTGTGTGTTTCTATAGAGGCTGGAAAAGGCTGCAGAAGTGATGGGCAAAGATGTCTCATCAGGAAAAGTCGTCATAACGGTCTGCGTCAGATGGAGAAGAAAAGAAAACGGCTCCAATCAGAGAAGACGTCACTTGTGAGTCATTTGATCTATAGGGGATCTGTCCCCTCTGCTGACATGTCTGTTGTAGGAAATCCTTGTATTCTACATATCTTTGTGTAGACAAATGCGTGTTACCATTCCCATTATCAAGAGAAAGTGTCCCAACACAGTGTTAGGGTATGTGCACACGTAGTGTTTTCAGCCATTTTTCGGGCCGTAAACGTCCCGAAAAATGGCTGAAAAATCAGAAGCAGAACGCCTACAAAGATCTGCCCACTGATTTCAATGGGAAATTTGGTGTTCTGTTCTGACGGGGCATTTTTATGCGGCCGTTTTTCAAATTGGCCGCATAAAAAAATGGCCACAAAAAAGAAGTGCATGTCACTTATGTAGGGACACAGCCCTTTGACAAGGGGAATCGTAACAAATATTTGTCAATGCTCACACAAAAAGGTGGTGTTCACTATAGACACGGCAGAGCGGCGGTGGGAAAGTGGGGCCCAAGTTTGGGGAACAGTCCAGGGCCTATGGTCTACTTAATCCGCCACTGGGTATAGGTATTATATCTGAGCTACCTTCAATAATGGCAGTAGCATAGGGTTAGTACAGGAATACTCCAATGCTCGGAATATAAGCATCAACAAAGCTGGTGCAGGTGCAATGGCTACTTAGACTGCAAAGAACATATATTGTATAATGGATCATTTATTTTCGTATTACTCACAGACCATGTGTTTATGCAGCTCCTCATCGCTTGTGCATCTGCAAGTTTGGTAAGGTGGCTTAGTGTATAAGAATCCCAGGTAGCTTTGTATAAGTCGCCAAGAAAGTCGCCCAAATGTTCAACCATATCCATGTACATTCTCAATGGTCCCCAATCTGATCAGTGTGAGCCATATCAGTATGGAGGTCACCAAAAAATCTGTCTAGTGTTAAACTGTATATAAAAAAGACCGGGAGGGGGAGGCAAGTGCAGAGAAAAGCCTCAGTACAATGATTTACTGGTGGGTATATTGAAGTTTGCCAGCAAGTGGATGGCTGGCTATGCTTTAAGGGAGGCACCTTGCTGTGGTTCGGTCATCTTAGGACCACCAGTCACTTTGGCGACCTTGTTAGTATGGGCAACAATTGTCACCAGAGTGTACACTGCTGCCGATGATACTGGCAGAAGGGGGGTTTAGCCGGAACATGAAAAGCTGTGAAGTGGGAAGCGGAAATTCCTGTGTAGCTGCCGGAAAGCACTGATGAAGTCCTGCTATGATTACCAGCAGTGGTGTAACTATTGGGCCCACAGCGGTCGCAATTGCGACCGGGCCCTAAAGCCATTGGGCCCGCAGCCCCCCGCACCACGGCTATAAAAAGTTAATATAGTAACTGGGGCCTAAGTAATAAACTACACAGAACCCTGTTACTATAGCAACTGACAGTATACTTATCCTCCTTGTTCCAGAGCGTAGTGGAGGTCCTAACGTCTCTTCGCGTTATGATATCTGTCTGGTTGTGAAAAATAGGGGGGACCCCACATAATTGAAAACATTTTTTTAAATAATAATAATTGGAAAAAATTATGTGGGGTTCCCCCATTTTTTATAACCAGACAGATACAACATAGAAGCTACAGACTAGGCTCTTCCCGGTATCCCTGGTGGCGGTGGGTACCGGGATAATAATGGGGGGGTCAGTGTTAACGTTTTCACTAGCTAACATTCAGCCATGCCTTAGTAATGGATGTTGTCAATCAGCCAGCGGCCATTACTAAGGCGGTAGTAATAAAGTTTGAAAGGACAACGAAAAAATATTTTATTGAAATAAAAAAAAAACACACAACCCTCACTAACCATTTTATTAAGAATGAAAAAATGCAGGCATCGTCATCTTATAATGCAACGTTGTCCATCATCTGAACCTGTAAAAAAAACACAAACACATAAAAATAATTAGTAACACATTCAAAAGCAAACCAATTATTATACTTACCTTTCCTGGGCCCAGCGCTGGAGTCACAATGTCAGTGAGCTGGGCCCTATATCTAATCTTATCATGTGTGATACTGTCTGCTCAGCCACTGTATCTAATCCTATCCATAGCTATAGGGTCCGAGTGTTATAGATATGCTGTCTCCTTAACACACATATACATACATGCACACACATTTTTTTGGGGGGACATATGTTTTGGGGCTATTGCCCCTGACGTTTTAAGACCTTAGTGATGCCCCTGGCTGCTAGTGCTGCATCGTTGGTTCACTTAGGAGACCCAGTGATGCAGCTGAAAGCTGCGGGACATCGGCCATGAGAAGAAGTTGAGATGGGGGGCCCAAGAAGTACTTTTGCACCAGAACCCATGAGCTTTCAGCTACGCTCATGATTACCAGACACTGCAAGGTTCACCATAGCTGTAGCAGTGGTAGAAGGGACTTGACTGACATGCATTAGATACAGGGCATGGCTGTCTGTAAAGAAGTCTGTCAGTCAGCAACAGTCAGTGTTCCTTGTGCACCCTGCCACCAGCCGTAGCCACTATGTCGGTTTCCATTTTAAATCTCTGAATCTGTTTCCGATAGGGTATCTGGCTGTGTGAATAAAGAGGTAGTCACCCTTTTGTACAGTAGGAACTGACTATGGTGAGAGAATAACCAATCACAGCCTTCTGTGTATATATGATGAACTGTCTAGCTCACTACAGTAAGGAAAAGCTCCTAACGTGTACATTAATCAGAGGCCTGTAACGGATGCCATATAATGTAATCTGTCACTCAAAGGTTCCCATGTTAAAAAAAATATACCATACGGCATACGTTATTCACTATTCCATACCTTTTTTTGCAATATACTGACTTACACTCTTTTGCCTCCGATGGGCTAATGTAACCTTACTGACATCACAAATGTGATTTCAACATGGTCTTAACCCGTTGGTGACCGACCCATCGTGTTTCTACGTCGGTCACTAACGGGCCTTATTCCGATGCCATAGACTTTCTACGTCGCGGCATCGGAACAAGTTTACAGAGCAGGGAGCTGTCAAATCTCCCTGCTCTCAGCTGCTAGAGGCAGCTGAGGGCTGGGAGCGTCCCTGCTCTGCCGTGTGAGATCGATATTAGTATCGATCTCACACGTTTAACCCCTCAGATGCGGTGCTCAATAGCGAGCACCGCATCTGAGTGGTTTTGGAGAGAGGGAGGGAGGGAGCTGTGTCTGTGTCTCTAATGGCAGCCGGGGGTCTAATAAAGGCCCCCAGGCTGCCTGGAGTGAATGCCTGCTAGATCATGCCGGAGGCATGACCTAGCAGATGCCTGTCCGTGTTAAACGGACAGGCAGTAATACACTGCAATACAAAAGTATTGCAGTGTATTATAAATGTGATCGCAGAATCGCATATTATAGTCCCCTAATGGGACTAGTAAAAAAGTGAAAAAAAAGTTTAATAAAGTTAATTAAAAAAAAAATGTGAAAAAAATGAAAAACCCAGCTTTTCCCCTTACAAAATGCTTTACTATTAAAAAAACAAAATAAAGTTAAAAAGGTACACATATTTGGTATCGCCGCGTCCGTAACGATCCCGACTATAAATCTATTACATTATTTAACCCGCACGGTGAACGCCGTAAAAAAAATAATAAAAAACTATGGAAAAATTGCTGTTTTCTGTGAATACTTACTTTAAAAAAATGGAATAAAAAGTGATCAAAAAGTCGCATCTACTCTAAAATGGTACCAATAAAAACTACAAGTCGTCCCGCAAAAAAAAAACCCTCATACAACTGCATCGGCGAAAAAATAAAAACGTTACGGCTCTTCAAATATGGAGACACAAAAACAAATAATTTAGAAAAAAAAGCGGTTTTACTGTGTAAAAGTAGTAAAACATACAAAAATTATACAAATTTGGTATCGTTGCAATCGTAACAACCCGCTGAATAAAGTTATTGTGTTATTTATACCACACGATAAACGGCGTAGATTTAGGACGCAAAAAAGAGTTGCGAAATTTCCGATTTTTTTCTATTCCCCCCCAAAAATAAGTTAATAAAAGTTAATCAATAAATAATATGTACCTAAAAATGGTGCTATTAAAAAATACAACTTGTCCCGCAAAAAACAAGACCTTATACAGCTATGTCGAAGCAAAAATAAAGAGGTTATAGCTCTTGGAATGCGACGATTGAAAAACGTAAAAAATAGCTTGGTCACTAAGGTCCAAAATAGGCTGGTCATTAAGGGGTTAAAGTCTATTTTCTCTAGATTGCCTACTATTAGGTAAACTTTATTATAATGCAACTGCATGAAAAATAATGAAAATAATTTGCTTTTTGTTTCTTCTAAATATGACAATAATAACACATGAACTTTTTGCATGTAGTTATTTGTTGGATAATTAATTTTATTCTGTTAATAGGGGCCAATGTGGATACAGGAAAGGCAATAGCCAGGAGTGTATCTTTTACAAGATTTATCACTCAACACAATACTCAAAAGAGTCTGTTGTTTTTTTTTATTTGGCCCACATTTTAACAAAATCACTACTCCAACTTTTTAATTAAAGTCAATTTACGCGAGGTAAGAAAATAAATTCATGATTATAGGTCATGTCATCCTAGTTACACAACCACTTATCATGTGATGTAAATGTTCTTTCTCATTCACCCTTGTAGAGAATACATGAAAATAATTACAATAAGCAAATAAAATTACTAGATGCGTCATATTTATATAAAAGGCAAGAAACGACAGTATATTAAGAACAGTATTAACTGAATTACCTCATTAAAGACATTGGGGGAGATTTATTATTGCTTATTAATACTGGTGCACATGTTGATGGATTGGGCACAGGGTAGAATACCAAACCAGGTAAGACCTATTGTTGCCTTTTCTAAGCATAAAAGTCGCACTTGACTCCTAAGTGTTGGAAAAATGGCACAAGGCTTTAGAAATATTGCCATACTTTCAATGTATTTATTCTATAAAACTGGCTTTTATACATTGATAAATCTGCTCCATTAATGACAGCCCACTAGAATATGCCATCACTGTTTGATCGGTGGGGCTAACTATTGTTACCGCATCAATTACCAGAACAAAGGGGCAGCGATGCTAGAAATGTGCAGCTCCTGTAGGCTCAGCTCAGCTTTCCTCATACGCCACATGGTAGGCCTATTATAGTGAGAGAAATAGAGAGAGAGAGAGCAGGGCCATCTCTATAGAATTTTGCAAATAGGTAGGACATACAAAGAGTATCTACCCCATGCACATAAACAAATTTTTCAACAAGATTGCAATTAAGCAGTCGCACAGTTCTCTATAGGATCAGTCTGAAAGTTTGATAAGTGCTATAACAAATCACAGGGGGAACCCTAGCTGTAAAGTCCAGGGCCCTGGGTAATAGTACCCCCCTGCCCACCCTAGAAATGGCTCTAATAGAGAAAGAGAGAGAGAAATGCTAAAATATAATTACCTAATTAGATTTACCCTAAGCTTAAAGTGGTTATGTGGGGACTAAAAAGTATTAGCAGTGTACTCACTGCAGTACGGATGTAGCCAAGTTTATCCTGACTCTCATAACTTACTGCAGCGTGATATCACACAACAAAAGCCATTGAAAAGTCATTGAAAAAGTCTATTTAACCCCTTAGTGACCAGCCCATTTTAGGCCCTAATGACCAAGCTATTTTATTCGTTTTTCTATAGTCGCATTCAAAGAGCTATAACTTTTTTATTTTTTCGTCTACATAGCTGTATGAGGACTTGTTTTTTGCGGGATTAGTTGTGCTTTTTAATAGCACAATTTTTGGGTACATATAATTTTTATATTAACTTTTATTAACCTTTTTGGGGGGGGATTATAAAAAAAAACTGAAATTCCGCCATTGTTCTATGCGTTTTTAAATTGACGCCGTTCACTATGCGACGTAAATAACATGTTACCTTTATTCTATGGGTCGGTACGATTACGGCGATACCACATATGTAGAGGTTTTTTTATGTTTTACGACTTTTGCACAATAAAAACACTTTTTAACTAAAATTATTTGTTTTTGCATCGTCGCTTTCCAAGAGCCGTAATTTTTTTATTTTTCCATCAATGTAGTGATTTTTTGGGCTTGTTTTCTGTGGGGCAAGACGTAGTTTTGAATGGTACTGTTTTGGGGTGCATGAGACTTATTGATTCATTTTTATTATGACTTTTTTGGGGGGCAATGGAAAAAAATTGCAATTTCGCCATGGTTTTTTGCGTTTTTTTTTACGGTGTTCACTTTGCGGTTTAAATTACATATTAACTTTATTAATGGAGTCATTACGGTCGCGGCGATACCACATATGTGTACTTTTTTTTTTTTTTTACACTTTTACTAAATAAAACTACTTTTTATGGAAAAAAATGGTTTTATTTATTTTTTTACTGTACTTTTTATTAATAATCTTTATTTCACATTGATGACTTATTTTATTAGTCCCACTAGGGGACTTTACTGTGCGATCTTCCGATCGCTGCTATAATGCTCTGGTATACTTCGTATACCAGAGCATTATTGCCTGTCAGTGTAAATCTGACAGGCAATCTGTTAGGACGTGCCTCCGGCGCGTCCTAACAGGCATATGTCCAGGGGAAACCTGGGGGCTTTTATCAGGCCCCCAGCTGCCATGACACCCCATCGGAGACCCGCGATTGCATTCGCGGGCCGCCGATGGGTGACAGAGGGAGCGCACTCCCTCTGTAAACAAAGTTAAATGCCGCGGTCGCTATTGACGGCGGCATTTAACGGGTTAAACGGCCGCGATCAAAGTAAACTTCGATCGCGGGCGTTGGAGCAGGAGCTCAGCTGTCATCAGACAGCAGAGCCCCGGCACCAGCCTGCACGGGAGACCCGTGCAGGACTTAGACTAGGCTGACGTGAAAAGGCGTCAGCCTAGCCTAAAGCCCATTAGTGACCGACGTAAAAAGGCGTATTAGTGGTCACTAAGGGGTTAAAGTTTCTTGACACTGTGTATTTAATGCGTTAATGGTCAAGATCAAGACGGCTACATTTGTATGTGAGTACGCTCGCTAATATACATTCTAGTCCCCCATCGTGCTGATTATGAGATCTTAATCGTTTTTTATAGTGCTGGCGGGGGACCGGAAGTCTAGCTGCACAGCCTTCCTTCATGACGACACGACTCTTGTCACGTGACTGACCCCGCTGTACTCTATGAACAAGAAGTAGCAGTAGTACAGTGAGTAATATAGAGCACAGTGGGGCCGGTCACATGATGAAGAGTCATGTCATTATAAAGGAAGACTGTGCAGCTAGACTTTTGGTCCCCCGCCAACGCTATAAGAATCTATTAAAATCTTATAATCAGCACGACGGGGGACCAGAATGTATATTAGCGAGTGTACTCACATACTGCAATACTTTTTGCTCCTAACATAACCCCCTTAATAGTAAAACCATGGACTATCTTTGATGATTGAAGAGTATGATTGTTATATTTACTTGAGGCTTTCCATTTTTAATAAAGCCATATTGTCACAAGTAAGTATTGCAGTGGTTATCTGCCAACAACAGATACCATATCATCTCATATTTCAGGATAATTTTTCCAGGATAATTTTTTATATAGTTTTATCTGTTTTGCTTTTGTTACTGAACTGAAAACGTAGCAATGCACATATAAAAAGTAAGTATTTTTGAAATATAAAACTAATACTGAGGTTCAAACCTTTTTGCCACAAGTCTCTCACCCACTACTATAAAAATATTCAGTACTATTTTCTAAACACAACTCCTAACCTCACACAGTAAAACATATAACTTGCAATCTTTTCTTGTTTTGCATATGATTGGTAGCATACCTTTAAGCTGCTGTAAGTAATAAAAATATATCTGTGCAAGTTGGCTGTAAGAAATGCCAAAGTTTCACCTAATAAAATTTTGGTATGCCTCAATTTTCAAAGTAAATTTGATTTATTTGAGCCACCAGCCATCTGATGACAGCTCTGTGTTTTTTATATGAGTCATGTCCCAAGGGGACTGGAGTATGCCAATAGTATACATTGGACTCAGTCCAGCGTCCGCAAACAGGTTTTCATTAGTCTTTGATGCCATTTGCATTGGTTTGTAGAGAGGCTGCTGAAAACCCGCCTTAGTTTAGAATCACTCCTTTTATTTAAGAAAAAAAATAACAAAGATCTTTTTCTGAAGAATTTTTACGCCTCTACATTGTAGGTACAAGGTAATATTTAAGGCAACAGTAATCTGTTATTGCAGGTGGCCCTGCTTCAAGCACTTCCGTATTTTGAGAATGGATCAGACAAAGTGCAACAACTTTTATTGAAAAATTGCCGAATTTGTAAATTAGAAACACATTTCATTGTGACTTTGATTAAGTTAGCTTGCCTCTCATACATTGGAAATCTTATGTAGCTGTAAAATGGATGTTCACATTTCTTTTTTTTTTTTAAATATACCAAAATAGCTAATTATAAAGTGCGTGTTTTTACAGTTCTGTTTGTTTTTAAGTAGACCTGGGTAACGAAAAAATAAAAACAATTAAAAAAAAATCAGACATTAGTGTTATGAAGAAAGTAATATTGATTTTTTTACAGAAGAACTTTCTGTAAAAATTTTTGATGCGTCAAAATAAAAATAATATTCAGAGTACTGCAGAATTATATCTCTAAAAATGTGTTGAATTATCAATGCCTCAGCACTCATAAAATTATTATTGCTATGATAAATATTAAAATTATTATTATTATTATTATTATTATATTTTGGTCTTTATTAGCATGTTATAGGCTAGAAAATAGTAGACTATGACTATTCCTATGGCACTAATGGCAAGGAAGTCAGTTACTTTCTGCAAAAATTCCCTGCCCCAAGCCAAGGTTTTCAAAAGTTGTGCCAATACATCCATAAATATGCAATATCTATAAATATATTGCCCCATTTTCTCCCCAAATACTGACAGTTTAGATTTTTTGTGAGATTGGCTACACTCTCACAATATAAAAAATTTATATAATATAAAAATATAATATAAATGACATATCATATAAAATCTAATAATATCATATAATAAAATATTTAATATAATAAAGAAATATCTGAACTCATTATAATAATTATTTAATTATTTAAGAATAGACCTGTCATACAGTTTTCCATTTCTTCAACAAATTTCTGAAGTGTCATGCAAAATCGTTTTATTTTAGTAACTTTTGTATATATGTTTCTACATTAAAATATCAACAAATACATATAAAATATATTTAAAAAAAGTCATCAGGGGGCACAAAGTCTATGCCGACCGTAAGAAATTATTTTCTGTTTTTGTTAAACATTTTCTTTGCAAATAGACCCACCAAAATCATAATAAAACCCCAACTACAGCCACATAGAAATCCATACTCTGTAAAGTGCTCACTTGGGATGATAGACTTTGTGAATGGAACTCCGTCGGTATACTAGTAGGCTGTATTATAAAGTGGTGCCACCAAGTGTACACAAGGTGCTGTGCGTCTTACACAAGACATATTTTATCCATATGTTTTCCCTAAATGAGATCTCTGTTTGTGGTCGTAAACATTTTAATTAAGTTGCTTCCTTTCGGCTAATACATACAGCGTGTATGTATATATATATATATATATATATATATATATATATATATATATATATATATATATATATATTTATTTATTTTGTCTTTGTCTTTAGATGCTTTTTGAAACAGCCATGACAACTGACTGCAACTAAGCACCATTGTATGCATAGGGTCTTAAATTCCCCTCCTGTCTCATCAGAGGCTAAGGCAGCTGGTGCTATATCCTTCCCTCATGCTTTACACTGCTGCTCTACTGATTTCTTTTACAGCAAGGGGAGAATGATTATAAACTAAAAGCACCCAAACCACCAGTAAGGAAAAAAAAAGATCATCAAGTAGCATTCACACATATAGTGGGGCAAATAAGCCCCTGTTGGGGGATCAGGAAATCCATCCAAAAGCCATAACTTTTTTTATTTTTCTATCTACATAGCTGTATGAGGGTTTGTTTTTTTTGCTGGATGAGATGTAGTTTTTAATGGCACCATTTAATGTACCACAGAATGTACTAGGATAGTGCAAAAAAAAAAAATTACAAAAAAAGATTCCCTCATTGTTTTTTTGGGATTAGTTTTCACTGGGTTCACCATGCGGTAAAAATGGCATGTTAATTTTATTCTGTGGGTCAATATGATTATGGCGATGACAAATTTATATAGTTTCTTTATGATGTACTACTCCTCATATTCTGAGATCCATAACTTTTTTATTTTGCCATTGGTGTAGGACTTTTTTTCACGGGGTGAGCTGTAATTTTTATTGGTACCATTTTGGGGTAAATGCAACTTTTTTTAACACTTTTTATTTCATTTTTAATTAATGTGATATTTTAATGCAGCGATACCAATTACGTTTATTTAAAAAAAAATTACATTACTTTAGGGAAAAAATGAGAAAAGGTTTTGTTTAAACTTTTATTTTTTCATATGTATTAAAAACAACTTTCTTTAACAGTTTTAAAAAAAAATAAAAATGTAGTCCCCCTAGGGGACACAAGCACTTGTTTAATTGCTGGTACAATACCCTGCAATACCTACTGTATTGTATGTATTGCAGCGTATTGTAGCATCTTTAAGCTGAATGATCATAATAGCGTAGGGAAATGTCTGCCAATATTTTGGAACATGAAACACACGATTGCTCATTCGACTTTCATTAATACTGGAATAAGTTTTCATTGTTCAAAACCTTGGTCCAAATGATTTAGAATACCTCAAAAATCCATGGTGGACTCAACTTTGTAAAAACAGCTGTAGAGGTCAATCTCAGAGACAACAACTCGTCTGAAGCACAGAATGATGACAAGTTCAAGACCTTATTTTAAGCAGTAAGAGTTGAAAATTCTGTGAGAAACATCTGCTTTTTCCAAGGGTGGAGAAAGGAGAAATTGCAGTATTGAAATGCATATTTCTTATTTAAAGTCATCTTTTCTGTATCACTAGTAGTGCATAGTTAAGCCACAAGGATCAGATCACATACCATATTGTTTAGTCTATAAACCGCACTGGACCATTTAGATGAATGAAAAGAAGAACCAAACATCTGATAGACATGATATTATTTCTATGTACACTTTTATGTAGTTATGTATTTGTATGCCTATGTACATATACACAGCTACAATTGCAGCCGAGCTCCAGAGGTAAGTCATACCTCCAATAAGGGCTATATGCTGTTTATTAACATTATTCACTTGCGGGCTGCAAAATCCATTCATTTCAATATGGGGCAAAGTAGAAGGAGATTTGAATTACTGCAGTCCTTTACTTCCTTCCTGCTAATGCCAGTCTCAGATATGGCTTTTTCTTTGCCACTCTGCTCTGAAGGCCAGCATCCCGGAGTCGCCTCTTCACTGTAGACGTTGACACTGGCGTTTTGCGGGTACTATTTAATGAAGCTGCCAGTTGAGGACCTGTGAAGCGTCTATTTCTCAAACTAGAGACTCTAATGTACTTGTCTTGTTGCTCAGTTGTGCAGCGGGGCCTCCCACTTCTCTTTCTACTCTGGTTAGAGCCTGTTTGTGCTGTCCTCTGAAGGGAGTAGTACATACCGTTGTAGGAAATCTTCAGTTTCTTGGCAATTTCTCGCATGAAATAGCCTTCATTTCTAAGAACAAGAATAGACTGTCGAGTTTCACATGAAAGCTCTTTTTTTCTAGCCATTTGGAGAGTTTAATCGAACCCACAAATGTAATGCTCCAGATTCTCAACTAGCTCAAAGGAAAGTCAGTTTTATAGCTCCTCTAAACAGCAAAACTGTTTACAGCGGTGCGAACATAATTGCACAAGGGTTTTCAAGTGTTTTCTAATCATCCATTAGCCTTCTAACACAGTTAGCAAACACAATGTACCATTAGAACACTGGAGTGATGGTTGCTGGAAATGGGCCTCTATACACCTATGTAGATATTGCATTAAAAAACAGACGTTTGCAGCTAGAATAGTCATTTACCACATTAACAATGTATAGAGTGTATTTCTGATTAATTTAATGTTATCTTCATTGAAAAAAACTGTGCTTTTCTTTCAAAAATAAGGAAATTTCTAAGTGACCCTAAACTTTTGAACGGTAGTGTATATATATATATATATATATATATAAAATATATCTCACTATATAGATGGAGATAGATAGATAGATAAATAGATAGATAGATAGATAGATAGATAGATAGATAGATAGATAGATAGATAGATAGATAGATAGATAGATAGATAGATAGATAGATAGATAGATAGATAGATAGATATGGTCAAGGAGGACACAGCACCACGGAGACTCTTTAGCAGTGTAAAAAAAGTTGCTGTCAATTTATTCAGACCTGTACATAAAAAAAAGTACATGCAGAGCTGCAACGTTTCCGTAGGCAAACCCACCTTTGTCAAGCATAAAGGTGGGTTGACAAAGGTGGGCCTGCCTACGGAAACGTTGCAGCTGTGTATGTACTTTTTTTTATGTACCTGTCTGAATAAATCTACAGCAACTTTTTTACACTGCTAAAGAGTCTCCGTGGTGCTGTGTCCTCCTTGACCATAGTGATGTTGGATTAGCTATCACATTGACAGCGTGCACACTGGAGCTCACCTGCGTGCTGGTTTTTCTTCTTTGAAATATTAGAGAGATAGATAGATAGATAGATAGATAGATAGATAGATAGATAGATAGATAGATAGATAGATAGATAGATAGATAGATAGATAGATAGATAGATAGACAAGAAGGGTGTAGAAATGGATCCAGCGCTGAGACCAGGTATATCGGTTAAAATCTGAAACTTCTTCTAAGTTTTATTTGACAAGAAAGGGGTGGTTTAAAAATAGACAATCTGTGTTCCTTCAGAGTACAATGGCTGGTTAAAGAGAATAGGCAGGTGCCTACGCGTTTCAGATGCGATCTGCGTCCTTAGTCATGGCTTTCTATAATAGATAGATAGATAGATAGATAGATAGATAGATAGATAGATAGATAGATAGATAGATAGATAGATAGATAGATAGATAGATAGATAGATAGATAGATAGATAGATAGAGCACACAAGAAAATGGCGACAGCACACTGCGAACACCAATGTCACCTAAGCCGCTAAATATAAATAAATATGCATTACTGCTAAATCTACTTACAATAGGGAGGTTCTTAGCGCACATTTTGGTCAAAATATGTGGGCCCATCTGCCACGGAAAGGCGTCCTCTATAGGTGGGAACCTACTCTACACATTCAGCCAGAACTGGGACTAAGCCTACATATATCTGGGGATGGTAGGAACCAGCATTAAACTAATTAAAATCACCCAGGGCAGAATGGGAGGTGACATTCATATGTGATGTTAGTGACTGCCCCTATTTTTTGATCCTGCACTCCTCCCATTCTGCCCTGGGTGATTTTAATTAGTTTAATGCTGATTCCTACCATCCCCAGATATATGTAGGCTTTGTCCCAGTTATGGGTGTGTGTGCAGCGTAGGTCCCCACCTATAGAGGACGCCTTGTCGTGGCAGGTGGGCCCCCACATTTTGACCAAAATGTGCGCCAAGAACCTCCCTATTTCTAAGTAGATTTAGCAGTAATGCATATTTATTTATATTTAGTGGTTTAGGTGGCATTAGTGTTCGCAGTGTGCTGTCACCATTTCTTGTGTGCTGTATAAATTTGCAGTCACAGGCGTTTTTGCACCTGCATACACGTTTTGTTTCATTTTGTTGGAATGTGCTGTTCAAACTTTTGTGTTGTTTATGTGATTGATAGATAGATAGATAGATAGATAGATAGATAGATAGATAGATAGATAGATAGATAGATAGATAGATAGATAGATAGATAGATAGATAGAGTACACAAGAAAATGGTGACAGCACTCTGCGAACACCAATGGCACCAAAGTACTATCGATAAATAAATATGCATTACTGCTGAAGTTATGATTGTGCTTAGGTGCCATTGGTGTTCGCAGACTGCTGTCACCAGAAGAACACCCTGTTAGGTGGAGGACGAAGCCAGTCCTTTTGCTAGGCGAAACGCGCGTTGAGGTTCCTGTGCCAACCAATACTACCACCTACTACCGGGTCACCATGTCTCATCTTTTTGCCCTAACAGGGCGTTCTTCTTGCATATATATATATATATATATATATATATATATATATATATATATTTTTTTTTTATTTTTTTTTTTTTTTCCCTGCACTTGGATTGTACTTCTGTATGTTGGGATCCTCTCCATTGTATTTGACTTTTATGTATTTATGCAAGGGTCCTACACACACTTTTTCAATTTAAGGTTTGTAGCCGTATATAGTATACCCTGCATTCATTGGTGTCCATTTTCATCTTTACATTTATACATCCGAGCACTATACTTATGTACTATATTTTCACACTTTAATTAAAGCATAGTTGAGTGATATCTGTGGGTGGTTGTACTGTATACCACATGGCATGTTTTCATCTTGTCTTTACTGTATCCTTATTCCTTTATGGTCCTACAATTTCAAACAATAAAGATTTGATATTTTTGCTACTTTGGGCTTTTGGGCTCTTTTCTGGTTGTGTATAGGTTGTACTTGCACATGTATACATGTTTTGTTTCACTTTGCGGAAATGTGCTGATCAAACGCTCTTGTCTCTTATAGATAGACAGATAGATAGATAGATAGATAGATAGATAGATAGATAGATAGATAGATAGATAGATAGAGCAAAACAGAAAGTCCAGCAGCACCGGAAAAGGTGTGGGTGCAAGCCCTAGGGAGCAGACCAAGCTCACAGCTATACAGAAATCCAAAAAACAGGCAGAACACCGTAGATTGAAGTTTAAAAAAGAGGGTACTTTATTGCCCCATGTGCGACGTTTCAGCTCTATCCACTAGTGCTTGAGAAAGGCTCTAGTGGATAGAGGTGAAACGTCGCACATGGGGCAATAAAGTACCCTCTTTTTTACACTTCAAACTACGGTGTGCTGCCTGTTTTTTGGATAGATAGATAGATAGATAGATAGATAGATAGATAGATAGATAGATAGATAGATAGATAGATAGATAGATAGATAGATAGATAGATAGATAGATAGATGCATCCATGCCCCAAATAAACTATCCTATCCAATAAAACAGTCTACTAGTCCTCACTTTCAAACTTTCAATGTCGTTGCAGTTATCTATAAGGGCTGACCTTCACTTCTTAAAGTTGATGCCCTGTTATTGCTCTTTTATTAAACTGAGCTGTTCTTGTCGTATTATTGACTACTACAACTAGAAATAAAATGGCCTTCTACAAAATATAGCTATTTAAGACCAACCTTACCTTATTATGTCAGGGATCATTACCATGTATATTGTTTGAAAAATATTATCCTTACATATATATATATATATTCAGTATATTACACAAAGAGATTGGATTCATAGAGCACAAAGAGCCTGCATAACACGCCTATGGAAGACACCGCCCCCTGGAATGCAAAGAGGAGTGTGCAGAAGAATGTATAGGAAAACTTACAGCAGAGGAGCCAATGGGACTTAAGCAAGTCCCATATCTCGAGGGAGGAGCATGTGTCTCTTTCTGTGTTTCTTTGTTCTGAATAAAAAGTTTTTCAGTGTTCCTCCTGACTGAGAGAGGGAAGGCTGTACCAAACATCTGTGTGGTGTACTTCTCTCCAGGCATGCCTTCAGCTTTCAATTTACAGAGGTGGTTATTCGGTGTGAAATACGGACCTAACATTTGGCGCCCGAACGTGGGGCCTCACTCGAGGAAATATCAAAATCCGGACAACCGACAATCACAGGGTGAAACAGAGGACTCAAAGTTGCCCACTGAAGGAATTTGATCACCTCCGCAATAACACGGTAAGCGAATTGATTTTATAAATCTTCGTCTTATCTGTGTTAGTGGGCAGTCTTGTAGCGATCTGTACAACCCTTTTGTTGATTTCCTGGATTATCTCAGGCGACAGAGGTGATATTTTCCGCTGTGAGGGTAAAAAAACCTGTGAGACCTTAGTCGCGCCCGACTAACCATCCTCTGGGTAATTAGAGTCTAAATAAAAGATTATATAAGAGACCGGAGAGTTATCGACTGGGATTTTAATATTTCCAGCGAAGCCGGAGAGTCTAAATAGAATTATATAAGAGACCGGAGAGTTATCGACTGGAATTTTAATATTTCCAGCGAAGCCGGAGAGTCTAAATGGAATTATATAAGGGACCGGAGAGCTAGACTGTGAAATTTTAATATTTCCAGCGAAGCCGGAGAGTCTAAATAAAAATTATATTTCGGCGGACCGGAGGCTGTAGACTGAGGAATTTTAATATTTCCGGCGAGGCCTGGGAGTCGTTGACCGAAAATTGTTATATAAATTACGTGTATAATATAGACTGTTAGACATATGATTTAATGAAGCGAAGAGAAGAGGAAGTTAGGAATAAGAAAGGTATTGTATGTATTAGAAAACAGGACCAGCCGACGCCCGGTAATGGCTTCCGTACCTCATGTTGAGTGTGTCCTCATTGCTGGTGGGAAACACTCCCCCCTCACAGCTGCGCACTGTGTTTCCAATGGGAGAGGCTGCCCCCACCACCTACCCCTGATGTGGCCACGCCCGGCCCAACCAAATCAGTATGAAATAATCGCCTTGTTAATTTTGTCATTTGTAGTGTTTTTTCTATTTACAGAAGTTCCAGTGTAGTTCACTGATGAAACAACACGTCATCATAATATAGAGATGGTGGCCGACAGATTGTACTGTTAAAGATTATGTGTTTGATGTTTTGAACGTAGATAATTCCTATACAATAGTGTGATGAATGATTGCAGATACGTATGTTGTTTTGCCGGCATTGAAAGTGTTAAGATTGTGAGACTAGAAGCTGTGAGAAGCTGTGAGTGTGTGACCCTCCTCCCTCCCCCCTGTAGTGTGCTGTTTTTGGGAGGAGGAGGGGGGGCTGAGTGGGTGCAGTCTGCAGGGCTGATGAGACAAAGTGATTTCAATATGTACTGCTGAGATATATATATATATATATATATATATATATCAGTAATGTCTACAAACCTAAATAAATTTCTTCTCTTTGCGCATGCGCTGTTGTTTATAAAAGTTACGATATTTATGTATTATGATGTGATCAGATTTCATGTGTTTTGATAATTCAGATTTATTAAACTACAGATACTGTGAGACACGGGGTTTTGAAAATGTATGTGCCCCCACCGTTCCCTATTTTTATATACAGTTTATTGGTTTGCAGTAATTAATGTTATCAGATATAATATTTTCTGTTTTTATTAAATAACTAACTACAATTGTTTTGTTTTTTTATTTCACACATGAGTTATATCATTGTAAAGATCAAATGTATTTGTCAGGAAAAAGTCATTTTTGTTTCAGGCTGTTGTACATTACAGGGGGTTAAACTAGTGTTATGTTGAGATGTAGTTTTGAACTCTGCTACATTACTTTCACAGAGTCCACAAAGGGGGGAATGGTGAAGGAACTGATCAGGTACAATTTTGGTTTGTTTTGAGTTAATTAATTTGGTTTCAGGAGATCTAAAATGTGTAAGAGACCATCCCCCTCCAGCAAAGTTACACAGGAGGCAGAGGTGACGTCACTCACAGATGAGTCTTTACAGATTTAGATGGGGGAGAAGGAAAAAAAATAAAAAACTTGTCTGGACATTGTTAATTTGATGTAAAGTTTTTAGGAATGTTTTATTTTTATTTGTTTTGTATTAATCAAGTATTTGCAGAACCTGATAAAAGTGAGATTCTCAAAGTATTCTGGATTATCAGATGAGTGTGGAGAAGTGTATAACATTTGGTTTTATTTTAGAGCATGAATACGCCACCCCTTTGAAATGTTCTATCTATATGTGACATGGGTTTCTAATGTAAATTTGTAATAAAGAGATATTTTATTATACAGTATGTACAAGACAGGATACGAGGCACCAGGTAAATTACCCAGAAACCACTCTCACTTCTTGTTCATCTCAAGGAGCGGAGCTGGAGGTGCTCACTGAGGCTTGTAACCTGGCAGAAGGTAAGACGGCCGACATTTACACTGACACTAGGTACGCTTTTGGCATCGCCCACAATTATGGGCCCATTGGTAGTAGGAACTTTATTGGATCATCGGGTAAGCCAATTGAGAGAGCGAGAGAAGACAGAACTGACAACAAGGAGATGTGCAGCCAGGTGTCAGTAAATTGGCTTGTCCCTGGATACAATAATGCCACCACTAGGTTTGTAGCAGCCGGCATGATGTGCGCACGGCATGACATAGGTAAAACAGCAAAGGTACGTGTGAAAAGTTCAGCCCGGCCAGATTAACAGTCCCAGCGACTGCAGAACATACAACTACCCGAGGTAGAAGTGTATGACAATGTGCTCGTGTGTGTAGACCTGTTCTCAGGGGGGCCTGAAGCCCGGCCTGTATTTTCCCCACTGCAGATGTTGTGTTTAAGTGACGGGGGAACAATGTTATCCCAAGTATTGACCTGATGTTTGTACAATAAGATATCAGCAGTTATTCCAAAGTTAGTTTGTTTAATAATTGTATTTAAGAAGTGTTATGGGAATATTAAATACTGAGATTAAGTTTTATGTAAAGTTCTAGACCAGCCTTAGCATTGGACTATTAGAGTCATGCGTCAGATAAAAGGTACAGAAGCGGAATATTCCCATTAGAAAACATTTTTATGTGTTTATTTTTATTTTTGTTGTGAAAGGAGAATTTTAGAGCAGAGAATTCTGTGCAGTGTATATGTGTAAGTATAGATATGTATATAAAGAAGAAGAATCAGTTTGTAGGTATCAGTTTTAGTTACTGACCAGTGTGAACGTTTAACATAAATCTGTCATTGTTAATGTTTTTCTTCAAGTTAATTATCTGATTAAGATCAATTACTGATTAGGCTATGAAAAGCTTGTTCTCCACAGGAAGAGTCCAACTGGGAGCGGAAGGCGTGAGAACCAGATTCTGACAGAATGTGGACGGATAAAGGAAGGTAACCGGTAACACCCAAGGCACTCTTGATGGCACTTGCATTGATGGTATATGACCTCACATATGCCCCAAGACTGCAAGGATCGATTTGGTAAGATCTAATTGGTATGTCCCAGGTTTTACAGCTGTCGCTGCTAAATTCTGTTAGAGCTGTTTGATTTGTCTACAGAACAGTCCTGGCAGACCGGTGCCAACCTTATCATACCTGCCTACCACGAAGAGAACCGACCTTGAGAGGCCTTCCCAGGTAGAACGAACCAGATTAGAGTAAGAAAAAATTGGTTTGAGACACTTGTCAAATAAACATGTGGAATCTGTGTATGTTTCTATGAGGTGGAGATGTTCTAGGCAATCAGCTGAGATCAAGGTACAAATCCTGCTGAAAGAGTATCACCAAGTGCATATGAAATGTACCCAGTAATCACACATATTCTACGTGCCCTGTCCATTGGAACAGAGAAGTTTTTCCTCATATATATATATATATATATATATATATATATATATATATATATATATATATATAAAAAAAGGTGTTTGATGTCATTTAAGGGCCTGACATTATTGTATGTACTTAGAACAACGTTTATAGCGTATGCGGATGATGTTATCACCCGATTAGTATTTATTTTAACAATTGACAAGAGTAGGGGGTCCCCAGCAAGTGCCAGTAAATATGAACTAAAAGACTTTTAACACGATGAACTCCATCACTGAGATGCGGCAGGCGCAGCCTGAGCCAGTACAACGCGTTTATCATGAACTGATGGCAGTGTCACAATTCTAAGCAGCCGCCCAGACAAGTAACTTACCGGAGGAAGAGGACAGATACGGAGGGTTTGTGGTAGTTACAATAAAACTCCACTAATCCGTCTACGTGGGATCTCACCCCAGGCTCACAACATGAGGTGCTATGTACAGCCTGATGACGTAAACTAAAGGAGACGGTGTCGGACAGATGAGAAGGACCAAACCAAGTCCTGATGACATCAGCAAAGATCAAAGTAAAGACCAAAGACCTGAGTGAATCCGTCAGCAGGATCAAGTGTTTTGATAAGTAAGTGGCTAGGAGGGGGTAATAATAACTCCCCCACTGGACACCAACGTAGTCTGACTCCACAATTGTGTGGGTTACCCTGAGGGTGACAGTCAGTGAAGAGCAGAAGACAGGAGAAGAAGAAGACGATGGTGTACAGGACTGGCAATGAACTGATGGGACCCGAAACCTGAGGGTGATAACATTATGATTATTAGTTGAGGCCCTATTGTTTATAATGTCTGAGGTTTATAATTATAATGTGTGTAAATATGCCACGGTGCTGCAAATTACAATCTGAGGAGTTTTATGTGGAGGTGTGAGGTGAAGGTCACTGTGCTGCCCATGACCTGTTATATCTGCAGGGGTAAAAGTCCCATTAGGACAGTAAGTGACAGTGCGACAGTTGTTACCATTAATAAAATGTAGACTGGATTAATTATATTTATATATTACAACCAGCAGCGGTTTGTAGATTATATCAAGACAACCATCCTGTATCCAGAGGAGAATAGGGAAAGTTAGGACCACTCCGACACCTTGGAAGTCCAGGTACAAAGGGGGGTTACTCATCAGGAGTGGCTCGTCTCAAGCTGGTGAAGAAATCCAAAACCCCTACCCGCCTGGTTCGAGTGCTCAGTGGTAGGTTGCTAGGCAAGACTCAGGGATAGAATAATATTTTTAGGGGGGACTGTCAGGGATCATTACCATGTATATTGTTTGAAAAATATTATTTACATATATATATATATATTCAGTATATTACACAAAGAGATTGGATTCATGGAGCACAAAGAGCCTGCATAACACGCCTATGGAAGACACCGCCCCCTGGAATGCAAAGAGGAGTGTGCAGAAGAATGTATAGGAAAACTTACAGCAGAGGAGCCAATGGGACTTAAGCAAGTCCCATATCTCGAGGGAGGGGCATGTGTCTCTTTCTGTGTTTCTTTGTTCTGAATAAAAAGTCTTTCAGTGTTCCTCCTGACTGAGAGAGGGAAGGCTGTACCAAACATCTGTGTGGTGTACTTCTCTCCAGGCATGCCTTCAGCTTTCAATTTACAGAGGTGGTTATTCGGTGTGAAATACGGACCTGACAATTATAACAGTTATTTTTGTCATTAGGCATCAATAAGCAACATAAGTCTACCAACTACCTTTCCAAAGGACACGTTTAGATCGATACTAATATGCCTCTGGCAGCTGAGAGCAGGGAGATTTAACAGCTCCCTGCTCTGTTTACTTATTCCGATGCCGCGACGTAAAAAGTCTATGGCATCGGAATAAGGCCCGTTAGTGACCGACGTAAAAAGACTATGGGCCAGTCACTAACGGGTTAAATCTTGTTATATATTGTGCAAAAGTACAAAAATGTAACATAAAACCTATACATATTTGATATCACAATCTTCGTACCGACCTGTATAATAGAGTTAACATGTTATTATTACCACTCGGAAAACAGCAGAAAAGATGAAAAGACAATGGCGGAACTGTTATTTTTCTTGCTTTTTTTTTCCACCCAAAAAATGTAGAATAGCTAATCAATAAACTATATGTGACCCAGAATGGTGCCATTAAAAAATAAAATGTGTGCTGCAAAAAACAGGCCTTCATACACCTACATAGACGTAAAATTAAAAAGTTTTGGCTTTCTTAATGCCCAAGTGGGCGTACTTTTACTTTCGACCAGGTGGGCGTTGTACAGAGGAGTGTATGACGCTGACCAATCGGCATCATGCACTCCTCTCCATTCGTTTACACTGCACTAGCGATATAGTTATATCACTATGTGCAGCTACATACACAAGCCCTAACATTACTACAGTGTTCTGATAATGAATACACATGACCATCCAGCCTAGACGTCATGTGTACTCAGAATCCTGACACTTCTGAATCTTTTTTTGTGAGATTCCGGCAAGTGAAACCAAATCTCGCGAGATTACGGCGCTAAATGAGTAAGTATGAAACTTTTTTTACGTGCAGTTTTCTGCAGCGGACATTTCTGTGGAAAAACTGCACCACAATTTGGTGCAGTTTTTTGGTTGGAATTCCCTGCAACGCCCCAGGAGAGATACGCTGTGTACCTTTATGCAGAGTATCCGCCCTGTGTGAACATAGCCTTAAAATAAATAAACTTTAGTCTTTTGAAGGTTTCTGGAGAGGTATGATTCTTTACTTCTTTACCTTCAGTGGGTTTCTCATATCTTTACCATTTGGGAGCCAAATTACTTACCCACATCTGATGGCAGCAAACACAATTGGACACAAGTTAAGAATTGAGTATAACAATCAGAATGAAATTTCCTTTACCTCACTGGATTAGGCCACATGATAACATCATGTATTAGGTAACTATGGCCATGTGTAGCGCCCATGGCCGCGAAGCATCGGGTTTACTCACCCCTCGGCGGCCGCAGACAAAAATCTGTGAACACTGGCTAGCATCTCCTTCCCAGGAGACACCCACATGGGAATCATCATCATGATTCCACTAGACTATAAGAAGGGCGCTGCCCCTTTGCTCATTGCCTGAGCGTTGTTAGTATTCCCATGTCAGTCTTGAAAATGGTCCCTTAGTGTTATCCTGTTCCCGTTGTTTCCCATGCTCTGCTACCTGTATCCTGTATCCCATGATGTGTCCTTGTTCCTGAGCCTGTTAGTGTTGGAGTCGTGTCCTACTGCCCCTGCTGTCATCTGCCATGTCCAGTGTCATCTGCTACGTCCAGTTTCATCTACCACATCCAGTGTTATCCTCCACGTCTGGTGCAACCTGCTGCACCGGCTGTCATCTGCCACGTCCAGTATCATCTACAACATCCAGGGTTATACGCCATGTGTGGCGCAAACTGCTGCACCTGCTGACATCCGTCACGTCTAGCGTAACCTGCTGCACCCACCTCCATCCGTGCTAAAGCCTCAGCCACTGTCTGGACTATTCAGGTACCCTAGACCAGGACTTTGTATTGATTGGGTGCTCTGTTGTTTTTGTCCAGCTGCCTACCCACTACGGCGGTGCAGCCTACTGTGTCCACATACCCACAGAACGTGACAGTACGCTCAGGCCATGGACCCCACTGGTCAACCTGAGACCTTGACGACACAAGCCATGCTGGCAGAGATGCAAGACCTTCATTCACAGCAAGACCAACTCCTCCTGTCAGTGAACGCCATTGCACATCGGCTGGTTGCTCAAGCCACAGTGGTCACCACACCTATTCCTGCTGTTCCTCCTGCTACACCTCCTGTCTGTACCAGTGCCGATCCCCTATGCTTCCTGCCGCTACCTCCTCACTATGACAGAGACACGAGGTCCTGCAGGGGATTTCTGAATCAGTGCCATATCCACTTCAGACTGCATGCCAGGGCCTTCTCCTCTGATGACGCTAGGATTGCCTTCATAATCTCTCTCCTTATTGGCAAAGCCCTGGCATGGGCAAATCCTCCGTGGGAACATCAGGGACCAAAGACTTGTGACTTGCAGTGCTTTTTATGGACTTTTGGTTTGATATTTGGGGAATCTGGGAGAGTTTCTTCTACTGCTGCATCCTTGCTGACCCTACACCAGGGAGACCTCTCCGTAGACGAGTATGCCATTCAGTGTCGTACCCTGGCTGCAGAAATAACCTGGAACAACGAGGCCTTGGTGGCCACATTCTGGCAGGGACTGTCTTCTGGGATTGAAGACAAGCTGGCCGCTCGCAATCTGCCACCTACCCTGGACGATCTCATCCTAATAGCCACCTGCGTTGACATGAGGATCCGGGAGTGTTCCCAAGAGGTTCTCCGAGATCGACGATTTCCTCGACTGTATTTTACTTTCCAGCAATCTCTACTGTACTCTTCAGTCGTCTCACCAGAGGAGCATACGCAGATGGACCGGTCCAAATTGTCTACCCAGGAGAGACAACGCAGACGCACTTCAGGACTTTGTCTGTACTGCGGCCTCGGAGGCCATGTTGTGCGTTTGTGCCCCCAGAGGCCAGAGAGACCCCAGTGTCTAGGATTGGTTGGAGAGACAACCCTAGTCCAAGTTGGAGCCCTTCATTCAGAACTGATTTAGTTTCTTGTTTTGCCTAAAGCAGTCAATCCTGTTCTGCTGGGTCTGCCTTGGCTTCGACCACATGACCCATTCCTGGACTGGAATTCCAGAGAGGTTCTCCAATATGGCTCCAAATGTCTCAATCGGTGTCTGTTGCAGATCAATCCTGTCCAGCCTCCACTGCCTCAGTCATTGGCAGGATTACCCCCTCGCTCAGTTTGCAGATGTCTTCAGCAAGAGGGAGGCTGAGACGCTGCCCCCACATCGGACTTATGACTGCCCCATTGAACTGGTTCCAAGTGCCTCTCTTCCTCCGTGGACGGGTATATCCTCTCTCCTTGCTAGAGACTCAATCGATGCCGGCCTATATCAAGGAGAATTTGGAAAGTGGCTTCATAAAAGAGTCTTCCTCCCCGGCCGGGGCCGGGTTCTTCTTAGCTGAAAAGAAAGATGGATCTCTTCGACCCTGAATTCACTACTGTGGTCTCAACCAGATAACGGTCAAGAACAAATATCCAATGCCACTTATATCCGAACTGTTTGACCGTATACGAGCGGAGCCAGGGTTTTTTCAAAATTAGACTTGCGTGGGGCTTATAATTTAATTAGAATCCGTCAAGGTGACGAGTGGAAGACGGCATTCAACAACCGAGATGGGCACTACGAATACCTGGTGATGCCCTTTGGACTGTGTAACCCTCCCTCAGTCTTCCAGGAATTTGTGAATTATATCTTCCGAGATCTCCTCTATGTCTGTGCTATGGTCTATCTCGATTATATTTTCTCCGCAGATCTGACGACTCATCGGAGGCATGTCTGTCAAGTTCTGCTGCGATTAAGGGAGAATCGTCTATATGCCAAGCTGGAGAAGTGCGTCTTTGAAAATAATTCTCCGTCCTTCCTGGGCTACATCATCTCAGATCAGGGTCTCAAGATGGATCTTGAGAAAGTAAAGTCTGTTCTGTAATGGCCACATCTTCAAGGCCTGAGATCAATACAGCATTTTTTGGGATTCGCCAACTTCTACCGGCAGTTTATCCCAAACTTCTCATCACTGACGGCTCCCATCTCTACCCTTACCAAGAAGGGTGTGAACACCAAGGTGTGAATTCCAGAGGCAGAATCTGCCGGTGAGTCCGACTGGTGAGTCTCTCATTCAGCACATCTTCCGCTGAACATCCCGGGCGGGTACCCAAGTCCTCTCCTCAGGCCCGTATCCTCTCCAATGGACCAGGTACTGGAGGGAGCCCTGGACCATCCTGCTGTCCACAATCTTGGCTACCTCGAATCCCCGACCACAAACAGGGGGTTAGTTGAACGTCTTTTATCTGCCTGAGTCTTTTGGATGCTCTGGGACGCCTCAAGGTTTTTCTGAACCTGGGCCCACACTGTGCACAGTTCCCGATGAACTACATCTACCTTGGGATTGTTGGAACCACCAGGTGAAACGGAGGAAAACCGTGGATTAAACCCAAAATTACAGAAGAAGGGGGAGACCCCCGACGAGTTACTGACCCGGTTATTAAGGGAAAACTCGGCGAGGGGAATGAAGGAGACCCAATCATTTTGACAGTCTGAGATAAAACACCTTAAGTATTGTTCTAGAGACTGATTAGTCCTCTCAGTTTGGCCATTAGTTTCAGGATGGAATGCCGAGGAAAAGGACAGATCAATATCCAGCTTCTTACAGAAAGCTCTCCAAAACAATGAAACAAATTGTACCCCTCTGTCAGAAACAATATTGACCGGAACCACATGGAGACGCAGGATGTGTTTGACAAACAGGGTAGCTAACGTCTTGGCATTGGGTAGCTTCTTGAGGGGTACAAAGTGGCACATCTTACTGAAGCGGTCTACTACAACGCACACCACTGACTTGCCTTGGGATGGAGTCAGATCGGTGATAAAATCCATGGAGATATGGGTCCAAGGTCTCTGGGGAATGGGCAAAGAACATAGTAAGCCCGCAGGTCGGGACCTGGGAGTCTTAGACCTAGCACAAATTTCGCAAGCAGCGACGTAGGCCTTAACGTCTTTAAGCAACCCAGGCCACCAATAGGTTCTAGAAATTAGGTGCTTAGTACCCAGGATGCCTGGATGGCTAGATAGTGCAGAGTCATGATTCTCCCTGAGCAACCTTAGCCGGAATTGCAGGGGAACAAACAGCTTGTTCTCAGGAAGGTTCTCGGGAGCAGAACCTTGATCAGCCACAATTTCGGAGACTAAGTCAGAACCCACAGAGGATATGATTATACCTGGTGGCAAAATACAAGCGGGATCTTCCTCAGGAGGAGGACTGGCCATGAAGCTACTCGACAGAACATCAGCTTTAATATTTTTAGACCCAGCCCTAGAGGTGACCACAAAGTTGAATCTCGTAAAAAAGAATGCCCATCGAGCTTGTCTCGGGTTTAGCCTCCGGACAGATTCTAGGAAAACCAGATTCTTGTGGTCAGTAAGGACAGTTACCTGGTGCCTAGCCCCCTCCAGGAAGTGGCGCCACTCTTCAAATGCCCATTTAATGGCTAAGAGTTTGCTGTTGCCAACGTCATAGTTTCTCTCAGTGGAGGAGAACTTCCTAGAGAAGTAGGCACAGGGACGGAGATGGGTGAGAGACCTAGTACCCTGGGACAAGACTCCCACTTCGGAGGCGTCAACCTCCACGATAAATGACTCCATTTGATTTGGCTGAATCAGCACTGGGGCAGAGACAAAGCACCTCTTAAGGATCTCAAAAGCCTGGACCGCCTCCGGAGGCCAGTGGAGGAGATCAGCACCTTTACGAGTGAGGTCCGTAAGAGGCTTAGCGATGATCGAGAAGTTAGCAATAAATCTCCTGTAATAATTAGCAAACCCCAGGAAACATTGTAAGGCCTTCAGGGAGGCAGGGCGGACCCATTCTGCCACAGCCTGAACCTTGGCAGGGTCCATGCGGAATTCGTTAGAAGTGAGGATTTGACCCAAAAATGGTATCTCCTGCACCCCAAACACACATTTTTAGATTTTTGCAAAGTGTTTGTTTTCCCGAAGGGCCTGGAGCACCTTCCTGACATGCTCAATGTGGGAGGACCAGTCCTTGGAAAATACCGGTATATCATCTAGGTACACTACAAGAAAAACCCTCAGATAGTCTCTTAAAATCTCATTTACGAAACTCTGGAAGACCGCGGGAGCGTTACACAACACAAAGGGCATGACGAGATATTCGGAATTACCTTTGGGTGTGTTAAACGCAGTCTTCCACTCATCCCCTTCTCTTATCCGGATAAGGTTATAAGCCCCCCGAAGATCAAACTTAGAGAACCATTGGGCCCCCTGAGCCTGATTGAAGAGATCAGGAATTAAAGGAATGGGATATTGGTTCCTTACGGTGATTTTATTTAAATTTCGGTAATCGATGCACGGCCTAAGACCACCATCCTTCTTCTCTACGAAGAAGAAGCCAGCACCTGCCGGAGAAGTAGAGGGGCGAATGTAACCCTTGGCCAGGCTTTCCTGGATATATTCTCTCATGGCTTCACATTCAGGACAAGAGAGATTAAATATCCTACCTTTAGGGAGCTTAGCTCCGGGTACCAGATCGATTGCGCAATCGTACTCTCTATGAGGAGGTAACTCTTTTCGGAGGCCTTTTTAGAAAAGACATTGGCGAAATCCTGAATAAACTCGGGTAGAGTGTTCACCTCCTCAACGAGAGAAACCAAATTAATAGAAAAACATGACGTCATGCATTCATTACCCCATTTAGTAAGATCACCAGTATTCCAGTTAAAAGTGGGATTATGCATCTGCAACCAAGGAAGGCCTAAAATCAAATCGGACGATAATCCCTGCATCACAAACACAGAACACTGCTCCAAATGAATGGAGCCAACAATGAGTTCAAAAACAGGGGCATGCTGCATAAAATGACCATTAGCAAGCGGAGTGGAGTCAATACCCACTACCGGGACAGGTTTAGGAAAACCAATTAATGGCATAGCTAGAGTCATAGCAAATTCCACAGACATAATATTAGCAGCAGACCCTGAATCCACGAAGGCACTGCCGGTGGCAGACCTTCCATCAAAAGAGACCTGAAAGGGAAGCAAGATTTTATTAGGCTTCATATTTACGGGAAATACCTGTGCGCCCAAGCGACCTCCCCGAAGGTCACTTAGGCGCGGAAGTCTTTCTGGCTGCTTATTCTTGCGCCTGGGGCAGGAGTTCAATTGATGCTTGTTATCCCCACAGTAGAAGCAGAGACCATTCTTCCTGTGGAACTCTCTACGTTGTTGGGGAGACACGGTGACTCTGAGTTGCATCTGTTCATCCGAGTTCTCCGTGGAAGAACGAAGCAACGGAACCTCGGGAGCCATCATAGGGGAGCCAGAGGTGCAGGCACCAGAGCGTTCAAGTCGTCGTTCCCTGAGACGTCGGTCAATATGTATCGCTAAAGCTATAGCCTGATCTAGAGAGTCTGAAGTGGGATAGCTAACTACCAGGTCTTTCAGGGCGTTCGACAGATCCAATCTAAACTGGCACCTCAAGGCAGGGTCATTCCACCGAGAAGCTACACACCACCTCCTAAAGTCAGAACAGTACTCCTCAACGGGTCTCTTACCCTGACGTAAGGTCACCAGCTGACTCTCGACAAAGGCAGTCTTGTCAGTCTCGTCATAGATGAGCCCGAGAGCAGAAAAAAAAGGTCAACAGAAGAAAGTTCAGGGGCGTCAGGAGCCAAGGAGAAGGCCCATTCCTGGGGGCCGTCCCGGAGCCGGGACCTAATTATACCCACTCGCTGGCTCTCAGAACCTGAGGAGTGGGGCCTTAATCGGAAATAGAGTCTACAACTCTCCCGAAAAGAGAAAAAAGTCTTCCGGTCCCCTGAGAACCGGTCAGGCAACTTGAGATGGGGTTCAAGAGGTGAGGTGAAGGGCACTACCTGGGTAGCATCACGCTGGTTGAACCTCTGAGCCAGGTCTTGGACCTGTAGGGAGAGACCTTGCACTTGCTGAGCCACGGTCTCAAGGGAGTCCATAGTCGAGTCAGGGGCCAGGGTAGAAAAGGTATGGGCCTGTGATTATGGAATGATTCTGGGTAGGGAGACGGAGAGGTGAGCCCTAATCTACCCGCAACTCAGTCCCTGCCTACTTGCACGGCCTGTCCTAAGCGATGGCGTACAACTGGGCGACGGTCCCTACGCTCAGTAAGTGCAAGACAGACAACACATGACAAGGGCACACAGAAGCAAAGGGGGAAGTTGGGGCAGTTGCCTACGGCGACAACGTGAGAAACAGGAGTAGTAAACGAGCCGAGACAAACCAGGAGAGTACGTAGTAGCAAAATCAGAGCAGGAGAATCGTCAGTCAAGCCAAGGTCAATATGAAACAGCGGTCAATCAGGTAAATAGCAGGAATCACAGAGCCAGGAAACAAGACAATCACAGGCAAGGACCAAGCTGCAAGTGAGGGTATAAATATACCATGGGCGGGAGCAGCACCGTCAGGCCAGGCTGTGATAGGTTCTCCCTCACCTCAGCCTGCCAGCCTGAGTGGTAACAGATCGCGTCACTCTAGCAGACCTTGGAGCTGATGAAGACTGATTAACCCCGGGCGTCGACACAGAACCTGTCTCTGGCAAATCCTTTACAGTAACACTCCCAGTCCCGCAGTTGCTCCCAGCGGTTCATCTGATGTGTTTGAGGTGAGGGAGATCCTGGACAGCAAAAGGGTAAAAGGAACGACTTTTTATTTGGTGGACTGGAGAGGGTTTGGTCCTGAGGAGAGGTCCTGAGTAGAGGTCCTGGGAGCCGGAAGAGAACCTCAGTTCCCCTTTATTAAGAAGTTCCTCTCTCGCTCTGGCCCCAAGAAGAGGGGGTGTAAGAGGGGGGATACTGTAGCGTCCATGGCCGCGGACCTTCGGGTTTACTCACCCCCGGCGTCCGCAGCCATGGATCTGTGAACTCTGGCTCGCATCTCCTTCCCAGGAGAAGCCAGCGCTCACTTCCACTCCAGTCCACTGTGTCCCGTAGGGTGCACACGCACGCTCGTGCTCGGCCTTAAAGGGCCAGCGCGTGCACATGGGAATCATCATCATCAATTAGCCCATAATTTCCCTGGACTATAAAAACGGCCATGCCCCTTTGCTCATTGCCTGAGTGTTGTTAGTATTCTCATGTCAGTCTTGCAAATGGTCCCTTAGTGTTATCCTGTTCCCATTGTTTCCCGTGCCCTGCTACCTGTATCCTGTATCCCATGCTGTGCTCTTGTTCCTAAGCCTGTTAGTGTTGGAGTCGTGTCCTACTGCACCTGCTGTCATCTGCCATATCCAGTGTCATCTACCACATCCAGTGTTATCCGCCACGTCTGGCGCAACCTGCTGCAACTGCTGTCATCTGCCACGTCCAGTGTCATCTACCACATCCAGCGTTATCCGCCAAGTCTGGCGCAACCTGCAGCATCTGCTTTCATCCGCCACGTCTGGTATAACCTGCACCCACCTCCATCCATGCTAAAGCCTCGGCCACTGTCTGGACTGTTCGGGTATCCCAGACCGGGACTTTGTATTGATTGGGTGCTCTGTTGTTTGGCCAGCTGCCTCCCCGCTACAGTGGTTTGATCTAGGGTGTCCACATACCCACAGAGTGTGACACCATGCAGTCTCACATGCACCATAATTACATCATTGCATGAAAGATGCATAAGTGTGGCCTCCAAAACGCATCATCAGTTTAGTTTAGCTTCTTAATTCCCTGTGGGGTGTATACTTTGTTCTCCTCATCCTCATGTTCCATGGGTGCTGGTGATGCTTCAGCTGCTGTGAGGGTATGTTCACACGCTTACCAAAATACGGCTGAAAATACAGAGCTGTTTTCAAGGGAAAACAGCACCTGATTTTCAGCAGTTTTTTTAATCAAACTAGCGTTTTTCATGGAGTTTTTTTACGGCCATTTTTGGAGCAGTTTTTCTATTGAGTCAATGAAAAACGGCCAAAAAATGGCTCAAGAAGTGACATGCACTTCTTTTTATGGGGTGTCTTTTTACGCGTCATTTTTGGAAAATATTCATAAAAAAACGCCCTGTCGGAACAGAACGCCTTATTTCCAATTGAAATCAATGAGCAGATGTTTGCTAGCGTTCTGCTTCCGATTTTCCAGCTGATTTTTCGGGATGTCTACGCCCCGAAAAACAGCTGAAAATAGCCTGTGTGAACATACCCTAACTGTCACTACAACTGCTGGTTTAAGGCAGCGGTCCACTCCTCTTTGACCTCCAATTTCTTCATGACAAAATAAGCCATCTTTACAAGAATCCCTGTCTCGAAAACAGCAGTACTCCTAGACTCACCTGGATAGGTTGCTAATGGCGCAGTCTAGCTGGTGGATTCCAATGTCATCTGCAAGTTCATAGTGCTGACTCAGCTGATTTATGCCACTTTTTCTCAAAAAGTTCCATCCTCACTCTCTAACAGCCTCATTGCGGGATTTCTCGGTCACTGGCCAGGTGCATGCCACCTGAAGCCACAACATAAAGTCGAAAAAAGACACACGTGCCTCTAGTTCAACCTACTATCTTGCAGTGTAGATTGAGAGAAAAGCAAAAAAAAACAACCTCCCTGAGGCAGACGACAATTGTCCTTCAGTAGTTGCAGAAAGAGACAATATATGTATTTTATAACCCACTGATTCAGTCTGGTTGTGGGTGAATGCAGGTGGTAAGAATGCTTAAAAAACCACAAGGAAGTCATAAAGCTGAGATGGTGAAACCCTAATGAATGACTTGGTAGACTTCCAACACCTCTTCTCTGTTTATGGGCTCCTTGCGCACCTCGCAGGTATCCTCCTACCAGTCCTTAACATCAAGATCGTTGCTTGCTTCCACTTCTCCCAAAACATCCTTCAGTGTGTGTGGGGTAAAGTAAGACACTGCCATATAATGCTGTACCTCATAAGCCTTGGAGAGTGAAGCCACAAGATGGGCGAATTGCTGTTGTATTTATAGCAGTAAGTGGCCCACTGACTTTTCTCCCATGTTGTGCAAATGGGAACATGGTGAGGGTCAACCAGAGGTAAAAACAAGTAAACATGGGGTCCAAAAGCAAAATTTGGAATGGGTCCCACACCATAAGATCATGAAAGGCTTATGAATATTTTGTGTCTTTTCCTCGTTTCTTTAGCTCCCAGTGATCTACATTCATTTTCCCACTCTTGCACTGGTTTTTAAAAAGTGTATCTCGGCATGAAAAATGTGCTGACAGTGTGCAGGTGACTAAAGTTCCCACTGTAGTAGGTCCAACGCTGCCAAGAATGCTTTCCTGGCCAGCAGCAGCAGAAAGGGCTTCCCTATCATTATCTGTTTTGTCATGTTCCCACTGCATAATCCTTATGCTCTCCAGGTTGTATGAGCAGCGTCGAGCTACCATACATTGACACATTATCAGGGATTAATGTAATCTGCTCAGATCTTTAGAGCAGGCCACTCAATTTATTAGCAGGACTAAAACATGTATCAACAAGGTCATGCCTCTCGTTTTCATCAGTGCCTTACTTTGATGCGATAAAATGAGGATGACCACAGCATTCCTAGTCTGACTTCACACTGCCCTGCTGTTGAGGAACTAGATTTGTGCACAAGGAGCAGGAGAAAAAGGGGAAGAGAATGTTCTGCTTGTTGTTAATGGAGGGGGGGATTGGTAGACCCTCACACCATGTTTGGCGCTGGCAACAGATATGCTGGCTGTGAGTTAGAAGGCAAAAGACTTGCAGTGGGGTGGATGGTGCACAGTAAGGCTACTTGGTGGGTCAGAGACTTTTTTGCTCTCGACTAGTGGCCTGCTTGCCTGCTTGTATATAAGTGCATCATAGCCATTAAAAACTTGAATGACTGCTCCTGGGTGGGGTTTGCCATGCTGAACTGCTACAAACGGTTGAGCACTTCACATTTGATCATGCCCATGATGACACGGCTCCCATGGTACAGTGGGAGGCCCTTAAGTGTGTTCTCAGGGGTGTCCTCATAAAGCATGGAGCACACCTTAAAAGAGAAAGGGCTGATTCCCTTAAAACTGCCCTCCAAAAAATCAGCTCCCTTGTACTGGTTCACAAGCGTGCGCTTTCTCTTCCGATATTACGGGAGTTGCAGAGTGCCCGACAGGACGCCCGACGTCTGTTAGACTCGGCCCAAAAGCGTGCCCTCCAAGTCTGTCATAGTAAGCTTTATGAATTTGGCAACAAAAGCAGACGTATGTTAGCCAGAGCTTTAAAGGCTCGGATGGCCCAGTCGCATATACCAAACACTAAATCTCCCTCTGGCAATGTTGTCCACATTACCCCAGAGATAGAGGACTGCTTTCACAAATTTTATTCTGATCTCTATGACCTTCGTCCCCCACTCGCCCCCACCGGGTCGGGACTCTTTCTCCTCTCCCTTCACACCTTTGTCCAGGGAACTAGCTGAGGAACTTGATCTGGACTTCACCTCTTCAGAGATCCTTGCAGTTATAACAGACCTTCCCGGGGGAAAGAGTCCTGGTCCGGATGGATACACTGCCAAGTTTTACAAAACATTAGTTGACTGTCTGCTGCCACTTCTGCTCCAAGCTTTTAATTCTATTTCCCCCGAGGTCCTGTTCCCTCCTAGCTCCACTTTGACCCATGTCGCTGTTATCCCTAAGCCGGGCAAGGACCCACAACTGTGCTCAAGTTATCGTCCCATCTCATTACTCAACGTGGACCTCAAAATCTATGCCAAATTGCTTGCCAATAGATTGAATAAGTACCTTCCTACCCTGGTTCACCCAGACCAGGTGGGGCTCGTGCCCGGTCGGGAGGCCCGCGACAATACCCTTAAAACGTATTCATATTATTCATCATGCCCAGATTCAGCACATCCCACTCATGATCCTATCCCTAGATGCCGAAAAGGCGTTTGACAGAATATCCTGGCCCTCCCTCTGCCAAACCCTTCAACACATAGGACTGGGACCTTCCTTCCTTGCTAAAATGATGGCCCTCTAATGCTCTCCCTCCGCCCAATTAAAAATAAATGGCTCCCTTTCTGCACCTTTCGCTATTCATAATGGCAACAAGCAGGGCTGCCCCCTATACCCATTGTTGTATGTCCTGGTCATGGAGCATCTCATGGCCTCCATTCGGAACAGCTTGAATATTAAAGGCATTACCATAGGAGGGACGGAATATAAGTGCTCCGCATTTGCTGATGACTTATAGGCTTACCTCACGGACCCGCATGTCTCTCTCTTCTCGTTGATGTCCGAGCTGTCCCGTTTTGGGACATGGTCTAACTTCAAGATCAACTTCTCCAAATTTGAGACTTTGAATGTCTCCCTCCCGGCCCCGGTAGTGTCACTTCTCAAAAGTAATTTCCCCTTCTCTTGGCCCTCTAGGGGCATAACTTATTTGGGTGCACGTATAAGTAGTGACCTCACACAACTGTTTACAAATAATTTCATTCCCCTGCTAGCCCAGTTTCGCACAGATCTTAATTCCTGGCAGAAGAGGGAATTCTCCTGGTTTGGCAAAATTAATATTATTAAAATGTCCCTCCTTCCCAGATTACTGTTCCTCCTGCAGACGATCCCCATCTCCATCCCATCCTCTTATTGGTTGCGCATCCAGCAATGCTTTGGTTCCTTCATATGACCAATGGGTCGTCCCCGTTTGAGTAGAACTATTCTTACTCGATCCAGAGGTGCGGGTGGGGTTGGTCTGCCGGACTGTCATCTCTACTACCTGGCGTCGACTCATGCTCGTGTTCTTGATTTTTTCACAATCGCGACTCGCAAATTTGGGTTCGTTTAGCCCAACAACTTTGCCCCAGTACCATATCTACCCTGCCGAGGACCCTATCTGGGAATAGAGTGACTCAAACCTCGTTTGTTGTTTACCACACTCTCCTGGAATTGCGGTCTTTGGGGGTGGGAGGTTCGCTCATAGATCCATTGGGCCCTTTAACCCATTACTGACAATCCAGCCTTTCCTGCTGGTGGGGCTCGTCTATCCTTCCTAGGCAGGTCATCCACCAATCCTATGTATTTTACTCAGGTCCTTTCCGATTCCTCTCTACTCCCTTTAGCTTCCATCTACCTAGCTGATATGCCCTCCACACGCCACATGATTGAATATTCCCAGTTGAAGCATTTTTATGGTGCTACTAATCGCCGCGCTCATCTTCACCGGCCGCTTACTGACTTCGAACGATTATGTGTTTCCAATGTGTCCCCTACCCATGCCATATCCACATTATATAAACTACTCCTTTCCCAACAATCACAGCATTACCCTTCCTTCTGCAGGGCTTGGGAGAAAGAATTGCACACGACATTCACTGATGCACAATGGAAACTGTGTTTCTCCCTTTCCCAAAAAGCTTCTATAGCCATCAGAGCTCAGAAAACTTGTTACAAAATAGTTTCTAGATGGTTCCTGCTGCTCTTCATAAATGGGATCCGTTCGTGCCTGACAATTGTTGGCGCTGTGGAGCTGTGGGAGGTTCCATGTCCCATGTTTGGTGGTGTTGCCCCTCGTTGAGGAGTTTTTGGGACGCGGTCCTTCAAATAATATTACAAGTTACTGGAGTATCGGTTCCCAATTCTCCTGAGGCGGCTTTCTTATGTATGTTCCCTATGCCATTACACATATATAAACGTTCAATAACTAGGCATCTCCTTCAGGCTGCGAAGTCGGTTGGCTGATATTTGCTCCATGGGTTTTATGGACCTTTTGGTCCAGTCGAACTCTAACACATTAGTCGACCTAGAGAAGGAGATAGAGGAGTTACAGAGTACCCTTAAAAGAGATTTCCCTAGCGAGACTATTGTTAAGATCCAAGATGATTTAGACAAAGACTATCTAAAGTGGGAAAAGGATATTTGTGCCATCAAATCTGGGAAATTCCAACGTGATTCCCAAGATTACCTTTCAAATAAAGTATACAAGTGGCGCATGAGACAGGGTCGATCCAGATCCAGATCACTTTCCCACTCAAGATCATCATCAGTCTCATCCCGAATGTCAGGTGATGAGGGTAATAAAGCGAGGGACCTTAACACCAATATCATCACTGGGACTAATCAGGGATCCTTTGGTCCAAGGCGGCAGTATGATAGAAATGCCAAGCATAAGAACACACGCAACTATCAACAGGACAGGAATCCAACCAACAAATTAGAGGTAATAAACCTATCCTCACATGCCCTCTCTGATGCCCAATGTGAAGTCCTCAGTAAAGGGTTGACTTTTTCACCCACTAATCATTTCAATTTTTTTACAGCGTTGAAGGATCTTCACTTATTTTCCCGTAAATTGATTTTGAAAAAACTTCACAGTAGGAGTGGTGACAATTTTGTTGCTTCTTCCGAAATGGAGAGAGAGGCCCTACAGGCTCTTGAGGAGCTCTTACGTGAACAGACTACCGAGGTAACAGGTCCTTTTCCCACGTCTATCATCCCTAGATCCGCGAGGTTCCCCCCTTTGTCTCTGTGTCCCCAAGTTGAGATTTTCACCAAATTGGTGATGGATGAATTCAAACTTCTATCTACCCGTAGGGAGGGTGATAACCTTACCCCCCGCCAAAGGAAAGCATTGAGTGAATTACAACTGTTGAGCGATGTTGTCATTAAACCAGCAGACAAAGGGGGGAACATCGTGGTCTGGCCTGTGGCCAAATATGAAAGGGAGGCCTTTAAACAATTGCGTGATAGGAACACATATGTTAAATTAACACATAGCCCCGTATCCTCCTTTTCATCGGATTTGGTCAAGATTCTTGATAGAGCGCTGGATAAGGGACTTATTCCTAAAAAAATCTATGAGGGACTCCTAACAGATGATCCCAAGATACCAACGCTCTATTTGTTACCTAAAGTACACAAGAATCTTGTGGATCCCCCAGGACGCCCGATCGTGTCGGGTATGGGAGGCCTTTGTGACCCCATCTGCAAATTCATTGACTTCTATCTTAAGCCACTAGTCATTGACTTGCCCTCATACGTTAGAGACACGACGGAAGTCCTGGGGAGATTAGATGGTATCCAAATTGAACCGGATATGCTTTTAGTCACGGCAGACGTTGAGTCCCTCTATACCTGTATACGGCATTGTGATGGGATGGAGGCGGTCCGCTTCTTCCTGGGGACTAGCAACCGGGATGTAGAAATGTGTGATCTTATTTTAGAATTGTTGCAATACATTTTGACCCACAATTTTTTCGTTTTCAAGGATCACTATTATCTGCAGACTACCGGAACTGCCATGGGCGCGGCCTGCGCGCCATCCTATGCAAACCTGTTTCTCGGTCTTTAGGAGAGGCAGGTTTTTCTTGGGGGTGGCGCCCAGGCCGCCGAACATGTGCAGTGTTGGTTACGATACATTGATGATGTATTGTTCATCTGGCAAGGGTCGGAGAGTGAATTGACTGGGTTCATGCAGCAGCTTAATCTGAACCCGTATAACATCAAATTGACATATAAAGCTCATAAACAACACATAGACTTTTTGGATGTTCAGATTTTTGCTGACTGTGATGGATTCCTTCAAACGGATGTTTACCGTAAATCCACATCAGTCAACTCTCTCCTGCATGCATCATCTTTTCATACTCGTCCAACAGTTAAAGCCATCCCGGTTGGGCAGTTTCTCAGGATGAAGCGGATCTGCTCCACAGATAGACTCTTTGAGCGCCAATCAGACGAATTAAAATCTAGATTCGCTGATAGAGGGTACAGTAGACGCCTCATTAAATCGGGGTACAGCAGGGCTAGGAGAACACCGCGATGTGACCTTTTAAGAACTAAAACATATCGACCAGTAGACAATAGTGTACGTTTCATTACTACTTATAATAGTCAATGGGACAAAATAAGATCAATCCTTGAACATCACTGGTCTATTTTGAGATCAGAACCGTGCCTCGCTAAATGTCTTCCCCTAAAACCCACGATGACGGCCAAAAGGAGCAAAAACCTTAAGGATCTTCTTACCAGGAGTCATTACATACCTAAACATACCAACCCCTTTGGCCCACGGGAACCCACTATTGGATGTTATCCATGTGGTGGATGCATGGCGTGCCCTAACATTAGTAGAGCCAAAGACTTTTCAACAGCTGATGGATTAAGAACTTTTAAAATCAGGGAATACATCTCCTGTAGCTCCACTTATGTAGTGTATTATGCACTATGTGCATGCCCCAAGATCTACGTTGGCCTGACTTCTAGGCAGCTGAGGATTCGCACAAGGGAACACGTTCGTGACATCTCTGGTGCGAAAACAATAAGTGATCTTGGACAGCTGAAAACGCTGCCTAGACACTTTAAACAATTTCACAATTGTAATCCTGTCTCTTTGATGATTCGTGGCATTGAACATGTACATTGTGGCATCAGAGGGGGCAATCTGAGGAAGGTTCTAGCCCAAAAGGAGTGTATGTGGATTGTAAAATTGGGATCCATGACTCCCGTTGGTCTTAACGAACAACTCAATTTCACCTCTTTTCTTTAGAATCCCGTATTTCCACTGGTTTTTAATTAGGATTTTAATTGTGTGTGTCTGCTTTTTCTTAATCATATAGGTACTTGCTATCCCATAGTTCTGACAGCTCCCTGTGATGAGAACTCGTCCTTCCCGATCTGTATGCATTTGGAAAACGGAGGGAGAAGATTCCTTGGCTATTCGTAGCCCTATCCTTTATGGAGGATATAACAATTCCCTCAACTATATGTCTACTATCTAAATATCACTTTTGTTTACACAGTGCATGTTATTTGCAATTTGACATATATATTGTTTTTGATTTTTTGTTATCTATCCTACACTTGTAAATTTATGTTATCCAGTATTGATTCTATGTGTCTGTTATGTCACCTTATGGTGTATGTAATTCACTTTCATTATTTATTTTTTATTTTTTATTATTTTTTATTTATTATTTTTTTCATCCTAATCACTGTTTATGGTTACATTATTACTTCCCCTCATATTTTCCATATGTGCGGGTCTTATAACTCACTTTCACCTTTATATATTTTTACTTTTATTTTTGGGTCTGACGCTAATATATATGTCTTTTTTCATTGAGTTTTTGACACTGTACTTGTAACACTGCTTACTAGACATTTGTCCTTTCTCCTTTAACTTATTGCATTTTCGGTTTATACTAAGGAGATTTTGACATAGCCCACTATAGGCAGTAGGACATTAATATATATCTTTCTTCTCCTAATATATCTGCCTTTTTTCATTGAGTTTCTGACACTGTACTTGTAATATTGCTTACTAGACATTTGTCTTTTCTCCTTTAACTTATTATATTTTCGGTTTATACTAAGGAGATTCTGACATAGCCCACTATAGGCAGTAGGACATTAATATATATCTTTCTTCTCCTCCCGTGCTCACCGTCCAATCAGGTGCGCGCGTCCTCTGCGCGACGCTGTTTTGTGGCCGGCCCTCTTCCTTGCCCCCCACAGCGCACTGCGCATGCCTGGGATCCCTGTACGCGTCGGGGATCTCTGGTGTGCGCTCGAGCGCTGGGGGCTGGAAGTGGGGCATGCCTCACTTCCGGTCTCGGCAGATGACGTGCGCCGGAATCTTCTTGGACTGAGTTTTACTCGATTCACCTGGGGCCTGCGCTACTTATACTCCTCATCTCTTTAGACACTTCACACCCCTTGAGGAAGCACATCGCGAAACGCGCGTTGGGGTTTTTCTACTCACACTAGCTCGACTCTCTGCATTTATCGTTCAGTATGGGTAAGTTGTTATATCAGTGGGTGGACGTTCGGCTTATTTAGGCTGCAGTCTGTGAATCCCCTTTCTTTCATCTTATATCTGATGGTCTGTAACTCCTTCTAGACCTTTGCGTAACTGTAGGTCATACATCACCTGTTGTTTATGATACTGTATTTGTATAAATCTACCCATGACACTATTGTCTTACAGTGCTGTTGTATATGACTTGCGTCATGATTATACTGGTCCACTCACTTTAGTCTGTGCATTGTACACTGCCCTTCATTCTGCTATATAGAGATATTCCTGCTAGTTGTGTTTTAGTGTAACTATTCAGAGTCTTCATGTCCAGCTCTGTACCTTTTTATCTTTCATACATGTTTCTATATGTTTAATAAAACTATTTTCTTTAATACTGGCTAGTATGCTCCTTTTTGTCTCTAGTGTATATCATTATATACGGGAGTTGCCCTCTCTCTTATTAGGGTAGTATGCTATACCTTAAGCATCCAGCCCCACACTTGCTATTTGAGCTGGTTTTTTTGTTTGTAACTTATGTTGTATCGGAATCTGAGCTGTTATTTTTCGGTACATTAATGCTGCTGATACTTAACATTCTTTGTATTGGGATGTGAAGCATACTTTTTTGTTTGGGCTTTTCCCTTATTTGTTGTTTTTCTTTCGTGTATGGAGGCCTTCCCTCCACTATGTTCTATGTCTGTGTGTATTGAAAATCAATAAAAATTTGAATATGAAAATAAAAAACTTGAATGACTACTGGAAATCCTTTATTTAGAGTGTAGTCTTACAAAAAAAAAAGTGGGGAAGTGGAGATTTGCTGCAGATGCGCATCATTTCTTGGATTCATCATTATTACAAAGCAGACACAAGTGTTTATCAGAAGTGTGGAAACACTCACAGTCAAACATGAGTGGCATAAAGTTGAATATTTGATTTGCAAATTCGCTGAACATGATCTTAGTCAAGAGGCTAAGACCCATTGTAAGCAATTGTTAGATTCTACATGGACTGTTACCTCTAGCTAGATTTACAAGGCTGGAATCCCATGGGCTCCTAGGTACACGGTTGTCAAGAAGGGTCTGTGGACCCACTGGGCCGTACCGCCTTGGCGGTAAGGCAGCTGGCCGACAGGGCGCAGGTCAATGTCTATAGTTCATATAGGTACCTGTGGCAGCTCGGACAGCAGTAAGGACTAGGCAGCAGGTAGACGTCAGGCGAGGTGAAGCAGGTCAGACGTGGGATACAGCACGACACGACTTTGGCACAGCACAGTGCTTGACCAGGATAGTATGGAAAGCAGGGAAAAGGAACAGGAAACAGGAACAGGAACACACTAGGAGGCCATCACATAGACAAACTTGGGAAACATCAACAACGCTCAGGCAAAGAAGCAGGGGTCTGGACCCCTCTTATAGTCCACGGTATTCACGGGTTCAAAGTTCATCAAAAGGTCCAGTGCATGCTCTGCCCCTTTAAGAGCAGGCACGAGCATGCGTGCGCACCCTGCGGGATCCGGCTGAGGTGAGTGGAAGCGAGCGCTGGCATTTCCTGAGGAGGAGGCTGGGGCCAGCACTTGCCGACACGTGGCTGCGGCTGTCAGGGGGGGATTGGAGATGACGGCCCGCAGCCCCGGACATTACAGTATCCCCTCTCTTACGCCCCCTCTTCTTGGGACCAGAACGAGAGAGAAAATTCTTCAGAAAAGTAGGAGCATTGAGGTTCTCATCTGGCTCCCAAGACCTCTCTTCAGGACAAAACCCCCTCCAATCAACCAAATAAAAAGTCTTTCCTCTCACTTTTTTGAAGTCCAAGATCTCCTTAACCTCAAAGGTGTCTGAAGGACCGCTGGAGTCAACCACAGGGCTAGGAGTTTTGGTATAGCAGTTCAGAACCACCGGCTTCAGGAGGGAGAGGTGCAAGGAGTTGGGTATCTTGAGGGTAGGAGGTAGCTGAAGCTTGTAGGTGACATGGTTGATCTGCTGTAGGATCTCGAAGGGTCCGAGGAACCTGGTAGCAAATTTGCATGATGGCACCCTTAGTCGGATATTTATGGAAGACAGCCAGACCCTCGTGCCAGGAAGAAACTGAGGAGGTTCTCTTCTCCTTGTGTCCGCCTTCCGTTTCATGCGGTCAATTGCCATTAGGATGGGGGATCGAGCCTGCTGCCAGATCTGCAGGAAGTCTCTAAAAGCCGTCAGCCGCTGGTACCTAGGAATTTGTGGGTGCTGGCCGTAGACAATGAAGAACGGTGTATTCCTTGTGGACTCGCTGGTGTGATTATTGAAAGGAAAATTCAGCCCATAGGAGCAACGGCACCCAGTCATCATGCTGCTTGGAGATGAAGTGGCGTAGGTAGCTCTCCAAGATCTGATTGATTCTTTCGACCTGACCATTGGACTGAGGATGGTAGGCTGAGGAAAAGTCCAACTTCACACTGAGGAGTCCGCAGAGGGCTCTCCAGAACTTCGAGGTAAACTGAACCCCTCGATCAGACACAATATGCTGCTGCAAGCCATGCAGGCGGAAGATGTGTTGGATGAACAGCTTGGCCAGCTGAGGAGCAGAAGGAAGACCGGTCAGAGGAACGAAGTGGGCCATCTTCAAAAACCACCACCCAGACAGTACTGCATCCGTCAGAGAGAGGCAGGTCCGTAATGAAGTCCATAGCTATATGCTGCCAGGGAGCATTGGGCACAGGCAATGGCTGAAGCAGACCAGCAGGACTGGAGTGAGCAGCCTTGTTGGCTGCATATACAGAACAGGAAGGAACAAAGTCCATAATGTCCTTGGGCAGCGTAGGCCACCAGAAATGACGAGCAATCAGATCCCGGGTCTTACGGACCCCCGCGTGACCTGCCAGTTTAGAGGAGTGTCCCCAGCAGGGGATTCTTCCATGATCAGCCAGGCGCACAAATGTCCTCCCTGGAGGAATGTCCCCAATTTGCAGGGGATTGACAGAGACAAGGCATAGTGTCCATCACGGGAGTTAAATGCAGTCTTCCATTCATCACCCTTGTGAATCCGGACTAGGTTGTAAGCCCCACGCAGGTCCAGCTTAGAAAAAATCTTGGCACCACGTATACAATCAAACAATTCAGAGATCAGTGGCAACGGATATTTATTCTTCACCGTGATATGGTTGAGACCTCGGTAGTCGATACAAGGATGAAGAGAGCAATCTTTCTTCTTGACAAAGAAGAACCCGGCTCCTGCCGGGGAGGAAGACTTTCGTATGAAGCCACTCTCCAAGTTCTCTTTCACATAGGCGGACATGGACAGAGTCTCTGGCAAGGTGAGAGGATATACCCTACCCCGGGGAAGGGATACACTAGGAATCAGTTTAATAGGGCAGTCATATGCCCGATGTGGAGGCAATGTCTCCGCCTCCCTCTTGCTAAAGACGTCCGAAAATGTATCATAATGACTCGGCAATCCTGCCAATGACCGAGGCAGAGAAGGTTGAACCTGTAAAGGATCTGCCAGACACAGCTTCTGTGTCGACGCCCGTGGTTAATCAGTCTGCATCTGTTCCTAGGTCTGATAGAGTGACTCGATCTGCTACCACTCAGGCTGATAGGCTGAGGAGTGGGAGAACCTATCACAGCCTGGCCAGACGGTTCTAGCTCCCGCCCTTGGTCTATTTATACCTTCATTTGCTGCTTGTCCTTTGCCTGTGATTCTATCTTGATTCCTGGCTCTGCTGTTCCTGCTATTACTATTGACCTCTGCTTCATTTAGACCCTGGCTTTACTGACTACGCTCCTGCTCTGCGTTTGGTACCTCATACACTCCTTTTTTGACTCGACTTGTTCACTACTCTTTTTGCTCACGGTGTTGCCGTGGGCAACTGCCCCAATTCCCTTAGCTTCTGTGTACCCTTGTCTGTTTGTCTGTCGTGCACATATTGAGCGTAGGGACCGTCGCCCAGTTGTACGCCGTCACCTAGGATGGGCCGTGCAAGTAGGCAGGGACTGAGTGGCGGGTAGATTAGGGCTCACCTGTCTGTCTCCCTACCCCGACATTACAGAACCGTACAAATCTGCACCAGGCAATTGCTTTGACACTCTGGGCCCCACTGGGGTACCTCTCCAGAATTCCAGTCCAGGACTGTGGCATGCAGTCGGAGCCAAGGCAGGCCCAGCAACACAGGGTTAACAGCTTTGGATAGGACATAGAACGACAGAAGTTCAGAGTGAAGAGCTCCCACTTGGAGCCTCAGCAGCTTGGTCAAAGCTACAACTGGGTCTGAGAGAGGCAGTCCATTTATGGAAGCAACTGTCAACGGGCTCTCCAGAGGGGTGGTGGGTAATTGCAGAAGGTCCATCTGGTCTCTACGGATTAAATTAGCAGCGGATACAGAGTCCAGATACGCAGTGACCTGATGCGTTCTCTCATCGGACACTATGGTCACAGGTATGGACAATTTAGATGGAAGTCCATTCTTACCCAAGGTTGTCACTCCTAGTGACCCTAGACTTTGGGATCTTTGGGGACACAGGCCTACAAGATGTCCACCGAGGCCGCAATAAAGACAGAGTCCAGATGTAATGACGGGGTAGGGAGACAGACAGGTGAGCCCTAATCTACCCGCCACTCAGTCCCTGCCTAATTGCACGGCCCGTCCTAGGCGACGGTGTACAACTGGGCGACAGTCCCTACGCTCAATATGTGCATGACAGATAAACAGACAAGGGTACGCAGAAGCTAAGGGAAATGGGGCAGTTTCCCACGGCAACACCGTGAGCAACAGGCGTAGTGAACGAGCCGAGTCAAACCAGGAGTGTACGAGGTACCAAACGCAGAGCAGGAGCGTAGTCAGTAAAGCCAGGGTCAAAATGAAACAAGGTCAATAATAATAGCAAGAGCAGCAGAGCCAGGAAACAGGACAGAATCACAGGCAAAGACAAACAGGAAATGAAGGTATAAATAGACAGAGCGCGGGAGCTAGAACCGTCTGGCCAGGCTGTGATAGGTTCTCCCACTCTTGAGCCTACCAGCCTGATTGGTAGCAGATCGAGTCACTCTATCAGACCTAGGAGCAGGTGCAGACTGATTAACCATGAGCGTCGACACAGAAGCTGTGTCTGGCAGATCCTTTACACCAGAAGTGTGTCTGCGTTGTCTCTCCTGGGTGGATAATTTACACTGGTCCATTATCACAGATTCCTTAGGAGGATCGACATCTGAGGATACAGCACGACACGAATTCGGCACAGCACAGTGCTCGACCAGGATGGTATGGAAAGCAGGGAACAGGAACAGGAACACACTAGGAGGCCATCACATAGACAAACTTGGGAAACATCAACAACGCTCAAGCATAGAAGCGGGGGCCTGGACCCCTCTTATAGTCCAGGGTACTCATGGGTTCAAATTTCATCAAAAGGACCGGTGCGCATGCTTCCCCTTTAAGAGCGGGCACGAGCATGCGTGTGCACCTTACGGATCCGGCTGAGGTGAGTGTAAGTGAGCGCTGGCGTCTCATGAGGAGGAGGCTGGGGCCAGCGCATGCCGACTCGTGGCTGCGGCTGTCAGGGGGGGATTGGAGCTGACTGCCCGCAGCGACGGACATTACAACGGACTACAACAGTGGCCTACATGTGCCCAGGTTTACATGTAGATGCAACACTTCCTCTTACTACAAATCTTCTGCTGCTGCTCCTGCTTTCATTCCAATTTCTACACCCTGGCAAAAAGGTTAAAGGAGTATTCTTATCTTGAACATTTATGACATATCCAAAAAATATTCCATAAATGACCGATAGATGCTGGCCCTACCTCTGTGACCTGCACATATATCTAGAATGGGGTCCTCTGAACATCACCAGCACCCCAAACTCACTAAAAAATGCTGTTTCCGTAACGCCTATATAGAAATGAATGGGGGTTATGGTAACAGCGTAGCTCAACAAGCTAAACTGTTTTCGTACTCCCGGCCACCCTGTAAATCAGTGGCCGGAAACCAGCGACAGCGGGACAAGGTAGGACATGGTCAGGGGGCCACGTTCTAGATATAGGTGCAGGTCCCAGAGTTGGAATATCTTGTGGAAATGCCCAAAATATCTGAGATGACAATACCACTTTAAGGTTGACCTGCTTTAAGCTCATAAGATGAAATCCCATTTTTGGCACAAAATATACGGCTCCCATAATAATGAAAGTGACCAAAGGCCAAAACCACAGCATCTTCATGGAGAATTAATTCTTGCCTGGAAGTCAAGCTGTATTATGCCCTGGTAAAAAAATATTCTACACGTTTGTTCATCATCCTTATGTATGAATTTGTCAATTTCTGTCAATCTGTTTTAAAAATCCTTTCAGAAAATTTAGTATAATTTTGTAAGTGTGTAAAATTAAAACAACAGCAAATGCTTATATATATATTTTTTGCACATTTTCTGAGAACCCATTTCCAAATTTTAACTGCATTATTGGTGTGGTATTATTGGACAGGACCTGTTTCTATTTTTTAACAATCCCTGTGGAGAAAGATACCACATGGAACCACTAAACACATCAAGAGAGAGGGCTTCACAAGCAATTTGATTTCAGAGGGGCATGTGGCATAGTGAACAGAAACATTTGCTTTGATTATGCTTTTATGAACTACAAAGTATAGTGTGAAATCATAAAGCATTTCATCTTACATCAAAAGCATAAAATAAACTAACTTTATGATATCTGCTATGTAGAATACTTGCAATACTGCCTAGATTTTTATTTCTGTTATAGTTAAAATGTGTCAGATGGGTTAACTTGTTAGTTCTTAAATGTTATTTAGGTTAAGTGATCGCAAATGTTTTTTTTATAGTTTTTCCCAAAAGTACATCTTTTTCCCTTTTTATTTTTCTTACCCAATAAATCTTTTATCATGTTCTACCAAAACTTGGACTGGTTTTAAAAAGATCTTGTGGTTGGTTTTATAGCCATCCATTTTTAGATGACACATTCCTTCTGTGAATATTTATAATGATCTGCAAGATGTGAACGTTCTGGAATGTGATGAATGGAAGCGTTCGCAATCAAGTTCCGTGTTTATGGTAAACATGCAAAACTCTTTTGCCAGTATGATTGGAACTGTTAAAACATGGCAGTTATATTTAAGTCACACAGAAGCAAGCATCAAGATAGAAAAATAGCTTCATTTATTGTCAAATAATTTTTATCTCTAGAATATTTATTATAACAGTCTTTTACAGAATATGCGCTTAAAATGAAATAGTATCAGAGTAGTCATCGTCTCCCTCTGCTTGGAGTTTAGCCTCCTTTTGCAATCTATAACAGCTTCCACACTTCTGGGAACGATTTCCACAAGATTATGGAGTGTCAGTGGGAATTTGTGCCCATTCATCCAGAAGAGCATTTGTAACGTCAGACACTGATGTTGGATGAGCCACACATATCTCTTAGTTACAGCATAAGAGGTTTTCAACCTTATACATAATTTACATTTACAATTTACATGGAATAAAATCATTTATTTTACTTTTCAGGCACAAATTACAAGTTACGTGATGTTTTCTTTCCATAAATGTAAAAAGCTAATATAAAATTTGACGACTTTTACGTTACTAGATAGCAGTGCACTGTAGTAGTGATGACATGGGCATTTTATTTCTGTATCATATCAGTTGTAGATACCAATAAAATAATCCGTAGAACGGTGAGATACTCTGGAAACCAATCAGGGGTTCCCCGGCAAAAAACAAATTCAAAGATTTTTGGTATGGGATGGACAGAACATTTTAGTTCTTATAAGAAAAGTGGCAGAAAACGATGCAAGGCCTGACATGGCGTTGCTTTTAGCCTGTGTGTAAGCCCTGTTGATAAATGTGGCACAAGCTGCCTAATGTCTATTAGCCAAAACAGCACAACAAAAAATATATTGTTCCATTTGGCTTATAGGAGCGATCATAGAATACACTGGACTCATAGTTAGGGCATATTCAGATGAGCGTTATTCACATCTGTGTGCTGTCCGGGTGTAGAACCGACAGCACATGGACTGAACAATGACAAATTCAAGTAAAAGGGTTCATTTACATGTCAGATTTTCCACACGGACCGTTGGTCGCAGTTTGCACTCCTTCGGTACAATACTCTGACCTATTCAAGTCAATAGGTCCATGAAAAAATTCGGACAGCATACAGATACCATCTGAGTGCCGTCCATTTTTTAAGGATGGGTTGCTAGGAGAAACTGAAAAGAAAGTAGGAAGTTGTAATGTCGGGATAGGGAGAAAGACAGATGAGCCCTAATCTACCCAACACTCAGTCCCTGCCTACTTGCACGGCCCGTCCTAGGCGACGGCGTACAACTTGGCGACGGTCCCTACGCTCAATATGTGCATGACAGACAAACAGACAAGGGTACACAGAAGCTAAGAGAAATGGGGCAGTTGCCCACGGCAACACCGTGAGCAACAGGAGTAGTGAACGAGCCGAGTCAAACCAGGAGTGTACGAGGTACCAAACGCAGAGCAGGAGCGTAGTCAGTAAAGCCAGGGTCAAAATGAAGCAAGGTCAATAGTAATAGCAGGAGCAGCAGAGCCAGGAAACAAGAAAAAATAACAGGCAAAGGACAGCAAGAAATTAAGGTATAAATAGACCGAGGGCGGGAGCTAGAACCGTCTGGCCAGGCTGTGATAGGTTCTCCCACTCCTCAGCTTACCAGCCTGAGTGGTAGCAGATCGAGTCACTCTATCAGACCTAGGAGCAGATGCAGACTGATTAACCACGGGCGTCGACACAGAAGCTGTGTCTGGCAGATCCTTTACAGTACCCCCCTTTAATGAGGGGCCACTGGACCCTTTCTAGGTGGACCTGTCTTAATGGGGAACTGAAGATGGAACCTCCTGAGCAATACCCCAGAGTGAACATCCCGGGCGGGTACCCAAGTCCTCTCCTCAGGCCCGTATCATCTTCAATGGACCAGGTACTGGAGGGAGCCTTGGACCATCCTGCTGTCCACAATCTTGGCCACCTCGAATTCTACCCCTTCAGGGGTGAGAACAGGGACCCGAGGTTTCCTCGAGGTAGCCAAGGACGGGGAGCAGCGTTTCAGGAGGGAGGCATGAAACACGTTGTGTATTCGAAAAGACGGGGGTGACTCCAGTCGGAAGGAGACAGGGTTAAGGACCTCAATGACCTTGTACGGCCCTATATACCCTGGAGCAAATTTCTTCTATATGCCTAAGTCTTTTGTATGCTCTGGGATGCCTCTAGGTTCTTCTGAACCTGGGCCCAGACTGTGCACAGTTCCCGATGAACGACATCTACCTCGGGATTGTTGGAACCACCAGGTGAAACGGAGGAGAACAGTGGATTTAACCCAAAATTACAGAAAAAGGGGGAGACCCCTGACGAGTTACTGACCCGGTTATTAAGGGAAAATTCGGCGAGGGAAATGAAGGAGACCCAATCATATTGACAGTCAGAGATAAAACACCTTAAATATTGTTCTAGAGACTGATTAGTCCTCTCAGTTTGGCCATTAGTTTCAGGATGGAAGGCCGAGGAGAAGGACAGATCAAACTAAAACTTGTTACAGAAAGCTCTCCAAAACAATGAAACAAATTGTACCCCTCTGTCAGAAACAATATTGACAGGAACCCCATGGAGACGCAGGATGTGTTTGACAAACAAGGTAGCTAACGTCTTGGCATTAGGTAGTTTCTTGAGGGGCACAAAGTGGCACATCTTACTGAAGCGGTCTACTACAACCCACACCGCCGACTTGCCTTGAGATGGAGGCAGAGCGGTGATAAAATCCATGGAGATATGAGTCCAAGGTCTCTGGGGAATGGGCAAAGAACATAGTAAGCCCGCTGGACGGGACCTGGGAGTCTTGGACCTAGCACAAATTCCACAAGCGGCGACGTAGGCCTTAACATCTTTAGGCAACCCAGGCCACCAATAGTTTCTGGCAATGAGGTGCTTGGTACCCAGGATGCCTGGATGGCCAGATAGTGCAGAGTCATGATTTTCCCTGAGTACCCTTAGCCGGAATTGCAGGGGAACAAACAGCTTGTTCTCAGGAAGGTTCCCGGGAGCTGAACCTTGATCAGCCACAATTTCAGAGACTAAGTAAGAATCAACAGAGGAAATGATTATACCTGGGGGCAAAACATAAGCAGGATCTTCCTCCGAAGGAGGGCTGGCCATGAAGCTACGCGACAGTGCATCAGCTTTAATATATTTAGACCCAGCCCTAGAGGTGACCAAAAAGTTGAATCTAGTAAAAAACATCACCCATCGAGCTTGTCTCGGGTTTAGCCTCCGGGCAGATTCTAGGAAAACCAGATTCTTGTGGTCGGTAAGGACCGTTACCTGGTGCCTAGCCCCCTCAAGAAGTGGCGCCACTCTTCAAATGCCCATTTAATGGCTAAGAGTTCACGGTTGCCCACGTCATAATTACTCTCAGTGGGCGAGAATTTCCTGGAGAAGTAGGCACAGGGACGGAGATGGGTGAGGGACCTGGTACCCTGGGACAAGGCAGCACCCACTCCCACCTTGGATGCGTCAACCTCCACGATGAATGGCTCCATTTGGTTAGGCTGAATCAGCACTGGGCCTGAGATAAAGCACTTCTTAAGGACCTCAAAAGCCTGGGCCGCCTCCGGAGGCCAGTGGAGGAGATCAGCACCTTTGCGACTAAGATCCGTAAGAGGCTTAGCGATGACCGAGAAGTTAGCAATAAATCTCCTGTAAGAATTAGCAAACCCCAGGAAGCACTGTAACGCCTTCAGGGAGGCAGGTTGGACCCATTCAGCCACAGCCTGAACCTTGGCAGGGTCCATGCAAAATTCAGTAGGAGTGAGGATTTGACCCAAAAATGGTATCTCCTGCACCCCAAACACACATTTTTCGGATTTAGCAAAGAGTTTGTTTTCCCGAAGGGCCTGGAGCACCTTCCTGACATGCTCAATGTGGGAGGACCAGTCCTTGGAAAACACAAGTATGTCATCAATGTACACTACAAGAAATACCCCCAGGTAGTCTGTTAAAATCTCATTTATGAAATTCTGGAAGACCGCGGGAGCATTACACAACCCAAAGGGCATGACGAGGTATTCAAAATGACCTTCGGGCGTGTTAAACGCAGTCTTCCACTCATCCCCCTCTCTGATGCGGAAAAGGTTATAAGCCCCCCAAAGATCAAACTTAGAGAACCATTGGGCCCCCTGAACCTGATTGAAGAGATCAGGATTTAAAGGAAGGGGATACTGGTTCCTTACAGTGACCTTATTCAAGTTTTGGAAATCGATGCACGGCCTAAGACCACCATCCTTCTTCCCTACGAAGAAGAAGCCAGCACCTACCGGAGAAGTAGAGGGGCGAATGTAACCCTTGGCCAGGCATTCCTCGATATACTCTGTCATGGCTTCATGTTCGGGACAAGAGAGATTAAATATCCTACCCTTAGGGAGCTTAGCTCCGGGTACCAAATCGATAGCGCAATCGTATTCTCTATGAGGAGGTAACACTTCGGAGGCCTTTTTAGAAAAATCATCAGTGAAGTCCTGAATAAACTCAGGTAGAGTGTTTACCTCCTCAGGGAGAGAAATAAAATTAACAGAAAAACATGACGTCATGCATTCATTATCCCAGTATTCCAGTTAAACGTGGGATTATGTATCTGCAACCAGGGAAGGCCTAAAACCAAATCGGATGATAATCCCTGCATCACCAGTACAGAGCACTGCTCCAAATGCATGGAGCCAACAATGAGTTAAAAAACAGGGGTATGCTGCATAAAATAACCATTAGCAAGTGGAGTGGAGTCGATACCCACTACCGGGACAGGTTTAGGCAAATCAATCAATGGCATAGCTAGAGACATAGCAAATTCCACAGACATAATATTAGCAGAAGACCCTGAATCCACGAAGACACTGCCGGTAGCAGACCTACCCTCAAAAGAGACCTGAAAGGGAAGCAAGATCTTATTAGGTTTCATATTTACAGGAAATACCTGTGCACCCAAGTGACCTCCCCGATGGTCACTTAGGCGCGGAAGTTCTTCCGGTTGCTTATTCTTATGCCTAGGACAGTTGTTCACTTGATGCTTGTCATCCCCACAGTAGAAGCAGAGACCATTCTTCCTGCGGAGCTCTCTATGTTGTTGGGGAGACACGGAGGCCCCGAGTTGCATTGGTTCATCCGAGTTTTCCGTGGAAGAACGAAGCAACGGAACCTCGGGAGCCATCATGGGGGAGCCAGGGGAGAAAGCACAAAAACGTTCAAGTCGTCGTTCCCTGAGACGTTGGTCAAGACGTACCGCTAAAGCCATAACCTGATCTAGAGAGTCTGAAGAGGGATAGCTAACTAACAGTTCTTTCAGGGCGTTCGACAGACCCAATCTAAACTAGCACCTCAAGGCAGGGTCATTCCACCGAGAAGCTACACACCACTTCCTAAAGTCAGAATAGTACTCCTCAACGGGTGTCTTACCCTGACGTAAGGTCACCAGCTGACTCTCGGCAAAGGCAGTCTTGTCAGTCTCGTCATATATGAGCCCGAGTGCAGAAAAAAAAAGATCAACAGTGGAAAGTTCAGGAGCGTCAGAAGCCAAGGAGAAGGCCCATTCTTGGGGCCCGTCCTGGAGCCGGGACATAATTATACCCACTCACTGGCTCTCAGAACCTGAGGAGTGGGGCCTTAGACGGAAATAGAGCCACAACGTTCCCGAAAGGAGAAAAAAGTATTCTGGTCCCGTGAGAACCGGTCAGGCAACTTGAGGTGGGGTTCAAGAGGTGAGATGGGGGGCACTACCAGGGTGGCATCATGCTGGTTGCACCTCTGAGCCAGGGCTTGGACCTGTAGGGAGAGACCCTGCATTTGCTGATCCAGAGTCTCAAGGGGGTACATAGTGTGTCAGGGACCCGGGTAGAAAAGGTATATGGGCCTGTGATTATGTAATGTCCGGGTAGGGAGACAGACAGGTGAGCCCTAATCTACCCGCCACTCAGACCCTTCCTACTTGCACGGCCCGTCCTAGGCGACGGCGTACAACTGGGCGACGGTCCCTACGCTCAATATGTGCACGACAGACAAACAGACAAGGATACACAGAAGCTAAGGGAAATGGGGAAGTTGCCCACGGCAACACCGTGAGCAACAGGAGTAGTGAACGAGCCGAGTCAAACCAGGAGTGTACGAGGTACCAAACGCAGAGCAGGAGCATAGTCAGTAAAGTCAGGGTCAAAATGAAGCAAGGTCAATAGTAATAGCAGGAGCAACAGAGCCAGGAAACAGGAAAAAATCACAGGCAAAGGACAGCAGGAAATGAAGATATAAATAGACCGAGGGTGGGAGCTAGAACCGTCTGGCCAGGCTGTGATAGGTTCTCCCACTCCTCAGCTTACCAGACTGAGTGGTAGCAGATCGAGTCACTATCAGACCTAGGAGCAGATGCAGACTGATTAACCACGGGCGTCGACACAGAAGCTGTGTCTGGCAGATCCTTTACAGAAGTTTTTTGTTTTGACAGACATGGAAAACTAATGATCAATGGTGCTACACAGACGTTAAAAACAGTCACACGGAACGTACCTTGAAACAATACTAAATGAACTCTGATGATAAATCATCAGCTTTTTCCTGATCAAACAAATATTAGTTTTACAACAGTCGTCTGAATACAGCCTTAAGAGTCTACTGTATTCATGAGGAAAGCGATCCACCTTCTTTCCTTGCTTCCCCTCGACCCTCCTCACAGTGATTGATGGTCGGCTGCTGTCTATCCCCACCGAGAGGGGCGGGGAACAGTGGCGTAACTACCGCTGTAGCAGCCATAGCGGCTGCTACGGGGTCCGTGGCATGAGGGGACCCGTCCAGCCTGCCGTCACGGGCCCCCCCAAGCAACACCACATTCAATAGTATCTGCGTCTTTAGGATGCCGATACTATTGAACACTACGGCAGAGCAAGGAGGTATCTCCCCGCTCTGCCATTAAAGAGGTTGTCCCACAAAACACATGTATCCCCTATCCACAGGATAAGGGATACGTGTGCATACTCGCCAACTGTCCCGAATTTGCCGGGACTGTCACGAATTTACAGAGACAGTCCCGGCAAATTACTGTCCCGGGACTTGTTACATTCAATTGTATGTGCGTCCTCAGGACATAGATACAAATGAATACTATGCGCTTCCTGCTCAGCCATTCACTCCTCTTGGAGCGAAATCCCCAGCCAAAGCATTGGTGACTCCCTGGCCGGGGATTCCACTGCTTGAGGTGCCACTGACGTCACTGCCCTTATATGGACAGTGAAATTAGGGCTCTCTCTATGAGCGGAATTCCCGGCCAGGGCGTCGGCAACGCTTTGGCCGGGGATTCCGGCGCTCCAGGAGTAGCCCATGACTTCACTGTCCATATAAGGGATGTGACGTCAGGGGCACATCCTGCAGGGAAATCACCAACCAGGGCATTGCTGACGCCTGGCCGGGGATTCCGGTCATAGAGGGAGTCAGTGACAATGTCACTGTCCATATATGGACAGTGAAGTCATGGACTCCTCCTGGAGCGCCAGACTATTGCCGACGCCTGGCCGGGGATTCTGCTCAGAGAGGGAGCCACAATTGTTCTATCTACATGGACAGGGAGGGGGGTGGAGACTATCTACAGGGGGAGTATGTGGCACTATCTACAGGGGAAGTATGTGGCACTATATACAGGGGGAGGATGTGGCACTATCTACAGGGGGGCTGTATAGCACAATCTACAGGGGGGCACTATCTACAAGGGGGCACTGTGTGGCAGAATCTACGGTGTGTGGCACCCAGGGGAGGGGGGGCCCAGTCAATAGTTTGCTATGGGGCCCAGTCTTTCCTAGTTACGCTGCTGACCGGGGAGGTGAGGAGAGCACTCTTATGAGGGGAGAGCGCTCTCCTCATGAATACACCAGACTCATAACTAAGGCATTGTTCACATCTGTGTCAGGGCTGAAGCCGTAGGTTTCCGTTTCCATCACCATTGATTTCAGTGGTGACGGATCCGGTACCAACGGTTTCAGTTTGTCTCCATTGTGCAAGGGTTCCCTCATTTTGACCGGATGAATACCGTAGTCGACCATCGTGGCTGCCTGCAGCTGACACTAGAGGGAACTTAGGAGCTAGTAGCATACGGTTATAGAGTGAACTCCATAATAAGACTGTATGCAGTATGCTCCCATGCTACCTCTAGTAGTGGCTTCAGGTATCCAGCATGCTATGCTTAAAAATCTACGTATATGCAGGCGATGTTGAATTTATTATCAGAAAAACAAACGTCAGACCACTATAAAGATAAGAAATTAATTAGAACAGATTTTTGGACCTTAAAATTATACGATGATAAAAAGCGGAGATTAACGTTAAACATATATTTATTTAATATATATCACAAGAGCCAATGGTCCTAAAACATATCTGTGAGGAGCACATAGCTCTAGACAAGATGATCTAAAGAAAATGTGGTAAAGTCTCTCAGATTCATTACTATATTACAATAGCAACTTAAAGGTTATGTAGACCTTTAAACCTTTTATATATATATATATATATATATATATATATATATATACACACAAAGAGAAAGCAGCAGCACTCACATGGAAATCAATGAACGGGTGCCCAGCAAAAAGTCCAGATATAGCAAAAGAAGATATGCGGCACTCCAATGAAGAAAATGGTGGTTTATTCAATTCCAATACAAAAGCGACGTCTCAATCCTACAATAGGATCTGTATCAAGCTTGATAAAGATCCTATTGTAGGATTGAAACGTCGCTTTTGTATTGGAATTGAATAAACCACCATTTTCTTCATTGGAGTGCCGCATATCTTCTTTTGCTATATATATATATATATATATATATATATATATATATATATATATATATATATATATATATATATATATAAAACAATGTCTAATGGTGCTTAATGCAACTTTTTACATGGTTTTTATTGGAATTTTTTTTAACTTTTCAACTTCTTGAGATATAACTTCTATGTATCCTAGATACATGGAAGCTGTATCTCGTGCTGAAACATGTTACCAAAGATGTTACAAAGATATAAATATAAAAACTGAAATTAAAAGAGGGATTAGTACACAGACCCATAATATGATAAATAAAAACCTAAAAATAGAGTCAAAACCATGCTTATACTGATAAAATATATAATTTTATTGGTACAAAATATAAAAAACACACACATTAAAATCAAAGATGATTACCACAGTGTGAAGCAGATGAGGCCAGACAGTTGTCAATAGTTGGATAATAAATAAACCTATATGTGTTTTGGAAGTATCATGAGTAAGGCTTGGAGTAACTGCAACCATGAAAGCACATCCAGTGCTCTACATAGTGTATGAAATATATAAACCCAGGAGACATGTAATGTGTTCTAGATAATATGCAGAGTCCCAGGTCTGAGTAATCATTTGAAGGCAAAGATGCAGTCAGCACCAGACCCAAACAAATGGTTACATGAAAAGTATATGTGGATATATAGTATAAGCAACTTACCCATAGATTTGTGCTGTCTGGCGTCACAACCGACGTACATTTAGGCTGAGAGCCTTCGTCTGGGGGTCGAAGGCTCTCAGCTGAAACGTACGTCGGGTGTGACGCCAGACAGCACAAATCTATGGGTAAGTTGCAGGCTCTCAGCCGAAACGTACGTCGGGTGTGACGCCAGACAGCACAAATCTATGGGTAAGTTGCTTATACTATATATCCACATATACTTTTTATGTAACCATTTGTTTGGGTCTGGTGCTGACTGCATCTTTGCCTTCAAATGATTACTCAGACCTGGGACTCTGCATATTATCTAGAACACATTACATGTCTCCTGGGTTTATAGATCTCATACACTATGTAGAGCACTGGATGTGCTTTCATGGTTGCAGTTACTCCAAGCCTTACTCATGATACTTCCAAAACACATATAGGTTTATTTATTATCCAACTATTGACAACTGTCTGGCCTCATCTGCTTCACACTGTGGTAATCATCTTTGATTTTAATGGGTGTGTTTTTTATATTTTGTACCAATAAAATTATATATTTTATCAGTATGGTTTTGACTCTATTTTTAGGTTTTTATTCTGATTGTTATGAGTCACCGCTGACGTCACCCGTAGTCATGGGCGTTTTCTAATATATGCCCTCCCCCCATATAATATATTATATATGACTTACTGATATCTATTTCGTTTCTTTATAGAGGGGTATTTAGGTTGCCCTCCATATTTGTTAAGTATACAGACCCATAACATGTATGAAGGGTTAAGATAAAAATAAAATATTTTAAATTATAAAATGTAAAAAGCAAAACGTGCAAATATTTAACACATACTCTTAAATATTTATCAATGCCTAAAATTCTAACAGTTATTCCAAAGAGGTTTCAGCAGTATTATTGAGCAGGCATGACCATTTATAAATCCAGAAACGTTCCCGTTGTTTGAGTTTTGAGAATCTATTTGGTGCGTTAGCTGGTATTTGTTCATTGGGGGTAACGGATATGCTTTCAAATGGCTTTGTTGACCTTTATTTCTATTGAGTAGTCCTGTGTTAGATATATGAATTTCTTGTGCATTTTCATTATTTTAACATGTAATATGCATGTTCCCATTTTAATATTTATTGCAATATACTGTGACTTTTTATCTTATTTTCCATAGCCATAGTTTGGTTTCTGGCGGTTCTATTTAAAACTTTAACATCATTGGTTTCACTATAAATGCTGCGCTTCTTTTTCGGTACACCTATTGGGCTAATGAAGATGCTGGTTCAGCATCGAAATGCGTATCCCTAATAAAAACTCCTCGTATTATTATTACTGTCTGTCTTATGTCTGACATCAGCAGCACTGTGTATAGGTCCCTATTGTCTACCTCAGCGTAATCTATCTACATTGCGGTTACGTTACCGCCTCCAGGTCGGGACTAAGGTGCAGCAGATTTTCCTATTATTCCTGACTGAGGTTGCACAACTGCATCAGGTGAGCGCATCTGCCACATTTCTGTCTTTCTTCCAACATACTACTTTGGTGACCAGCACCATGTGGCACTGTGTATCTCTCTTTTTTCTCTTCTAGATATTACGCAGGACCCGCTGTCACAGAAGCCGTCAGTCCCACTGACCTGACGGATTTGGGTTTCAGCGCAAGATACAGCTTCTATGTATCCAGGATACATAGACTCTGCATCTCAAAGTTACATCAAACACCATGATAGATCGTTTTCTTTTTTTTTTTAAAAGTGTTCAAAGGTTTACATAGCCTTTAAGTTACACAGTTGCTTAAAAAAGACACATGTCCATTAAGTTCAACCTTTCTAAGATCAATTATAAATAATTTATTGGTAAGTATAACCCTCAGTACCGTGGGTCAGTAGATAAGCATATAGCTTTCTTGAATGTTGCCATTAGATAGGAGGAAAGCCTGATAATATAGACCTTGGTCATTCACTACACTACCCCATATTGGTATAACTTACATCTAAAATGTTTAAGGGGTTGCCCAACAATTATATAATGTCTTCAATTAGATTTTTTTTTTCCCCATATGTTCCCATGTCTAAATTTTGCTGTTAAATAACTGTTCTGGCGTCCCCTGCGGTTAACCTCTCAGAACGTCCACCTAATGTGTCTAGTGACAATGGTCACGCATGCCCAGTAGCTCAGCCTGATCGCTGGTATCCGCTTGTAAATGCGCAGCGGAGTGGTTCCTGTTATTGTGCAGGGCAGCCAATAAGAGATCTTCTCCTTACCAGCACTGGGCACATTAGGTGTAAGTTCTGATGAGAAGAAATAAAAAAAACATCAGGGGGGGGCATTACAAATATGTAAGAGCAAAACAATTGAATTAAAAAAAATTTTTTGGAGGGATTCTAACAAGCAAATGTAATATTTAATTGTGGGATAACCCCTTTAAATGAAGGTAATCTTTTACCCCTGAAAATTCACATTTCCAACAAGTCTTGGAGAGGACTATTTGCCTCGATCAAGGGCAAGGCTGCTGCTTCCTTATATGAAAATATAATATTTTGCGTGTGTCTCATTTAACATGCATTATTCTTTTAACTTTTGGTAAATATTAAGCATTTAACTAGTTAAAAATGCATATTTAAGGATTATTTTGAGTTTTTCTGCACACTGCAGTCTTCACGATTTTAATTGCTATTTCCTCAATAAAACTATTGGAAATCATCCATGTTGCCATTAGCACATGCACAAAAACTGTTAACAATATGTTATCCAGACGCAGAGACTTTATAATTAATGTTGGAAAAATCTTCAAAGGCTAATGACGATAATTTTTACCTATAAAATTACTGGATTTCATTCAATGCTGCTCTGTTGTTTTGCTATAAAATAAACTTGATGAGACAGAGTTGAATATATTTGATTTACTAGAAGAAAGTGTGAGATCTGCCTTTAAAATATCCATTTGATATTGTTTACAAACATTTTCTAACTGCCAGGAGTTTATTTCTTGTCCAATTTTCACCAATGTATTCCTGAGGTCAGCTGCTGTTAAAAATATAAGCAGGTTCTACAAATATAACATTAGTATAAATTAAAATGATGGCAAATAAATAGTTGTTTTAGCATCCGTTTGGTGTTCTTGTCACTTCACAAGTCCGAATCTGCAGACAAATAGCTCTTGGACTTATACACATTTTAAGCGATATTCCACCCTTTAATAAAAAATCACAGTTAAAATGTCAATTAAAAGTTGAGTAACTTTGTTATAACTTTGCTTTTCTGTTTTTGCATCAATTTCAAGTTATGTTCTCCATTCATATACATAGCAGCTTTTACTACCTGAGGAATATTCCGTTTTATTTTATCCAGACAACAGTGTAGCTCCACTTTGTTCTTACATGTGACCAAACAGCATAGTTTTAAGTAACAGTCATGTGAACTCCCCAAGGGCATATGCAAAGAAGGGGATAACACTGTCGCCTTGCGCTGCTTTCAACTATATTGCGTCCTCAGGACGTGGATACAGTTGAATACAATAGGGGAGATGTTAAATGGAAGTCTCTTTATAGGATTAGAAAGTAAAAACATTTTGTATTGTTAAAAATTACTAAAAAATTACACAAAACACATTTTTCTATAATAACATAAAATTCATTTTAAAAAAACCCACATATACACTAACAGAACCCTCACAATTTATGTATCTATAACCGTCACAACATGTGCTATAAATATAAAAATTTATTATAGGTCAGAGATGAATAAGGTAAAATGAAAAGAAAAAATAACAAGGTAGAGCAGTGTTTCTTTTACTTGACCTTACAAAATTAAATAAATAAAAATTAAACGTTAACATATACGTACCCCAAAAGGGTACGTGTGGGGACTATAACTTGCCCCGCTGTTTCCGTAACTCCCATAGACCACAAATTGCTGCATTGCTGCAAAAATTTGTTCCATGGACAGTGATGCCGTGACGACGGCAGCATCAGCACCCGGTGGCAGAGTGGGCCCCCAAAAGGGTAATGGGCCCCGGCACTTGCCCGGGTTCACCGGGTGCTGACGCCGGCCCTGGAGGAGACTTAACAGTTTCTAACGTTTATTTTCATTTTCTGCTTACTGCCTCCTTTGTAGAAAAATCAGTTTTATTAACTTTATGCTAATGAGCATTTAGGAGCAACGAGGGCGTACTGCGCATGCGCCAAGTAAAGAGCAGGGACGCGTGTGCATTACGGACAGTACAGGCCAGGCATGAACGCGCCGATTATTCTGCTTGGCCCCTGTCAATCAATGTAAGAAGGGTGGGAGGGGAGTAACGTAAGAGCATTTAGGAGCCACGGTGGCGCCCTCGTTGCTCCTAAATGCTCATTAGCATAAAGTTAATAAAAAAGATTTCTCTACAAAGGAGGTAGTAAGCAGAAATTGAAAATAAAAGTTAGAAACAGGTTAGTCTTCTCTACAATACCCTGGTACTAGTTTAATATGGACATTCTGGTGATAGACTCCCTTTAATTTGCATCACATATTAAACAAATTAATACTATTGCATTTCCCATTATTTGTTCGCAACTTCCCTAAGGGTTAGAGACAACATTTGTAGCCCCTTGGCCTTAAAGGAGCTGTCCAGTTTAAAAAAACAACAACAGATCTGTTCATGAGTGTCTCTCTTTCAGTTGGATCTGTCCTGTCCTGCATTACACAGAGAATGCATTTCTGTGAATGGTCACTGTGTAATGCTTCATTTCCCCTGCAGTGGCTCTGCAGGGAAATTGAACACTTACTGCCAGGCTTCCCCACAGATAACAGCTAATTGCTGTAGACCAGAATGGGTTGTTCAAAGTGGACAACACCTTTAAAGAGAATCTGTCACCTAATTTATGCTTCCTTATTTGAGTTCAGCATAAAGAGATGCCAGAGACCCTGATTTCAATGCTGTATTACAAACTTATCAATGATCAGCAGCTTTTATAAAAATCACTTTTTCTCATGCAGAACCTATAATTGCGGCTTGCCCTTTATAAAAAAAAATATCTGCCATTGCTATCTCTTGGGATAGAGAATTCCATAGTTTGACTACTCAAACTGTAAAAAATTATTTTGTATATTGATGTTTAAATCCCCTTTCCTCCACATGCAATGAATGTCCCCTGGTCCTTCGTAAAGTTCTTTGAAAGAATAAATCATGTGCCAGTTATTTGTATTGACCATACATTTATTTATACATAAAAATAAGATCACCTTTGAGGCGTCTATTTCCAAGCTAAACAAGACAGAATTTCTCTAGCCTTTCATTGTAAGGGCATGACCACACATGGCGGAATTCCTCCGCAACTGTCCGCATCAATGCCGCACAGAATCTGCGTTGCAGATTCTGCAGCGGATCTGCACAAAATGTGCAGAAAATTGATGCGGACTGGCCGCTGCGGACTGCAGGAAAAGTGCTTCTCTTCTCCCTATTCAGTGCAGGATAGAGAGAAGGGACAGCACTTTCCCTAGTGAAAGTCAAAGAAATTCATACTTACCGCCCGTTGTCTTGGTGACGCGTCCCTCTTTCGGCATCCGGCCCGACCTCCCTGGATGACGCTCCAGTCCATGTGACCGCTGCAGCCTGTGCTTGGCCTGTGATTGGCTGCAGCCGTCACTTACACTAAAACGTCATCCTGGGAGGCCGGACTGGAGACAGACGCAGGGAGTTCTCGGTAAGTATGAACTTATATATTTTTTTACAGATACATGTATATTGAGATCGGTAGTCACTGTCCCGGGTGCAGAAACAGTTACTGCCGATCGCGTAACTCTTTCAGCACCCTGGACAGTGACTATTTACTGACGTCTCCTAGCAACGCTCCCGTCATTACGGGAGCCCCATTGACTTCCTCAGTCTGGCTGTAGACCTAGAAATACATAGGTCCAGCCAGAATGAAGAAATGTCATGGTAGTAAAAACAATACGCTCCGCAGCACACATAAGATCTGCGGACTTCATTGCGGAATTTTGACTCTCCATTGAAGTCAATGGAGAAATTCCGCCATGAGTCCGCAACCAGTCCGCCACTGCTCCGCAACAGACAGAGCATGCTGCGGACACCAAATTCCGCTCCGCAGCCTATGCTCCGCAGCGGAATTGTACGCATCGTGTAAACGAACACTGCTAAATTAAAGTGAAAGTCAATGGAGAAACGGCTCCGCTGCGGATTAACGCTGCGGAGTGTCCGCAGCGGAATTTAAGTGAAATTCCGCTATGTGTGAACCCGCCCTAAGAGAGACCTCCCATCCCATTTAATAATCTAGTTGTCACCTTTGAACCCTCTCCAGCTCTCCTATATCCTTTTTGCAATGTGGAGCCCAAAATTCAATCCCATATTCGAGAGGTGGTTTAACAAGGGATCTATTGAGGGGCAATATTACATTGGGATCACAGGTTTTTATCTCGCTTTTTTTATACAACCTAAAATGTATTTGCTTTTGCAGCTACTGCTTGACATTGAGTGCTGCTTCTTAGCTTACGTATAACCAGAATAACTGGGTCCTTCTCTTGTTCTGTTATATCCAGTAGTATTCCATTTAATGTTTATGCAGTAACAAGATTACTGTGGCCTAGGTGCATTACTTTTATCAACATTAAAATTCATCTGCCATGCTTTTGCCGATGCTGCCAGCTTATCTAGGTCTTTCTGTAATATTTTACAAGTAAACTGAATTTTAAGTATCCAGCAAAGTTTTTTATCATTAACAAATACTGATACATTGCTATCAATCCCATTCCCAAGGTCATTAATAAAAGAGATTAAAATTAATTGGGCCTAACACAGATCCTTGTGATACCCCACTTCTTGTTTTTACCATTTCCATACACGAAGCTATGAAACACTCAAACATAGAGGTAATGTCGAATTCTGTCACAAGCATGTTACACATGTTATCTTGCCTGCTTGCATAGAGACGTGACACAATGATGACAACAGGATGGGACATTTATGTGTATCTACATGTTATCACATTTAACCATCTAGGACCTAACAGACACTTAAATTTGTGCTGCATATTACTACTGCATATAAAAGAAAGGAAACCACAATGCTAGTGGGACCAAAGCCAACTGAGTATCAAGTATGATCTGGGTTTCTAGTTTACATTATGATAAAACAATATTGTAGTCCCTTCAATTAGGACAATCTGACAAATCCAACCAATCAAAATTATGCACCCCTAATTGAATATGTTAATAAACAGATTAGCCTTTATTAGCAATATAAACACATCAAAGAGATTCTTTGGGATTAAAAAAAAAAATAATTATAGGAGCAGGAAACTTTCTAAAAATAATAAAAATACTCGCCTGTTCAATCCCTCGCTAGCGCTGCCGCTAGCATCACCGTTGACCCCAGTGATTGGCTGCAGCGGTCATGTGCATGTATGGCACGTCGTCACTGCAGGGAAGTAAACAAAGACCACTGGAGCAGCGGGGGATGAAACATGTGAGTATTGTTTTTTTTGTCAACCTTCTGCCTTCAGCAACAAAAAAAAAAAAGTTAAATACCAGACAACCATTTTGAGGTTCACACGCAGTGGAATTCCTGCATATTTTTTACACAGATTTGCCTTCTGAAAATCCACAGTGGAATGCAGTAGCAGCAAAGTGAATGAGATTTTGATTACTGTCTTCCACATGCAGTGAAAAATTTCCACTCGGAAATTGACAGATTTCTAATGCTGCAGCATGTCAAATTAAAGACTTTACTCCTTTGGCGGTCCCAAAGTAATGCGTACCTGTTCCCCCAGCTGCTTACTTTACGGGCAGCCTCCTGTAATGACGTTTTATCACATAATACCACTGCAGCGGTCATATCTGATGAAAAGTCATCCCAGGAGGCCGACTGTACAAAGACTGCAGGGGAAAAGCAATGTGTTGCTATAGTGGCACCAGGAGGGATGAGTAAAGACTTTTATTTTTTAAATTTTTTTACTCTTGACTGTTTTCTGCAGCTGAAAACTGGTAGCAAAAACCACACCAAAATAAGCACGATTTGGTGTAAATTTTGTGGTGGTTTTCCCTGTGGACTCTGGGTCAGATTTGCTGTGGCATTTTCCTGACCTGTGTATTCCCTAAAGTTGAGATTAGAAGCAGTGGGAAAAATAAGCTGTACAGTTAGCCCCAAATCCGCTGCAAATCCACATTTGTTACATGCTGATTTTGTCGCATGAGGCACACTCATTACTTGCCACATAGTGAGAGAGCAGATACAGCAGTGGATACTAATATAACCGTCTAACTGCCAGAAATATTGTTGCTGCACTTTCTTAAGTAGCTTAGATCATTTCTGATTATCTTCTTAAATCAACATTTGTAATATATATATATATATATATATATATATATATATATATAAACTGTATATCTATAAAGTCTGACACTACACTACCAATCTAGGTTGCAATTTAGGTTCAAAATAAAATTTTTGACAAGAAATAAAATCACAAAATGCATACTTTTCGCCTAAAAAACACCAGCCCCAAATAAATATACCCCACACATCTGGGTTTATCATATTGCAGAAAAGACTTTAGCCCTGTACGGTTGGGGGATAGACACTGGATAGACGCTGGTTTTTCTCCTGACAAGATATGTAAAAAGCATGGCTGCAAGTAAATGGAGGTAAACTTCAAGTAATGACAAAAATAATAACTATGGCAATCATGTTTAAGCTTAAAATTGTACACACTTTGCTAAAAACAGATTCATATGACCAAAAAAGATAAGAAACTCCCAAAATTGATGTGTGTTTTGAGACCACACATCCTACTGCATTTAACAATGGTTTCCGATACATTTACAATCAATATTGCTTTTAATTTAGATAAAATGCATTATTTTAAAAAAACACCCAGAAAAATCTTAATAGGCAACGAAATTTATCAAACATGGTGTAACAGCCATAAAACTCACGAAACCTAAAAAATGATTTGTGCTGAATGCACATGTACATACAGTATGTATATCTAGGTTTGCTTGACAAGATCTTTAGGAAAAGACAGAACAATCCTACATAATCATGTTTAGCTAGGTGGTGAGGGATCTTGAGTAGTTTGGTGAGAGAGATGCAGTTTAATGTAGTCATATAAATAATAATAGAGTTCATATAAATACAAACAAATACACCACTGTTTTATGTATGATGTGTTCTATTGTGACATCACAATAAACCACAACCTACACATATACACACCTTGACGACACCTTGCAATGAAATACTTAATAGATTTCCATCACCACCACCTTGGCAAAGAGGAAGTCAATTATGCTCTCCTATAAGGCTGGGTTCACACGTGGCGGAATTTCACTTGAATTCCGCTGCGGACACTCCGCAGCGTTAATCCGCAGCGGAGCCGTTTCTGCATTGACTTCCACTTCTATTTAGAAGTGTTCGTTTAGACGAGGCGTGAAATTCCGCTGCGGAGCATAGGCTGCGGAGCGGAATTTGGTGTCCGCAGCATGCTCTGTCTGTTGCGGAGCAGTGGCGGACTGGTTGCGGACTCATGGCGGAATTTCTCCATTGACTTCAATGGAGATTCTAAGTTCCGCAAAGAAATCCGCAGCTGTCATGCACATGTTATGTGTGCTGCGGATGCGTCTTGCTTTTTTGCCATGACATTTCTTCATTCTGACTGGACCTATGTATTTCTAGGTCTACAGCCAGACTGAGGAAGTCAATGGGGCTCCCGTAATTACGGGAGCGTTGCTAGTTGACGTCAGTAAATAGTCACTGTCCAGGGTGCTGAAAGAGTTAAGCGATCGGCAGTAACTGTTTCTGCCCCCTGGACAGTGACTACCGATCCTAATATACAGCTACCTGTAAAAAAATAGAAGTTCATACTTACCGAGAACTCCCTGCTTCTGTCTCCAGTCCGGCTTCCCAGGATGACGTTTTTGTCTAAGTGACGGCTGCAGCCAATCACAGGCTGCAGCGGTCACATGGACTGCCGCGTCATCCAGGGAGGTCAGGCTGGATGCCGAAAGAGGGACGCGTCACCAAGACAACGGCCGGTAAGTATGAAATTCGTTTATTTTCACCAGGGAAAGTGCTGTCCCTTCTCTCTATCCTGCACTGATAGAGAGAAGGGAAGCACTTTTCCGCAGCAGCTAGTCCGCATCAATTTACTGCACATTTTGGGCAGATCCGCAACCGTAATCCGCAACCCGGATTAGGTGCGGCATTGATGCGGACAGTTGCGGAGGAAATCCGCCACGTGTGGTCATGCCCTAAAAGTCCAACGAATCACGTGTGTAACTTTTGTGCTTTTCTAAAGATTACATGTTCTAACCCATAGGCTTGTTCAGAGATGAGCAATACCTTTAGAACTTCCCAATAAATTTTGTGAACGATGATTTTATATGGCAGTAAGACAAATCTTTTTAACATAGTATTGCTTCGTGCCTCTTAACGTAATTACATGTCAATTTAATCATTATGAGGAAGAAACCATTTTAAGATTTTATATACAGTGAAGGAAATAAGTATTTGATCCTGCCAGGCACAGCTTCGGGGTTAACGCTCATAGATAATCAGTCTGCACCTGATTCTATGTCTGTGAGACTGACTCCAGCTTCCACCACTCAGGGTGGCAGGCTTAGGAGTGGGAGAACCTATCACAGCCTGGCCAGACGGAGCTAGCTCCCGCCCTCTGTCTATTTATACCTGCCTTTCCTGTTCCTCCTTTGCTTGTGATTCTTCTCTGCTGGTTTCCTGGCCCTTCTGCAGCTTCTTGAACTACTGATCCTCTGCTTGTGATTGACCTTGGCTTTACTAACCACTCTTCTGCTCTGCGTTTTTGTACCTCGCTCATCTCCTGGTTTGACTCGGCTCGCTCACTTCGCTTGTTGCTCACGGTGTCCCCGTGGGCAGCTTTCCCATTTCCCTGGCTTCTTTGTACCCTTGTCTGTTTGTCTGTCGTGCACCTATTGAGTGTAGGGACCGTCGCCCAGTTGTACCCCGTCGCCTAGGGCGGGTCGTTGCAAGTAGGCAGGGACTGAGTGGCGGGTAGATTAGGGCTCACCTTTCTGTCTCCCTACCCCGACATTACAGATCCCTTGCTGATTTTGTAAGTTTGCCCACTGTCAAAGACATGAACAGTCTAGAATTTTTAGGCTAGGTTAATTTTACCAGTGAGAGATAGATTATATTAAATAAAAAAAAGAAAATCACATTGTCAAAATTATCCAATATCCAATGTCCAATGTCTGTGTGCTTTTGCCCATATTAATCTTTTCCTTTTATTAGCCAGTCTCAGTTATGGCTTTTTCTTTGCCACTCTGCCCTGAAGGCCAGGATCCCGGAGTCGCCTCTTCACTGTAGACGTTGACACTGGCATTTTGCGGGTACTATTTAATGAAGCTGCCAGTTGAGGACCTGTGAGGCGTCTATTTCTCAAACTAGAGACTCTAATGTACTTGTCTTGTTGCTCAGTTGTGCAGCGGGGCCTCCCACTTCTCTTTCTACTCTGGTTAGAGCCTGTGTGTGCTGTCCTCTGTAGGGAGTAGTACACACCGTTGTAGGAAATCTTCAGTTTCTTGGCAATTTCTCGCATGGAATAGCCTTCATTTCTAAGAACAAGAATAGACTGTCGAGTTTCACATGAAAGCTCTCTTTTTCTAGCCATTTTGAGAGTTTAATCGAACACACAAATGTAATGCTCCAGATTCTCAACTAGATCAAAGGAAAGTCAGTTATATAGCTCCTCTAAACAGCAAAACTGTTTACAGCGGTGTTAACATAATTGCACAAGGGTTTTCAAGTGTTTTCTAATCATCCATTAGCCTTCTAACACAGTTAGAAAACACAATGTACCATTAGAACACTGGAGTGATGATTGCTGGAAATGGAACTCTATACACCTATGTAGATATTGCATTAAAAACCAGACGTTTGCAGCTAGAATAGTCATTTAGAACATTAACAATGTATAGAGTGTATTTCTGATTAATTTAATGTTATCTTCATTGAAAAAAACTGTGCTTTTCTTTCAAAAATAAGGAAATTTCTAAGTGACCCTAAACTTTTGAACTGTAGTATATACACTACCGTTCAAAAGTTTGGGGTCACCTAGACAATTTTGTGTTTTCCATGAAAACTCACACTTATATTTATCAAATGGGTTGCAAAATGACTAGAAAATATAGTCAAGGCATTGACAAGGTTAGAAATAATGATTTTTATTTGAAATAATAATTTTCTCCTTCAAACTTTGTTTTCGTCAAAGAATGCTCCATTTGCAGCAATTACAGCATTGCAGACCTTTGGCATTCTAGCTGTTAATTTGCTGAGGTAATCGAGAGAAATTTCACCCCATGCTTCTAGAAGCCCTTCCCACAAGTTGGATTGGCTTGATGGGCACTTCTTGCGTACCATACGGTCAAGCTGCTCCCACAACAGCTCTATGGGGTTGAGATCTGGTGACTGCGCTGGCCACTCCATTACAGATAGAATACCAGCTGCCTGCTTCTTCCCTAAATAGTTCTTGCATAATTTGGAGGTGTGCTTTGGGTCATTGTCCTGTTGTAGGATGAAATTGGCTCCAATCAAGCGCTGTCCACAGGGTATGGCATGGTGTTGCAAAATGGAGTGATAGCCTTCCTTATTCAAAATCCCTTTTACCTTGTACAATTCTCCCACTTTACCAGCACCAAAGCAACCCCAGACCATCACATTCCCTGCACCATGCTTGACAGATGGCGTCAGGCACTCTTCCAGCATCTTTTCAGTTGTTCTGCATCTCACAAATGTTCTTCTGTGTGATCCAAACACCTCAAACTTCGATTCGTCTGTCCATAACACTTTTTTCCAATCTTCCTCTGTCCAATGTCTGTGTGCTTTTTCCCATATTAATCTTTTCCTTTTATTAGCCAGTCTCAGATATGGCTTTTTCTTTGCCACTCTGCCCTGAAGGCCAGCATCCCGGAGTCGCCTCTTCACTGTAGACGTTGACACTGGCGTTTTGCGGGTACTATTTAATGAAGCTGCCAGTTGAGGACCTGTGGACCGTCTATTTCTCAAACTAGAGACTCTAATGTACTTGTCTTGTTGCTCAGTTGTGCAGCGGGGCCTCCCACTTCTCTTTCTACTCTGGTTAGAGCCTGTTTGTGCTGTCCTCTGAAGGGAGTAGTACATACCGTTGTAGGAAATCTTCAGTTTCTTGGCAATTTCTCGCATGAAATAGGCTTCATTTCTAAGAACAAGAATAGACTGTCGAGTTTCACATGAAAGCTCTTTTTTTCTAGCCATTTGGAGAGTTTAATCGAACCCACAAATGTAATGCTCCAGATTCTCAACTAGCTCAAAGGAAGGTCAGTTTTATAGCTCCTCTAAACAGCAAAACTGTTTACAGCGGTGTTAACATAATTGCACAAGGGTTTTCAAGTGTTTTCTAATCATCCATTAGCCTTCTAACACAGTTAGAAAACACAATGTACCATTAGAACACTGGAGTGATGATTGCTGGAAATGGAACTCTATACACCTATGTAGATATTGCATTAAAAACCAGACGTTTGCAGCTAGAATAGTCATTTAGAACATTAACAATGTATAGAGTGTATTTCTGATTAATTTAATGTTATCTTCATTGAAAAAAACTGTGCTTTTCTTTCAAAAATAAGGAAATTTCTAAGTGACCCTAAACTTTTGAACTGTAGTATATACACTACCGTTCAAAAGTTTGGGGTCACCTAGACAATTTTGTGTTTTCCATGAAAACTCACACTTATATTTATCAAATGGGTTGCAAAATGACTAGAAAATATAGTCAAGATATTGACAAGGTTAGAAATAATGATTTTTATTTGAAATAATAATTTTCTCCTTCAAACTTTGTTTTCGTCAAAGAATGCTCCATTTGCAGCAATTACAGCATTGCAGACCTTTGGCATTCTAGCTGTTAATTTGCTGAGGTAATCGAGAGAAATTTCACCCCATGCTTCTAGAAGCCCTTCCCACAAGTTGGATTGGCTTGATGGGCACTTCTTGCGTACCATACGGTCAAGCTGCTCCCACAACAGCTCTATGGGGTTGAGATCTGGTGACTGCGCTGGCCACTCCATTACAGATAGAATACCAGCTGCCTGCTTCTTCCCTAAATAGTTCTTGCATAATTTGGAGGTGTGCTTTGGGTCATTGTCCTGTTGTAGGATGAAATTGGCTCCAATCAAGCGCTGTCCACAGGGTATGGCATGGTGTTGCAAAATGGAGTGATAGCCTTCCTTATTCAAAATCCCTTTTACCTTGTACAATTCTCCCACTTTACCAGCACCAAAGCAACCCCAGACCATCACATTCCCTGCACCATGCTTGACAGATGGCGTCAGGCACTCTTCCAGCATCTTTTCAGTTGTTCTGCGTCTCACAAATGTTCTTCTGTGTGATCCAAACACCTCAAACTTCGATTCGTCTGTCCATAACACTTTTTTCCAATCTTCCTCTGTCCAATGTCTGTGTGCTTTTTCCCATATTAATCTTTTCCTTTTATTAGCCAGTCTCAGATATGGCTTTTTCTTTGCCACTCTGCCCTGAAGGCCAGCATCCCGGAGTCGCCTCTTCACTGTAGACGTTGACACTGGCGTTTTGCGGGTACTATTTAATGAAGCTGCCAGTTGAGGACCTGTGGACCGTCTATTTCTCAAACTAGAGAATCTAATGTACTTGTCTTGTTGCTCAGTTGTGCAGCGGGGCCTCCCACTTCTCTTTCTACTCTGGTTAGAGCCTGTTTGTGCTGTCCTCTGAAGGGAGTAGTACATACCGTTGTAGGAAATCTTCAGTTTCTTGGCAATTTCTCGCATGAAATAGCCTTCATTTCTAAGAACAAGAATAGACTGTCGAGTTTCACATGAAAGCTCTTTTTTTCTAGCCATTTGGAGAGTTTAATCGAACCCACAAATGTAATGCTCCAGATTCTCAACTAGCTCAAAGGAAGGTCAGTTTTATAGCTCCTCTAAACAGCAAAACTGTTTACAGCGGTGCGAACATAATTGCACAAGGGTTTTCAAGTGTTTTCTAATCATCCATTAGCCTTCTAACACAGTTAGCAAACACAATGTACCATTAGAACACTGGAGTGATGGTTGCTGGAAATGAGCCTCTATACACCTATGTAGATATTGCATTAAAAAACAGACGTTTGCAGCTAGAATAGTCATTTACCACATTAACAATGTATAGAGTGTATTTCTGATTAATTTAATGTTATCTTCATTGAAAAAAACTGTGCTTTTCTTTCAAAAATAAGGAAATTTCTAAGTGACCCTAAACTTTTGAACGGTAGTGTATATATATATATATATATATATATATATATATATATATATATATATATATATATAAAATATATCTCACTATATAGATGGAGATAAATAGATAGATAAATAGATAGATAGATAGATAGATAGATAGATAGATAGATAGATAGATAGATAGATAGATAGATAGATAGATAGATAGATAGATAGATAGATAGATAGATAGATAGATAGATTTGAATATATATATATTGTGTTAAGCAACTAGTATTCTAGAATTCAATCACAAGCATAAATTCTAGAATAAAAATGTTTATATAATAAAAATGTTTTATAATTTTATATCTGTTAATGTACTATGAAAAAAGATTGCTTTTTTTGTATTCTTCCATGTGATTGGGTATTGCTAATAACCAACATGCAATTTACGCTCTCTACAAATCATTTTCCTTAGCTAAATATAATTGAGATTCACAAACTCAGGGCCTGACTTTAGAAACAGCAGAAGGGGCAGCACAGTCGCCTCTACCACTAAGTGACATTCATCACCAAGTCACCTCCAGCACTTCCCAAACACGCCAGCAGCCAGACAATTTAAGGGAACTAGAGAGGAGTACTCCAGCAACTAGAATTGGAGGTTGGTGTGGAATTGTAACTACTGATTGGTTTCAATGAGAAAGAAGGAGGGCACCCACCAAATTCTTTGCTGAGGAACCTCTGCCATCTTTTACCCAGCCCTGCATACACTGGCTACTTGTGGTGAAGAACTAAATATACTAACTTAAAAATAAAATGTAGGTTGACAAATTATTTCTAAAAGGTTAAACATGTAATGTGTAAAGCAACGAGTTAAACCTATCAATTCTCATCAATTGTCATTCTCTCATACTTGTCAAGACTATAGGGTAACTGATAAACTGCTGAGACATGGGACAATTAAATGTACAGAAAAATGGCAAAGAATAGCAGTGTATTTGCATTTATAACTTCAGAATAAGTGACAACAGTAAAAAAATAAAAAATAAAGATTAAAAGAATGCAAAACCAAGCATTTTTGGCAGCTAGACAGTTGATCATTTAACCAACAGATGGCAGCCCACTCAAAACTTGTACTTTCCAACTTGTCATATGGTCTGCATAAAATATTAAATTATATTTTGCCGCAAAGAAGCAAAAAGATTTAAATTTGCCTATATTATATAAATGTGAACCACTAAATATTCAAGTATATTAAAGTCAATGTTATAGTTCTCCTGCCCTTATGGCAATGCTTAATGCAATTAAATTCTCCAGGTCAGGATTGGCCGATCTGAGAATTTTTCAACTACAACTCCCAACAGGATTTATTGTAGCCGTGAATCTACTGTAGGCAAAGCTTATTCACACCTGGAGAGCTATGTACTGTAGTTATAGATTATCCAGAAATTGAGATCTTCAGTTTGGTTGTTGTGGTGCTAAACCATTCTAAAATTCGCCTTCTATTTTAAAAGAAAATTCTTAAAACAGTAAACAAAGAACACAAATAATATAAAATGTGTTAATATATCAAATGCAACTTAATACATGCCCAAGAGCAAAAACTGACACATTATTTAAAGAGAGCTGCACATTCAGTTTCAAGAATTACCCTGAAATATAATGTAACATAAAGAGGAAGTCAGCTTTATTTCAGAAGTATATGATGCACATAGCTTTTGGAAGAGGTATAACACAGCGTATGCTTGGAATGTAATAAAGCTTATCCGGCATGAAGAAAAATGAGTAGGATATTAACTAAATTAGAACTGCCTGATTTCTAATGGAAAAACCATACGCCATTCATATTTGACCTAATTTCACAGCCTCGGTATAATGAAAATAACACGTACAGCTCAGCAGAAGCATCCAGGGAAGGAATAAAGAGAATTTCTACTGTTTAATCACATTAATGCCATATATTGGTGTGACTTTAATAAAACTAAAATACAATGTGCAAGTTTCTATTATGTGTTTAAGGAAAATGCCTTCAGAATAAGTTCTGGTAGAAGAAGGTGCCTAGAGCATGATTGGTTTACAATTACACATCTAACACATAGATCCATTCCCATAGTGTCTGGCCGGATTTTAATACGATTACTCTGTTTTAATTTAGCTCAGAGGTAACATTTATATTGGGTGACAGATAAAATAACCTAAATCAGAATCTTTGATTGCTTTCCCGTTCCAGCTCACAGCTCCTCACTCAAATGCATTGAGGAAAATGTGTATTTCAAATACGATTCTTTGGCACGAAGGTATCCAATTCAAATAAAATGGGTCTTGAGAAAATATTAGCTCTTCTATGTTATTAACACTTTCCCTGCTAGATACCAGACCATACTTGTTTTATTATTTCTGTTTTCTGTTCGGTGCTGTCTCCTTTTTATATGCTTAACCAATTTATGCATTATTTTTTCAGAAAAGAGAACACTTTTTACTGATAGTAAACGGCAGATTTAGTTGTTTGTTTTTTTGCGGGGAGGCGCACCCTGAACATTAAAATAAAAATGAAAGAGAGTAATAAGTGACTAAGTACGCAAATGGATACATCACGACAACGAAAATACAATAAGTGGACATCTACAAGAATAGGCATTCAACCTAAAAAAAATGTAATGAAAATATATTTTTTTTCAACAAAACAACCATACATTAAAGACAGTTAAAAAGAGTTAATGACACGGGGTCCATCAAAATAAGGCGAATACCCCCCCCCCACACAAACAAAAATTGGTGTGTCCACAACAGATATGGAAGAATATAATAATACTTCCCAGTATTCAATAACACAGTCAATATATGCCGAATAACCATAGCCAATGTACCAAATACCAAGAAGAAATGGCCTAAGTCATTATACATATCCAAGTGCAATGTGCTGTGCAAAAATGCAGGAGTGAAGTAGACCCAATGTGATTATGTTCATGGAAGAAAAACGTTAGATAACCAATAGGGGGGAGGAGAAATCCCATGCATATCGCCACTCACAAAGATGGCTTCTTCAGGGCTGATCAGCAATGCTAACAATCCATCTTAAACAGTATAACTAATTACAAGTAAATAAGATCATATGAAGCGAAGGAGGGAGATACAGTACAACTGAGCTAAAAGCTTCTATTACACGGTCCCATATGGGCCGTGAAAATGAGCACAGATCAGCCGATGAAGGAGCGTCATCGGCTGATAGTTGCAATGTTTACACAGGGCAATGATCAGGAATGAGCATTCAAATGAAGGCTCATTTGCCTGATCATTGGCCCGTGTAATAGGGCCCTAACTCTACCTATGCAATCGGAAGGTTCGTCGTGTAGCGTATCAGAATGTGCCTGCATAGGGATATAGCGTCTCATAAACCAAAGTGCGACTGCGTAAAAAATATTTATCATGCATATCAGATTTAATGCAATGGTGGTCCAATATCTCAACAAACTCAAATGCACCAGTGGGGGCCTGTGCGTCATCATGTGCATGTGCCCTAGAATAGGAGCTTATGCACTTGCATGCTAAAGTGTAGCAATATGGATAATAACCAAATTGTGTCAATAAAGTATCAAAAATCACACGTGCTTTCTAATTAGTAGGGTATCTATATTCAAGATTAGAATAAAAACGGTGCATAAGAAAGGATAAACACACAGCGTTTAAGTCTGTTTTTTGTTTTTTCATTTTTTGTGGCATTTTTTGTACCTTATTTGGTTGCTAAAAATGCTGCAGACAGATGTTTGCTGGTAGCCAATGTGAGAATATGAAGAGCTTTACACACAGTGCCTTTTTGTGGCTTGTGTTTTTGGTCCCAGTGACATTCTTTCAAAAATCGTAGCATGCTCTAGGTATGGCATTTTAGTGGGCAGTTACGACTCATAACTGCCTGTGTGTCCAGCTATGGCTTTAGACTGGTTTCCCACGTAGCGTAAACACTGCAGAATTTACGCAACTGAATTATTTTCTGTTCGGAAAATACGCAGCAATTTCGCTACATGTGGACAAGCCCTTCCTCCTCCTTTTTCTTGTCCCTGTCACAGTTGTCATGTCATTCAGAAGTCTTCATATGGTCAAGGTACTCTTCTTCCCCAAGATGAAGTGCATGTGAAGGTGCCATCTTCTCCTTTTTGACCTCCTGTCCCTGCAAGGGGTTGTCACATGTATTTAATTTTAGTTTTATTCATTCAATTTAAGGATGTAGAATATAAATAAGATGTTTGCTCTTTTTTTATGTTATGGGCTGCCATATTGGAAACACATAATTCTTTCCTGTATTGTTTGTATAACCAGTGCAGCAGGGTGTGTGTGCTTTATGGCAGCTGCAATGACTTGTATTTAATTAAAGGGGTTGTGCCAAGATAGACCTTTATCACCTATGCACAGGGTAGGTGATAAATGTCTGTTTGATGGGGGCCCCACCACTGGGGCCCCCAGCAATCACTAGATCAGGGCTCCTGAGCCCCCATTCCTCCTCACTGCATGACCTCAGTTAGGAGAACTTTGAATGAAGCGGCAGTCAAGCATGCGAAGAGCCGCTACATTCAAAGTCTAAGGGACTGACGGAGATAGCCGAGTACATCGCTCAACTGTTTCCTTCAGTACCCTAGATAATGAACAGCGCGGCAGAGCGCATTCTAGACCGCCACTCATTACAAGCTCCTCCTCAATGCAGGGGTGCAGTGCACTATGCCTTTAAGGTATGCTATTTGTGCTTTGTTATATTTTCCCTAGGTGGACTTACTGAGGAGGATCGGCCACTCCGACCTGTATATTTTTGTTATGCTATTGATGTTTAGTGTGCTGTAACATTATGACTGTTTATTTGTAAAAGGTTGGCTCACTGGATAGTCTAAATTGCTCAGCACCAGAATATATGACTCAGTCGCCATCTTAGCCAAATGTCCTGCTGCGCTATAATAGCTCCTGTATCTCGCAGCATGGCCACAAGTCATAATGGTGCTGTAGGCGATACCTATTCTACTAAATGGCTATGTTTCCGCCAAGCCGTGTTCAATGATCGGGGGGAAGAGGAGGAACCTGGCTGAGAGGAAGCGGCTGCGAGTGAACTGCGTAGAACTGCTCAAAGGAAGCTGTAGAGCTGATGAGATTGAGCTGTGGAAGCGACGACACTTACATTGGGCCTGTATCTGTGGATCCTAGAGCATGTTCGGGTGACACCTGCACAGGGCCGTGTACGACCGTGTATCATTTAAGCATTATGTGGAATTATTCTTTATGCATTTTATTTCAGCATAATAGTGTACCTATTTTATGCAGTTGTCATATAAAACTATTTTTTTGGCACTATATGAGAACGTCATTTGAATTATTTATGATAATATGATTTGGCCACTTTATTGTAGTATTATTCAGGTACTTTCCAATAATGTTATTTGGGCACTAAATAGCACTATCATGTGGTTACTGTTTGGCACTGTTATGTGTTCACAGGATGGCACTTCTTTCCCAGCATTTTATATCAGAAATTATTCAGGCTTTGTACTTTTATTAAATAATTTATGGTGTTATTAGTTTGGAACTCTATGACACTATTGTTTGGGTTGTCTTTTTGTAGTATTTCTCTCCAATCTCTTTTGCTTAAAAATAAAACATCAATATAACAAGGAGGACGAGGAGGGGTTAAAGCTGTTGTTACTTTCTCTCTTTCTGTGTTCTGTGAAATGGCATGTTTTGGGAAGGGAGGGAGAGGAAAATTGAGCAGATATCTGATTGGCTCAGGGTGCTGTGGACATCGCAATAGGATGTGAGAGCAGCAGGAAACCACACCAAAGTAAGTGCAACCATTACACCAGTAAGAGCCTGCCCACTTAGGGCCCATTACCATTTATCCGTTAATCTGGCATAGTTTCCCTACGTTGTGGTACAGAAACGCCATGCAGTATTTATTTGCTTATTAATACAGAATGAATTCTAAAAATATAATATTGTGAATGTGATATTTTAATTATTTTTCAGTTTTTCTCTGGAAAGATTAATTAAAAATGAAACATTACAACCAAAATAGCAGATTTTAATACAAATCTAAAATGGGAGAGAGAGAGAGAGTAAAGAAAATGAGTAATTATTCAATTATAGTAGTGCAGCTCGCTGAATGACTTCTATGTATGTTATGGAAAAAGTAACATCATAAGGCCACGATCACACAGAGTTTTGATGCAGTTTTTGTGGCAGTTTTTTGCTTAATTTCTTTAGCCAAACACAGAAGTTAACAAAAAAAGAAAGGAGACGCATCAGTCTTTTCTTTATACCTTTCCCTCCTTTTGGATCCACTTCTGCCTTTTGATAAAAAACTGAGCCAAAAACTGCCACAAAAACTGCATCGAAACTGTGTGTGATTTTGGCCTGATAATAAGGGTATGTTCACACGTAGTCAACAAAAACGTCTGAAAATCCAGAGCTGTTTTCAAGGGAAAACAGACCCTGCTTTTCAGACGTTTTTTTACCAACTCGCATTTTTCGCGGCGTTTTCACGCCGTTTTCGCAGCGTTTTTTACGTCCGTTTTTGGAGCTGTTTTCATTGGAGTCTATGAGAAAACAGCTCCAAAAACGTCCAAAGAAGTGTCCTGCACTTCTTTTTACGAGGCGTAATTTTACGCGTCGTAATTGCCGTACGACGCGTAAAATTACGCGTCGTGTGGACAATACAGCGTTATACCCATAGAAAGTAATGGGCAGATGTTTGACGACGTATTTGAGACGTATTTCCAGACGTAAAACGAGGCAAAATACGCCTCGTATACGTCTGAAATTTGGCCGTGTGAACATACCCTAAGTGTCCGCAGCTGTTCTTATAACATAATTCTAGAAAACCTTACACATTGCTCAGTATTGCTGGCACATCAACCAGTGATAAAAAAAAAAACTGAGTTAGGGCATAACTATTATCAATAATGTGCCTTAGGGTATGTGCACACGGTAGCCGGCTTTTACGTCTGAAAAGACAGACTGTTTTCAGGAGAAAACAGCTGCCTCGTTTCAGTCGTAAATGCTCCTCCTCGCATTTTGCGAGGCGTCTCTGACAGCCGTAAATTTTGAGCTGTGCTTCATTGAGTTCAATGAAGAACGGCTCAAATTACGTCTGAATGAAGTGTCCTGCACTTCTTTTGACGAGGCTGTATTTTTACGCGTCGTCGTTTGAGGCTGGGTTCACACGACCTATTTTCAGACGTAAACGAGGCGTATTATGCCTCGTTTTACGTCTGAAAATACGGCTACAATACGTCGGCAAACATCTGCCCATTCATTTGAATGGGTTTGCCGACGTACTGTGCAGACGACCTGTCATTTACGCGTCGTCGTTTGACAGCTGTCAAACGACGACGCGTAAAAATACAGCCTCGTCAAAAGAAGTGCAGGACACTTCTTTTGACGTTTTTGAAGCTGTTTTCTCATAGACTCCAATGAAAACAGCTCCAAAAACGGACGTAAAAAACGGTGCGAAAACGGCGCGAAAAACGCGAGTTGCTCAAAAAACGTCTGAAAATCAGGGGCTGTTTTCCCTTGAAAACAGCTCTGTATTTTCAGACGTTTTTGGTCACTACGTGTGCACATACCCTGACAGCTGTCAAACGACAACGCGTAAATGACAGGTCGTCTGCACAGTACGTCGGCAAACCCATTCAAATGAATGGGCAGATGTTTGCCGACGTATTGTAGCCCTATTTTCAGACGTAAAACGAGGCATAATACGCCTCGTTTACGTCTGAAAATAGCTTGTGTGAACCCAGCCTTAGGCCTCTTTCACACAACACTGTTTTGGTCAGTATTTTGCATCATTACTTAGAAGCCAAAACCAGGAGTGGGTCCAAAATATGAAAGATGTACAAATCTTTCCATTATACTTCTTCTCTTTGTAGGTTTCACTCCTGGTTTTGGCTTGAACATTGATGCACAATGTAGAACTCGAGCAGCTGTGATAAATTGCACCTATTATTTTTTTATTGCATTGCACAAAAATTGAACCCCTTCCCGACATTTGCCGTAAATGTACGTCATGGAAAGCATTGACTTCCCGCATCTTGCCGTACATATACGCCAAATGCATAAGGGGTTACCGTATCAAAAATAAAAGTTTTAAAGTAAAGATGGCTGCTGTTCATAACAGCAGGACATCTGTACACGATGCCCAGGGGGGTGTCGCCTCCCCCCCGCATCGGCGATCGCCGCCATTGGCCGGTCAATTCAGACCGGCCAATTGCGGCTGTTTGCGGCTTTTGCCAATCACTGTGCCACAGGGCACAGTGATATGGTGGTGATTGGTGCTTTCTAGGACAGCACCAATGACTACCATGTTCCATATAAAAAATGGCGGTGATGCCAGCCCCCAGATCGCTATGGTTGGTCGGTCAGCACCGACCGACCAATCGCAGCCATGGCGGGTGTTTGAAACACCCTACACCAGCCCTGCCCACCTCATTCCAATTAGGAACGGTGAGCAGAGCTGGTGTGACCGTCTGTGAAGCCAACTTACCGAATCTGAGGCCTTCTGTGCTGCGATCCTGCTGTGACATCTTCATCCGACTGCTTCCTGCAGAAGAGTGAACCGTCATCATCATTATCATCTGTGCTGCTGCTGATTATTTTTTTTTTTTTAGCAGCAGCACTTGTTTTTTTTCCTAAACTTCTTATCCCTGTACCCTCCCCCCCCCCCATCCCTCCCCTTCCCCTCTTTCCCTTTTTACGTCCTGCGGCCGCCGAGTGCGGATCAGTGACCGCCATCACTGACCGCCAATTTTTGTCACAGGACTTCCTTTTTTTTTGCATTTTTGCACCTCCCTGTGTGCGCCCTGCGGCCACTGAGTGCTGATCAGTGACCGCCATCACTGATCAGCCTCCGTGGTAATTTTTTGGCCTTTTTTATTACTGCACCTTTTTTTTGCGTGCGTCCCGCGGCTACTGAGTGCTGAGTCTAATAATCAGCCTCAGTGGTAATTTGTTTACGCAGGTTTTTTTTTGGCCTTTTTTTCTTCATTTTATAAAACTTTAAAAAAAAAAGAGTAGCATTAGTTTACTGACGTCCGTTTTGTAAAAAAGATATATAGCAGAAGTTCTAGCTATATATTTTTTTTATACAGTTTGAATAAATTTGCTTCTTATAGTCAGCGTCCGTTTAGTGACGGACATTCAGTTTTTTTTAACTGAAGTTCGTTCACTAAATTTTTGATAGCGTAGCGACAGTTTTAGTATAAATTTACATCTTATAGTCAGCGTCCGTTTAGTGACGGACATTCAGTTTTTTTTTAACTGAAGTTCATTCACTAAATATTTGATAGCGTAGCGACAGTTAGTATAAATTTATAGCGTTATAGTCAGCGTCCGTTTAGTGACGGACATTCAGTTTTTTTTAACTGAAGTTCGTTCACTAAATTTTTGATAGCGTAGCGACAGTTTTAGTATAAATTTATAGCGTTATAGTCAGCGTCCGTTTAGTGACATACATTCAGTTTTTTACAGTTCTATATTGAACGTTCAATAAATTTCTTTCTCCTACATTTTTCTTATTCTTCTCTTCTTTTTCTTTTTTTTTTTCCTATAAATTTCATATTACACGTGTAAAAGCGCAACATACAAAACCACCTCTATAATGAGTATTACACGTGTTGAAGCACTACATACCCCCCCTAATAAAAATGGCCCAATCATCTCAAAGGCTCTACTCCGCTGAGGAGGCATACGCCATCCTGGCCTCTGACACTGAATCGGCCAGAGAGGGAGAAGAGGAAATTGCCCCATTCATCTTGACCTCATCATCCTCATCCAGTGATGAGGAACCCCCGCAAAGACGCCCCAGGACATCAGCTGAGGCAACCCCCCAAATGAGCGATACCCTGTGGAACCCACCCCCTGATAATTATGAGCCTCACATTCCAGATTTCACAGGGAGCTCAGGAATTCTATTTGAGACTGTAGGCCTCGCAGAAATTCACTATTTCAAGCTGTTTTTCACTGAGGATTTTGTTAATGTAATGGCGGCCCAAACAAATTTATATGCCCAACAATTCTTAGCCCAAAACCCCACGTCATCATTTGCTAGGTGGACCCCCATAGAGGCAGCGGAGATGATGAAATTTTCGGGCCTTGTCCTACATATGGGCCTAGTAAAAAAAACAGAGATTAGGCAATACTGGAGTGCGGACATTTTATACAGCACCCCATTATACCGCATAGCAATGACCCGGCACGATTTGAAATTATTCTGAAATTTTTGCATTATAATGATAATGCACAGTGCCCGCCCCGTGATGACCCCACATACGACCGCCTATTCAAAATCAGGCCAATGATTGATTATTTCTGCACCAAATTTCAGGAAGTGTACACCCCCGAAAAGAACATAGCAATAGACGAGTCCCTTGTACATTTTAAGGGGAGACTAAAATTCCGCCAATACCTGCCAAGCAAGAGGGCGTGGTATGGAATTAAAATGTACAAGCTGTGCGAGAGCAGCTCAGGGTACACCTACAGGTTTCGGGTTTATGAAGGGAAGGACACCAGGATAGAACCTCCAGAATGCCCCCCTGTCCTGGGAGTTAGTGGAAAAATAGTGTGGGACTTGATGCACCCACTGCTGGACCAGGGTTATCACCTTTACGTGGATAACTTCTATACCAGCATCCCACTATTTAAATGCCTCTCCACCAGAAGTACTGTAGCATGCGGCACCGTGCGCAAAATTCAGAGAGGCCTCTCTAAAAATCTGATTGGGCAACCCCTAAGAAAAGGAGAAAGCAGGGCACTACACAGCGATAACTTGTTGCTGGTCAAGTATAAGGACAAGAGGGACGTCCTTATGTTGACCACAATACACGGTAGTGGCAGCACCCCTGTCCCTGTCCGAGGTAGCACCACAATGACCCCCAAGCCAGACTGCATCCTCGGCTACAATAAGTACATGGGAGGTGTTCATCTCTCTGATCAAGTACTGAAGCCGTACAGTGCCATGCGTAAAACAAAGGCGTGGTACAAAAAGCTGGCCGTGCACGTGGTACAGATGGCATTGTATAACGCTTACGTGCTATACCGATGTGCAGGCCGGACAGGGACATTCCTTCAGTTTCAAGAAGCGGTTATCAAGGCCCTTGTATTTGGGAACCAGGAAGCGGAGGGCCCCAGTACTTCTAGATGCGATGGTCCACGTATTGTACCAGGGCAACACTTTCCTGGCGAAATCCCCTCCACTGGTAAAAAGGGAAGGAGCCAAAAAAGGTGTAAAGTGTGTTACAACAGAGGGAGAAGACGAGACACAATTTATCATTGTGAAACCTGTCCCGACAAACCTGGCCTGTGCATAAAAGAGTGCTTCAAAGTTTATCACACATCCATGGATTTTAATTGAAACATTTTTTTAAATGCTCACTATACCCCTAGATAAATTCCTTGAGGGGTGTAGTTTTTCCACATGGAGTCACTCTTGGGGGGTTTCCACTGTTTTGACCCCTCAGCAGTGGCGGATTAAGTAGACCATGGGCCCTGGGCTGTTACCCAAACTTGGGCCCCCCTTCCTCACCGCCGCCCTGCCGCACCGTAACTATTTTTAACACTACTTTTTTGGGCAAGCATTAACAGTGTTATGATTCCCCTTGTCACAGGGCTGTGTCCCTACATACTGACAGTATCTCACTGTGCAGGGACACATCCTCCTGACAAGGGGAATTGTCTATCAGTCCTGGACTGCAGAAAGACTTTTTGTGAAATACAAGGATTTCCTATAATAAACATGTCAGGAGAGGGGACAGATTCTCTATAAATCTAGTGACTCACAGGTGACGACGTAGTTTTTTTCCTCTTCTCCATCCAGTCCAGACTTCATGACGACTTTTCCCGGCCATGACCCATTTCTGCAGAATTTGCCACTCAGATGTCTTTGGCTCCTCACTTTTCCAACATTTCCACACCTATAAACAAAGATAATATTATCATGGTGCCACACACTGTGCCCCTAAATATAATAGCACCAAACACTGCGCCCCTGAATAAAATAGTACAAACACTGTGCCCCTAAATATTATAGCACCATAGACTGCGCCCCTGAATATAATTGTGTCAAACACTGTAGATAGCACCACACACAGCCCCCTGTAAATAGCGCTACACAGTCCTCCCCCTCTGTAAATAGCGTCACATAGCCCTCCCCCTCTTGTATATAGTGCTACACAGCAATCCCCCTTAGATATAGTGATACACAGCGATCCCTTCTATATAGTGCTATACAACAATCCCTCCTTGTATATTGTGCTACACAGCGTCTCCCCCCCTTGGACCTGCAACTCTTGTAATTGCTCAGTATAATGTCCCCCGTAGCTGCCCCCACAGTATAATGCCCTTCATAGCTGCCTCTACACAGTATAATGCCCCATAGATGTGACACAGTATAATGCCCCCATAGCTGCGACACAGTATAATGCCCCCATAGCTGCGACACAGTATAATGCCTCCATAGCTATGACACAGTATAATGCCTCCATAGCTATGACACAGTATAATACCTCCATAGCTGACACAGTATAAGGGTATGTTCACACGGCCTATTTACGGACGTAATTCGGGCGTTTTTGCCCCGAATTACGCCCGAAAATAGCGCCTCAATAGCGCTGACAAACATCTGCCCATTGAAAGCAATGGGCAGACGTTTGTCTGTTCACACGAGGCGTATATTTACGCGCCGCTGTCAAATGACGGCGCGTAAATAGACGCCCGCGTAGAAGAAGTGACCTGTCACTTCTTTGGCCATAATTGGAGCCGCTATTCATTGACTCCAATGAATAGCAGCGCTAATTACGGCCGTAATTGACGCGGCGTTCAAGCGCCTGCACATGCCGGTACGGCTGAAATTACGGGGATGTTTTCAGGCTGAAACATCCCCGTAATTTCAGCCGTTACGGACCCCCGCCGTGTGAACATACCCTAATGCCCCATAGAGGTGACACAGTATAATGCCCCATAGCTGACACAGTATAATGCCCCATAGCTGACACAGCATAATGCTCCATAGCTATGACACAGTATAATGCCTCCATAGCTGCGACACAGTATACTGCCTCCATAGCTGCGACACAGTATAATGCCTCCATAGCTGCGACACAGTATAATGCCCCATAGCTGCGACACAGTATAATGCCCCATAGCTGCGACACAGTATAATGCCCCATAGCTGCGACACAGTATAATGCCTCCATAGCTGCGACACAGTATAATGCCTCCATAGCTGCGACACAGTATAATGCCCCATAGCTGCGACACAGTATCAGGGTATGTTCACACGGCCAAATTTCAGACGTATACGAGGCGTATTATGCCTCGTTTTACGTCTGAAAATAGGGCTACAATACGTCGGCAAACATCTGCCCATTCATTTGAATGGGTTTGCCGAAGTACTGTGCAGACGACCTGTTATTTACGAGTCGTCGTTTGACAGCTGTCAAACGACGACCCGTAAATTAACTGCCTCGGCAAAGAAGTGCAGGGCACTTCTTTGCCACGTAATTTGAGCCGTTCTTCATTGAAATCAATGAAGCACGGCTCAAGGTTTACGAGCGTCTCAGACGCCTCGTAAATTACGAGGAGGAGCTTTTACGTGTGAAACGAGGCAGCTGTTAACAGTCTGTCTTTTCACACGTAACTGCCTCTCAGCGTGTGAACATACCCTAATGCCTCCATAGCTGTGACACAGTATAATGCCCCATAGCTGCGACACAGTATAATGCCCCTATAGCTGCGACACAGTATAATGCCCCATAGCTGCGACACATTATAATGCCCCCATAGCTGCGACACAGTATAATGCCCCCATAGCTGCGACACAGTATAATGCCCCTATAGCTGTGACACAGTATAATGCCCCTATAGCTGCGACACAGTATAATGCCCCATAGCTGACACAGTATAATGCCCCATAGCTGACACAGTATAATGCCCCATAGCTGACACAGCATAATGCCCCATAGCTGACACAGTATAATGCCCCATAGCTGACACAGTATAATGCCCCATAGCTGACACAGTATAATGCCCCATAGCTGACACAGTATAATGCCCCATAGCTGACACAGTATAATGCCCCATAGCTGACACAGTATAATGCCCCATAGAAGACACAGCATAATGCCCCATAGAAGACACAGCATAATGCCCCATAGAGGTGACACAGCATAATGCCCCATATGTGCGTACCTAATAAAAAAGAAAACATAATTACTTACCTATCCCGGTTCCCACGACGGTGGGGGATGCGATGCTTCTCCTCCTCTGCACTGTGCTGTGAGTGACTCCGTGCAGACAGGCGCGATGACGTCACTACATCGCGCCTGCCTGCACCGAGCCGCTCACGACAGAGTGAATGCTGGAGTGAGGCTCCAGCATTCAACCCAACTGAATCTGCGTCCTGCGGATGCAGATTCAGTTGAAAGCGGGCAGCGCGGTTCGGGCCGCGATGGGCGGTTCGGGCCGCGATGGGCCCCCTGGCAGCCTCGGGCCCCGGGCGACTGCCCGAAACGCCCATATTATAATCCGCAATTGCCCCTCAGGGGCTTTGCAAATGCGACATGGCCACCGCAAACCATTCCAGTTACATTTGAACTCCAAATGGTGTTTTTTCCCTTCTGAGCCCTGCCGTGTGTCCAAACAGCCGTTTATGACCACATGTGGGGTACTGTTTTACTCGGGACAAACTGCTCTACAAATGTTGTGGTGCTTTTTCTCCTTTAGTCCTTGTGGGAATGAAAAAAATTTTTGCTAAACCTACGTTTTATTGGTTACAATTTAAATTTTCATTTTCACGGCCTACTTCCAATAAATTCTTCAAAAAGCCTGTGGGGTCAAAATGCTCACTATACCCCTAGATAATTTACTCAAGGGGTGTAGTTTCCAAAATGGGGTCACTTGTGGGGGGTTTCCACTGTTTTGACCCCTCAGGGGCTTTGCAAATGCGACATGGCCACCGCAAACCATTCCTGCTAAATTTGAGCTCCAAAAGCCAAATGGCGTTCCTTCCCTTCTAAGCCCTGCCGTGTGTCCAAACAGCAGTCTATGATCAAATGTGGGGTACTGTTTCACTCGGGACAAACTGCTCTACAAATGTTGTGGTGCTTTTTCTCTTTTAGTCCTTGTGGAAATGAAAAAAAATTAGCTAAACCTACATTTTATTGGGAAAAATGTAGATTTTCATTTTCACATCCTACTTCCAATAATTTCTGCAAAAAACCTGTGGGGTCAAAATGCTCACTATACCCCTAGATAATTTCCTCAAGGGGTGTAGTTTCCAAAATGGGGTCACTTGTGGGGGGTTTCCACTGGTTTGTCCCCTCAGGGGCTTTGCAAATGCGACATGGCCTCCGCAAACCATTCCTGCTAAATTTGAGCTCCAAAAGCCAATTGGCGTTCCTTCCCTTCTAAGCCCTGCTGTGTGTCAAAACAGCAGTCTATGATCAAATGTGGGGTACTGTTTTACTCGGGACAAACTGCTCTACAAATGTTGTGGTTCTTTTTCTCTTTTAGTCCTTGTGGAAATGAAAAAAAATTAGCTAAACCTACGTTTTATTGGTTAAAATTTAAATTTTCATTTTCACATCCTACTTCCAATAAATTCTGCAAAAAGCCTGTGGGGTCAAAATGCTCACTATACCCCTAGATAATTTACTCAAGGGGTATAGTTTCCAAAATGGGGTCACTTGTGGGGGTTTCCACTGTTTTGTCCCCTCAGGGGCTTTGCAAATACAACATGGCCTCCGCAAACAATTCCTGCTAAATTTGAGCTCCAAAAGCCAAATGGCGTTCCTTCCCTTCTAAGCCCTGCCGTGTGTCCAAACAGCAGTCTATGATCAAATGTGTGGTACTGTTTCACTCGGGACAAACTGCTCTACAAATGTTGTGGTGGTTTTTCTCTTTTAGTCCTTGTGGAAATTAAAAAAAATTAGCTAAACCTACATTTTATTGGGAAAAATTTAGATTTTCATTTTCACATCCTACTTCCAATAATTTCTGCAAAAAACCTGTGGGGTCAAAATGCTCACTATATCCCTACATAATTTCCTCAAGGGGTGTAGTTTCCAAAATGGGGTCACTTGTGGGGGCTTTCCACTGGTTTGTCCCCTCAGGGGCTTTGCAAATGCGACATGGCCTCCGCAAACCATTCCTGCTAAATTTGAGCTCCAAAAGCCAAATGGCGTTCCTTCCCTTCTAAGCCCTGCCGTGTGTTCAAACAGCAGTCTATGATCAAATGTGGGGTACTGTTTTACTCGGGACAAACTGCTCTACAAATGTTGTGGTGCTTTTTCTCTTTTAGTCCTTGTGGAAATGAAAAAAAATTAGCTGAACCTACGTTTTATTGGGAAAAATTTAGATTTTCATTTTCACATCCTACTTCCAATAATTTCTGCAAAAAACCTGTGGGGTCAAAATGCTCACTATACCCCTAGATAATTTCCTCAAGGGGTGTAGTTTCCAAAATGGGGTCACTTGTGGTCGGTTTCCACTGTTTTGGCACCGCAAGAGTCCTTCAAACCTGATATGGTGCCTAAAATATATTGTAATAAAAACAAGGCCCCAAAATCCTCTAGGTGCTACTTTGCTTCTGAGGCCGGTGCTTCAGTCCATAAGCACGCTAGGGCCACATGTGGGATATTTCTAAAAACTGCAGAATCTGGGCAATAAATATTGAGTTGCGTTTTTCTGGTGAAACTTTCTGTGTTACACAAAAAATGGATTCAAAATGAATTTCTGCAAAAAAAAAACGAAATTTGTAAATTTCACCTCTATATTGCTGTAATGCCTGTGAAACGTCTAAAGGGTTAAAACACTTTCTGAATGCTGTTTTGAATACTTTGAGGGGTGCAGTTTTTAAAATGGGGTGACTTTTTGGGGTTTCTAATATATAAGGCCCTCAAAGCCACTTCAGAACTGAACTGGCCCCTATAAAAATAGCCTTTTGAAATTTTCTTGAAAATGTGAGAAATTGCTGCTAAAGTTCTAAGCCTTGTAACGTCCTAGAAAAATAAAAGGATGTTCAAAAAACGATGCCAAACTAAAGTAGACATGTGGGGGATGTTAATTAGCAACAATTTTGTGTGTTATAACTGCTTGTCTTACAAGCAGATACATTTAAATTGATAAAAATGCAATTTTTTGCAATTTTTCACTATATTTTGGTGTTTTTCACAATTAAATACTGAATGTATCGACCAATTTTTACCACTATCTTAAAGTCCAATGTGTCACGAGAAAACAATCTCAGAATCGCTTGGATAGGTACAAGCATTCCGACGTTATTACCACATAAAGTGAAACATGTCAGATTTGAAAAATGAGGCTCGGTCAGGAAGGTCAAAAGTAGCTAAAGAGGGAAGGGGTTAATAAAACATTTGTGTTGTCAAAAAAAAACAATTATCAATAACATGAATAGAAATGATAGAAAAGAAGCTAATTTCTGGCATGTGTCCGGTAAAAAGTCTGTATTTGGCTGCAGTAGTTGTATAAATTGACAGTAATTATATTTACTGTATCACAAATGTTTCAAAAGAACCTTTTATTATGTCAGAGTCTCATTAATTATGCTGGAGTGTTTTCTATTGCCTTATAGGTATGGTTTAATGATCTGTTTTATTGAAATTTACATGGACCAATAAAATTGAGGCATTTTACAAATACACGCGTAATTTTTCCACTTACCGCACCAAGACATAGACTCTCTGTCTTTGGAAACGGCTGATTTTACAGCAATTTAAAGAAGGTAAGGCCATTTTATGTTTCTGCAACTGCCTAGAAATTGTTCAGATGTGTATAAAATTAATAGAAAAGTATTTTTTCATAATGAACTAAAAAAAAAAAAAGCAAGAAAATAATTCCTTTCTCCTTATTTATTAGGCAAGAAACCTGGAGGAGGGTCCGGGTTGCTGGAGTGGAAGAGAATAGTGGATGTTCGACTCCATCTTCAGGACTGTCCAGGGTTTGGGCTGCCTTAGGAGTCTCATTAGCTGCCAGCTGTTAAGGCTCCTTTAAGAAAGGTGCGATCTATTCACACAGTGCCCCCAGTCTGAGGATGACCGGTATTGCCAGCCTGTGGGAGTCAGAGGTTCTGGTAAGAACATACGTTTGTTGTGAGGTGCTGGGCAGAAGGCCTTTCACCCTGATAGCTAGGGAAGCTGTATGTTTAGTTAGAGGCTGGATGGTCTAGGGTTTATTTTTGAACTGTTTTGTAAAACCGCTTTTCATGTGTGAAGACAATAAAGCTGGTTGCGGCCAATTTCATACCAAATCCACTGTGTTGGAGTGAAAATTCTTAATTGTGCCAACCATCTTACCCTGGAGATGGTGATCCTGTGAGCTAACTTACCCCAAGTTGTCACAATATATATATATATATATATATATATATATATATATATATTATACATATGTGTAGTGGGTATTCGCTCTGTAGCGGTAGGCTAAATGCAGTCAGAGACAGTGACACAGAAGTTAGTTTTCAAGCTGGTGCTTTGCCTGTCCTTTATCTTGTGGCAGAATATAACATAAACATACAGTCTTTTCATTCAGGCACAAAAAAAACCCACAAATTTATCTCTGTTCGGCTAAGCACTAACTAACGTAATTTTTCCTCGCTATACGAGTGCCATACTACCAACCACCCAAAACAAAAACAAAATTGCGTGTTACCTCACACAAGCTGCACACGTCCAGCAGGAGGCCAGCAGCATTCAATCTCCTCTCTCCAGATAGACAGACACATTCTGTCCTTTTCACATGGCCTCCTCAAGTGCACAAAGTGCACACTTTTTATGGCTCAGTGATGAGCTGAACTTCAACACCTTAGCTGCAGAGAAAAAAAAAAACACCCTGGCAGAAATGGAATCATATGCCCCACTACAACCTGCCTATCATTTCATAAAAATCCAGGCCCAAACTTGGAAATAGCAAAAAAGAAAAAAAGAAAACTATTGAACAAAACCAGCACACTTTGGGTAGAAATTAAGAACAAAGTACAAAGTATTTAAACAAAAATACAAAATTATTTAATTATTTAAAAATATTTTTCAATTGTCATAATTGTGAAGTAACATTACACATAGTATCATATCATTGACATTAATACGGGTGCTATTTAAATAAGCCGACAATTAGATGCATGCATCCAAATATATGTTTTAGCACTATATCATAATAACAACATATAATTTCGGGGAGATAGTCATCCCATAGTATTTAAATATAATTGGAAAAGGCCAGATATTCGCTGGTACCTTGGAGTTTCAGGTATAGTCCAGGTTACAAGATGTCTTTTAGGATTGGATCCAGCTGACCAAAGGTCCAGAAAAAGCTTTTCTATCAGGATGTGCCGAAAAATAGATGCATGTATCCAACATTATGTTTAGGCAATTGAATAATGAGCTATTTATAATTCCAGGGAAATATTCATCCACATCACATCCATATGTACGGGAAAGACATAGAAGACACTCCCAAAGTATGTTTGGAGAAAGTTTATTTATAAACTTGGCTAGAGGTTCTTTCACTGGTACCTTTGTATTGTAAGTGTAGTCCAGGTTCCAATACCTCTTTCAGGACGGGATCCAGTTAGCAAAAAGGTCCAGGAAAGCCTCTCTCCTCCATGGTGTTTCTCACCAATTACTAATCTTAGGCTGCAATGAGCTAAGTCGTGCCTGCACTACACCTGATCGTGAGGAGGCACGAAGGGAGACAGACCTGGACAAACCCGCAAAAAGCCATGAGAAACACCATGGAGGAGAGAGGCTTTCCTGGACCTTTTTGCTAACTGGATCCCGTCCTGAAAGAGGTATTGGAACCTGGACTACACTTACAATACAAAGGTACCAGTGAAAGAACCTCTAGCCAAGTTTATAAATAAACTTTCTCCAAACATACTTTGGGAGTGTCTTCTATGTCTTTCCCGTACATATGGATGTGATGTGGATGAATATTTCCCTGGAATTATAAATAGCTCATTATTCAATTGCCTAAACATAAGGTTGGATGCATGCATCTATTTTTCGGAACATCCTGATAGAAAAGCTTTTTCTGGACCTTTGGTCAGCTGGATCCCGTCCTAAAAGACATCTTGTAACCTGGACTATACCTGAAACTCCAAGGTACCAGCGAAGGAAACTCTAGCTGAGTACTAGATACAATTTTCCTCAAACATATTTTGGGAGTGTCTCTTTTTTTCTCTTGCAAACGCATGAAGTAAATTGTATGTTGCTGAAACTTAGGAAGGGATTATTTGTCTCGTTATATTTTTGTATAAAGCCTCTAATATCTGGCCTTTTCCAATTATATTTAAATACTATGGGATGACTATCTCCCCGAAATTATATGTTGTTATTATGATATAGTGCTAAAACATATATTTGGATGCATGCATCTAATTGTCGGCTTATTTAAATAGCACCCGTATTAATGTCAATGATATGATACTATGTGTAATGGGCCCCGGTGCTAGCGACAGCCACATTCACTTGTATCTGCGTCCTCAGGACTCAGATACAAATGAATACTATAGGCTGCAGGCCACATTAGGCCTTCAGCCAATATGGCGCTGGGAAGACTCCCTGCTCAGGCCAGCGTGATGACGCCACTGCATCACGGTGGTCTGCGTAAGCGTCCCGTCTGGAGGATTATGCAGCACTCAGACAGTCACGGGAACGGGGCAAGGTAAGTACAATAAAAAATATATTTTGTAGGGAGGGCTATGTTGCAATATATGGGGGGATTGCTGTGTAGCGTTATATACAAGGGGGGCTGTGTGGCACCATATACAAGGGAGGGAGGCTTTGTGGCACTATATACAAAGGAGGGGGGCTGTATGGCACTATATACAAGGGGGAGCTGTGTGGCACCATACACAAGGGAAGAGGGCTGTGTGGCACTATATACAAGGGAAGGGGGCTGTGTGGCACTATATACATGGGAAGTGTTGTGTGGCACTATATACAAGGGATGGATCTGTGTGGCACTATATTCAGGGGAGGGGGTCTGTGTGGCACTATATACAAGGGAGGGGGGCTGTGTGGCACTATATACCTGGGTGGGGGTCTGTATGGCACTATATACAAGGGGGGCTGTGTGGCACTATATACAAGGGGGCTGTGTGCCACTATTTACAAGAGGGGGAGGGCTGTGTGGCTCTATCTACTGGGGTCTGTGTGTATGCGTTATCTACTGGGGTTTGTGTGTGGCGCTATCTACAGAGGGTCTGTGTGGCGCTACCTACAGGGGGCTGTGTGTGGTACTATCTACAGGGGGCTCTGTGTGGCGATATCTACTGGGGGATTGTGTATGGCGCTATCTACAAGGAGGCTGTGTGTGTGGCGCTATCTATAGGGGCTGCGTGTAATGCTGTCTACAAGAGGAGATGTGTGGGGCCATCTATAGGGGGGGTGTGATGCTATCTACAGGGGCTGTGTGTGGTGCTATCTACAGTGGGTGGGATCCTATGTACAGGGGGCACTGTGTATGTGGTGCTTTACAGTGTTTGACACAATTATATTCAGGGGCAGAGTGTTTGGTAGTATTTTATGCAGGGGCACAGTGTTTGGTGATATTTTATTCAAGGGCGCAGTGTTTGGTGCTACTTTATTCAGGGGTGCAGTGTTTGGTGCTATTTTATTCAGGGGTGCAGTGTTTGGTGCTATTATATTTAGGGGCACAGCGTGTGGCACCATGATAATTTTATCTTCATTTATAGGTGTAGAAATGTTGGAAAAGTAAGGTGCCGAAGACATCTGAGTGGCAAAGTCTGCAGAAATGGGTCATGGCCGGGAGAAGTTGTCATGAAGTCTGGACCGGATGGAGCAGAAAAGAGGAAAAGAAACTACTAGAATCTGAGGTGATGTCACCTGTGAGTCACTAGATTTATAGAGAATCTGTCACCTCTCCTGACATGCTTATGATAGGAAATCCTTGTATTTCACAAAAAGTCTTTGTGCAGTCCAGGACTGATAGACAAACGGGGGTTACCATTCCCCTTGTCAGAAGGATGTGTCTCTGCACAGTGTGATACTGTCAGTATGTAGGGACACAGCCCTTTGACAAGGGGAATCACAACACCCAATTGTTAATGCTTGCACAAAAGGGTAGTGTTAACAATAGTTACGGTGCAGCAGGGCGGCGGTGGGGAAAGGGGGCCCAAGTTTGGGTAACAGCCCAGGGCCTATGGTTTACTTAATCCACCACTAGTTTGATGGGCTCTGTATCTAAGCCTATCACATAGTAGGCTTAGATACAGGGCCCCAGCAGACAGTAATATTATACTGTATAAGATTACTGTATGCTGGGGCCCTGTATCTATGCCTAACATGTGGTAGGCTTAGATACAGAGCCCATCAGACAGGTGTGATCCTGTCTGCTGGGCCCTGTATCTAAGCCTACCACATGGTAGGTTTAGATACGTTGTCCATGTGTGATTCTGTCTAATGTGCCCTGTATCTAAGCCTACCATATACTAGGCTAGATACAGGGCCCCAGCAGATAGTTATCTTAAATAGTATAAGATTACTGTCTGGTGGGGCCCTGTATCTAAACCTACCTTGTGGTAGGATTAGCTACATGGTCCAACAGACAGTATCACACATGGGCCCTGTATCTAAGCCTACCACATGTGTTACTAATGGGGTTGTTTGTGGTTTTTTACAGGTTCGGATTCGGGGACTACTTCGATCTGGGCTTTTTTATTTTCAATAAAATGGTTAATGAGGGTTGTTTGGGTTTTGTTTTTTTATTTCAATAAAATATTTTTCAATGTCTTTGTATTTTCGTTTAAACTTTATTACTACCGCCTTAATAATGGCTGCTGGCTGATTGACAATGTCCATTGCTAAAGCGGGGCTTAGTGTTAGCTGTTGAAAAGGCTAACACTAACCCCCAGGGGTAACGGGAAGAGCCGAGTACGATCCACTATCCGACCATCGCCCAAGTGTAGCCGCCCCAGTGCCGGGCCATCACTACAGATGGTCGGATACTGGATTGTACCCGGCTCTTCCTGGTAAGCCTGGTGGCGGTGGGTACCAGGATATTAATGGGGGTTAGTGTTAGGGCACATTCAGACGTGGCGGAATTGCTGTTGAATTCCGCTGTGGACAGTCCGCGGTGGAATTCTGCAGCAGCTGTTTTTTTCATTTCTTTCTATACATTTTTAGGAAAGTTAGTTCAGACGTGCAGGAAATAACTGTGTGGAAATTAGGCTGCGGTGCAGAATTTTCCCTCCGCAGCATACTCTTTCCATTGCAGAGAAGAAGCGGAATTTCACTGCAGATTTCAGCCTTTGCGATGCAAAAACTGAAATCTGTGGCAAGTCCGCAGTGATATCTGCAACGTCTGAATTACCTTTCAAATATGCAAATGTTGGTGCAGATTCGTTGCGCAATTGCCCGAAATCTGCACCATGTGCAGCGGAAAAATTCCGCCACGTCTGAACATGGCTTTCGGGTTTAACGGGCTAACATTAAGCCCCGCCTTAGTAATGGACGCTGTCAATCAGCCAGTGGCCATTACTAAGGCGTTAGTAATAAAGTTAAAAAATATACAAGAACATAGAAAAAATATTTTTTTTTTAATAAAAAAAACACACACACACAAACCTCATTAACCATTTTATTGAGAATAAAAAAAGCTGTCATTGAAGTAGTCCTCGAATCCGAAGTAGTCCAACATCCGAACCTGTAAAAAAATACAAAAACAAAAAACTCCATTTGTAACACATAAAAAAGCTAAACTATTACTATACTTAAATTTCCTGGGTCCAGCACTGGCGCCAAAATGTCAGCGATCTTGGCCCTATATCTTAACCTATCATATGTGATAAAGTCTGCTGAGCCACTGTATCGAATCCTATCCATAGCTATAGTGTCAGAGTGCTACAGATATGCTGGCTCATATATACAGTGAAGGAAATAAGTATCTGATCCCTTCCTGATTTTGTAAGTTTTCCCACTGTCAAAGACATGAACAGTCTAGAATTTTTAGGATAGGTTAATTTTACCAGTGAGAGATAGATTATATAAAAAAAAAAAAAAAAAAATCACATTGTCAAAATTATATATATTTATTTGTATTGTGCACAGAGAAATAAGTATTTGATCCCTTTGGCAAACAAGACTTAATACTTGGTGGCAAAACCCTTGTTGGCACGCACAGCAGTCAGACGTTTTTAGTAGTTGATGATGAGGTTTGCACACATGTTAGATGGAATTTTGGCCCACTCCTCTTTGCAGATCATCTGTAAATCATTAAGATTTCGAGGCTGTCGCTTGGCAACTCGGATCTTCAGCTCCCTCCATAAGTTTTCGATGGGATTAAGGTTTGGAGACTGTCTAGGCCACTCCATGACCTTAATGTGCTTCTTTTTGAGCCACTCCTTTGTTGCCTTGGCTGTATGTTTCGGGTCATTGTCGTGCTGGAAGACCCAGCCACGAGCCATTTTTAATGTCCTGGTGGAGGGAAGGAGGTTGTCACTCAGGATTTGATGGTACATGGCTCCATCCATTCTCCCATTGATGCGGTGAAGTAGTCCTGTCCCCTTAGCAGAGAAACACCCCCAAAACATAATGTTTCCACCTTCATGCTTGACAGTGGGGACGGTGTTCTTTGGGTCATAGGCAGCATTTCTCTTCCTCCAAACACGGCTAGTTGAGTTAATGCCAAAGAGCTCAATTTTAGTCTCATCTGACCACAGCACCTTCTCCCAATCACTCTCAGAATCATCCAGATGTTCATTTGCAAACTTCAGATGGGCCTGTACATGTGCCTTCTTGAGCAGGGGGACCTTGCGGGCACTGCAGGATTTTAATCCATTACGGCGTAATGTGTTACCAATGGTTTTCTTGGTGACTGTGGTCCCAGCTGCCTTGAGATCATTAACAAGTTCCCCCCGTGTAGTTTTCGGCTGAGCTCTCACCTTCCTCAGGATCAAGGATACCCCACGAGGTGAGATTTTGCATGGAGCCCCAGATCGATGTCGATTGACAGTAATTTTGTATGTCTTCCATTTTCTTACTATTGCCCCAACAGTTGTCTCCTTCTCACCCAGCGTCTTACTTATGGTTTTGTAGCCCATTCCAGCCTTGTGCAGGTCTATGATCTTGTCCCTGACATCCTTAGAAAGCTCTTTGGTCTTGCCCATGTTGTAGAGGTTAGAGTCAGACTGATTAATTGAGTCTGTGGACAGGAGTCTTTTATACAGGTGACCATGTAAGACAGCTGTCTTTAATGTAGGCACCAAGTTGATTTGGAGCGTGTAACTGGTCTGGAGGAGGCTGAACTCTTAATGGTTGGTAGGGGTTAAATACTTATTTCTCTGTGCACAATGCAAATAAATATATATAATTTTGACAATGTGATTTTCTTTTCTTTTTTTTTATATAATTTATCTCTCACTGGTAAAATTAACCTAGCCTAAAAATTCTAGACTGTTCATGACTTTGACAGTGAGCAAACTTACAAAATCAGCAAGGGATCAAATACTTATTTCCTCCACTGTATATTATATACGTATATACATACACAAATATACACACATACATACACACACACATTTTTTTTGTGGGGTGGACATGTGTTAGTACAAGGATACTTACTGCTGGGACCCTGTATCTAAGTCTATCATGTGTAATACTGTCTGCTGGGGCCATGTATCTAAGCCTATCATGTGTGATACTGTCTGCTGGGGCCATGTATCTAAGCCTATCATGTGTGATACTGTCTGCTGGGGCCATGTATCTAAGCCTATCATGTGTGATATTGTCTGCTCGGGCCATGTATCTAAGGGTATGTTCACACGCACAAGTAAAAACAGCTGAAAATTAAGAAGTTGTTTTCAGAGAAAACAGCCTCTGATTTCCAGCCGATTTTGAAGCTGAGAAAGTTTTTCGAGGCATTTTTCTAGACCTTTTTGGAGCTTTTTTTCCATTGACACAGCTCAAGAAGTGATATGCTCCTTTTTACACAGCAGGTTTTTTACTCACTGTTTTTTAAAGCGGCGGTGTAAAAAAATGCCCCGTCTGAACGAACTCAGTTTTTCCCATTGAATTCAATGGCAGATGTTTGTAGGCATCTAGCTACCTTTTTTTCAGGCATATTTCAAGGTGTTTACGCCCCGAAATACACCTGAAAACTCTGCGTGTGAACATACTCTAAGCCTATCTTGTATGATACTGTCTTCTGAGACAATGCATCCAATTCTATCCGGCAGTGTAGCTCTAGGAGCCTTAGTCTTATAGATATGCTATCTCCGTTATGTATGTAAAAAAAAAAAATCGGTTGGAGGGTAAATATATGTCTCGAAGTTGTGTCCCTGATCTATTAAGATCCTAGCAACGTCCCTGCCATACAGTGCCTATACATTATGGTGCTCAAATAACAGTGCCATACATTTGCAAATTATACTTTGCAGTGCCACCAACAACATACATATATAAATACTATACTGAACAGAGCAGTAAACAATCCATGTGCTTCTAGGCGACAACATCACTGTAAAACGGCATCGAATCGGTCATGCCACAATTCTGCATAAATCCAACAGAAAAAAATCTCCATATGTCTTCCGTGTGAAATCTGAGGCACTCCTGTTCAATTTGGAATTTGTGCGCCGCTTCAGGACACCCGCTGTGCAGGCAACTGCTACAAAGCTCCATTCAAGTAAATGGGGCTGTGTTGTAGTTCCCTTCACAACGGGTGACAGGGAGTGTCACTGTGCAGGCAAAATCTACGAAGAAGCATTTATTCTGAGGATCGGTGAGGGTTCCAGCAGTAAAACCCACATGATCAGTAAGTGATGGCATATCCTAGCAATATGCCATCATTTACTATCATGTGAATACCCGTTTATTTGTGGTGACTAAAAAAAATTATTGATGAAGATGTCATAAGAAAATTCCTAAACTTGATATAACTATTTTTTAACACTGTCCATTCTGTCACTCAGTGATATAAAGAATAGAGTAAGGGCATATTCAGACATGGTGGAATTTTTCCGCTGCAAATGTTTCAGAAGATTTCTTGCGAATTTGCAGCAACGTTTTCATATTCAACAGGTAATTCAGACGACGCGGCTATTACAGCAGACTTGTCGCAGATTTGCGTGGCAAAGGCTGAAATCCGCAGTGACAATATGCCGAAATCTTCACTCCGTAGCATGCATAATGTGCATGCTGCGGAGTGAAAATTCTGCACTGCAGCCTAAACTCAGCACTGTTATTTTCAGCATCGTCTGACCTAAGTTACCTAAAAATGGATAGAAACCAATTAAAAAACCGTCTGCTGCAGACTTCCACTGTGGACTGTCCGCAGCGGAATTCAGCAGCAATTCCGCCACATCTGAAGCCTAAGGGCTCATAAGCATTAACTTTAGTTGCTGAATGCCTTTTGATGACTATAAACTGGTGCAAACGAATACACTTCGGTAGCGGATTGAATAGGATACATAATGTTAACTATCATGATCAGATAGCATGGATGTATCCATACTGCAAAAGACATGTAGACGTATCCTTATACGTGGATCATTATGGAGCACAAACTGACAAAGGGAGAGGTCATGTATCAAGTATAATGGGAACCAAAAATGATGGTAGAAATGACGGCAGTTCACAAGTCATAGTTATCAACATTCTGCTTCATTTCATACCTAGCATGTTTTTTTTTATAAATGGGATGAGTCTTAGGGTATGTTCACACGACCTATTTTCAGACGTAATTCAGGCGTTTTACGCCTCGAATTACGCCTGAAAATGACGGCTCCATTACGTCTGCAAACATCTGCCCATTGCTTGCAATGGGTTTTACGATGTTCTGTGCAGATGAGGTGTAATTTTACGCGTCGCTGTCAAAAGACGGCACGTAAAAATACGCCAGTGTCAAAAGAAGTGCAGGACACTTCTTGAGACGTTTTTGGAACCGTTTTTCATTGACTCCAATGAAAAACAGCTCCAATTACGTCCGTAATGGACGCCGCCAAAAATGCGAGTAATTGCAAAAACGTCTGAAATTCAGGAGCTGTTTTCCCCTGAAAACACCTCTGCAATTTCAGACGTATTTTGCGTTTGCGTGTGAACATACCCTTAGCAGTCTATATGCCAATAAATGAATAAACAGTGTCAGCAAAATACAGGTGTATATATGTGACAGACTAGATTCATAGGCATCATATTTAAAACAGAGGTGTCTTAAAAACACTATTGATACATGACCCCTTATGATCAGTAGAAATGATAGAACATGTCCCATAAATTCTCCTGATGATTCAGTGATTCCATGTTTATCACTACTATAAGGGCATGGCCAGACGTGGCGGAATTGCTCTGGAATTCCGCTACGGACACTCCGCAGCGGAAATCCGCAGCGGACCCGTTTCTCCATTGCCTTCCACAGCTTTTTAGTAGGGTTTGTTTGCATGTTGCGGACAATTCCGCTGCGGAGCATAGGCTGCGGTGCAGAATTTGGTGTTCGCAGCATACAATGGTTGTTGCGGACGTGTGGCGGACTGGTTGCGGACTCATTGCAGAATTTCTCCATTGACTTCAATGGAGATTCAAAATTCAGCAATGAAGTCCGCAGATGTAATGTACATGGTTATGTGTGCTGCGGAGCGTATTGGTTTTACTAACATGACATTTCTTCATTCTGGCTGGACCTATGTGTATTTCTAGGTCTACAGCCAGACTGAGGACGTCAATTGGGCTCTCGTAATTACGGGTGACTACGTGTGTGCACCCATAATTACGGGTGACTACGTGTGTGCACCCATAATTACGGGTGACTACGTGTGTAATTATGGGAGCGTTGCTAGGCGACGTCAGTAAATAGTCACTGTCCAGGGTGCTGAAAGAGTTAAGCGATCGGCAGTAACTGTTTCTGCACCCTGGACAGTGACTACCGATCACAATATACAGCAACCTGTAAAAAAAATAGAAGTTCATACTTACCGAGAATTCCCTGCTTTTTCCTCCAGTCCGGTTTCCCAGGATGACGTTTCAGTCTAAGTGACGGCTGCAGCCAATCAAAGGCTGCAGCGGTCACATGGACTGCCGCGTCATCCAGGGAGGTCGGGTTGGATGGCGAAAGAGGGACGCGTCACCAAGGCAACAGCCGGGTAAGTATGAAATTCTTTTACTTTCACTAGGGAAAGTGCTGTCCCTTCTCTCTATCCTGCACTGATAGAGAGAAGGGAAGTACTTTCACCTCAATACGCAACGGCCAGTCCACATCAATTTACTGCACATTTTAGGCAGATCCGCAACAGAATCTGCAACGCAGATTATGTGCGGCATTGATGCGGACAGTTGCGGAAGAATTCCGCCACGTCATGAGTTTTTCTGCTGCAAATATTGGTGCAGATTTGGGGCAATTAAGCAACGAATCTGCACCAACATTTGCATATTTGACAGATAATTCAGACGTTGCAGAAAACACAGCGGACTTGCCACATATTTCAGTTTTTGCATTGCAAAGGCTGAAATCCGCGGTGAAATTCCGCTTATTTTCCGCAACAGACAGTGCATGCTGCGGAGGGAAAATTCTGCACCGCAGCCTATGGTCCGCAGCGGAGTTTTCCGCAACGTCTGAACTAACTTGCCTAAAAATGTATTGAAACAAATGTAAAAAACGGCCGCTGGAGAATTCCACTGCGGACTGTCCGCAGCGGAATTCCACAGCAATTCTGCCACGTCTGAACCTGCCCTCAGTCCTCTATGTTTTGCTGAACAAAAAAAAAAAACATACTGCTAAATCACAAGTGTAGATGCCCCTAACATTTCAGCTGTATTACTATTCCTATAGTAAACATTGTTCCTCCCTATGAGAATGTTCCCTTATCAGTACAACCTGGGGACCATTTGTTTGGCAAACTGCTCACATTTGCTGCTGTGAATGGTGTCCTGGTGTCTCTTCTGCTGGAGAAAGGACATGATCCCAGCTGACAAATGTATAGATAATTGACCAGACTTCTCTGCCTCTGCGGCTGCCCTGGGAAAATAACAAATTGTGCCCACTGCATACAAGTCACAGCAATACCAGAAGATTGCAAATATTGACCTTTCTAGGCAGATAATGTCATCATATTAATGCCATGAAATCATATTGTCCATAAATGAAAATAAGATGTATTCAGGGAAATATTCACATCCATCAAAATATCTATAAATAACTGTATTTTTGCATCTGGCAGGACCGCTGGTGTGTGCTGTGATTTAAGCATTTACTCATATGGAGAATAGTCAAAATTACCTATATAGCATCTTACTTGTAACTTTATAATAACATATTGTAACTGTAATATTTAGAATCACATATATTATAGCTGTAACATGTATTATCACATATATTATAGCTGTAACTTTATAGTCACCTATATTATAGCTGTAACATGTATTATCACATATATTATAGCTGTAACATGTATTATCACATATATTATAGCTGTAACTTTATAGTCACCTATATTGTAGCTGTAACGTATTATCACATATATTATAGCTGTAACTTTATAGTCACCTATATTGTAGCTGTAACGTATTATCACATATATTATAGCTGTAACTTTATAGTCACCTATATTGTAGCTGTAACGTATTATCACATATATTATAGCTGTAACTTTATAGTCACCTATATTGTAGCTGTTACGTATTATCACATATATTATAGCTGTAACTTTATAATTACCTATATTGTAGCTGTAACATGTATTATCATCAATATTGTAGCTGTAACGTATTATCACATATCTTATAGCTGTAACTTTATAATCACCTATATTGTAGCTGTAATATGTGGAATCACATATATTATAGCTGTAATTTTATAATCACCTATATTGTAGCTGTAACGTATTATCACATCTTAGAGCTGTAACTTTATAATCATCTATATTGTATCTGTAATATGTGGAAAAAAACATATATTATGGCTGTAACTTTATAATCACTTACATTATAGCTGTAATATTTAGAATCACATATATTATAGCTGTAGCTTTATAATCACCTATATTGTAGCTGTAATATGTGGAATCACATATATTATAGCTGTAACTTTATAATCTCCTACATTGTAACTGTAATATTTATAATCACATATATTATAGCTGTAACGTGTATTATCACATATATTATAGCTGTAATTTTATAATCACATATATTATAGCTGTAATTGTTTTATTACATATGTTATAGTTGTAACTTTATAATCACATATATTATAGCTGTAACGTGTATTATCACATATATTATAGCTGTAACTTTATAATCACCTATATTGTAGCTGTGATATGTAGAATCACATATATTTTAGCTGTAACATGTTTTATTACATATATTATATCTGTAACTTTAACTTTATAATCATATATAGTAGCTGTAATATTTATAAACACATACATTATAGCTGTAACATGTATTGTCAGATATATTGTAGCTGTAACATTATAACCACATATATTGTAGCTGTAGCATCATAATCACATATATTGTAGCTGTAACATTATAATCACATATATTGTAGCTGTAACATTATAACCACATATATTGTAGCTGTAACATCATAATCACATATATTGTAGCTGTAACATTATAACCACATATATTGTAGCTGTAACATTATAATCACATATATTGTAGCTGTAACATTATAATCACATATATTGTAGCTGTAACATCATAATCACATATATTGTAGCTGTAACATTATAACCACATATATTGTAGCTGTAACATTATAATCACATATATTGTAGCTGTAACATTATAATCACATATATTGTGGCTGTAACATTATAATCACATATATTGTAGCTGTAGCATCATAATCACATATATTGTAGCTGTAACATTATAACCACATATATTGTAGCTGTAGCATCATAATCACATATATTGTAGCTGTAACATTATAACCACATATATTGTAGCTGTAACATTATAATCACATATATTGTGGCTGTAACATTATAATCACATATATTGTAGCTGTAACATTATCACCTATATTGTGGCTGTAACATTATAATCACATATATTATAGCTGTAACATCATAATCACATATATTGTGGCTGTAACATTATAATCACATATATTGTAGCTGTAACATCATAATCACATATATTGTAGCTGTAACATTATCACCTATATTGTGGCTGTAACATTATAATCACATATATTGTAGCTGTAACATCATAATCACATATATTGTAGCTGTAACATTATCACCTATATTGTGGCTGTAACATTATAATCACATATATTGTAGCTGTAACATCATAATCACATATATTGTAGCTGTAACATTATCACCTATATTGTGGCTGTAACATTATAATCACATATATTGTGTCTGTAACATTATAATCACATATATTGTGGCTGTAACATTATAATCACATATATTGTGGCTGTAACATTATAATCACATATATTGTGGCTGTAACATTATCACCTATATTGTGGCTGTAACATTATAATCACATATATTGTGTCTGTAACATTATAATCACATATATTGTGGCTGTAACATTATAATCACATATATTGTGGCTGTAACATTATAATCACATATATTGTGGCTGTAACATTATAATCACATATATTGTGGCTGTAACATTATAATCACATATATTGTGGCTGTAACATTATCACCTATATTGTGGCTGTAACATTATAATCACATATATTGTGTCTGTAACATTATAATCACATATATTGTGGCTGTAACATTATAATCACATATATTGTGGCTGTAACATTATAATCACATATATTGTGGCTGTAACATTATAATGACATATTATTATTATTTTAGATATCATCATTTGACTGTTACATTTATTAACAATTGTAAAGATGTCAGAATTGCAGCTGAAATTAAAGAGCCAAGTGCAGAGATTTTTAGGTCGGAATAATCCCTGTGACTACAGTGATGTCATTATTTTTACCCCAGTAGATAAATGTCCGGGATGGAGGTGAATTTCTTATTCATGATGCGTCTAAATTTCATTTCACCAAAAGTAAAGAGAAGGCTCCGACTAAGATCACACATTTTGCTCTGTACATGATTAATCTAGAATAGACATAATAAAGTATATCTGCTCTTTCAAGCATAATTTTGTGGACATGTACAGATGTAGTAGAGTTGAGTTTGTCAGACTGATGATCATAACAAAATACGTTGTTTTTGGTTTTCCATAGGATTGCTGTCAAGTCTAAATCATGACATTAACACTCGGAAAAACAAAACATAAAACATATTAAGCTCTGCTACATCTGGGTATGTTATAGTCTGGTCCCCCGCTTCTCCCACAAGGCACAGTCCTCTTCAACACAATGTATTTTTCCAGATTTCATTATTTCCCAAGTAAAAATGTATTTACTTCCCAGATAACCTGACCCCAGGGTGGATCTGTCATGATGATGTGATAGGTGATGAGTGTATAATTGTCACGTTATGTACTTATATAGCTATGTGCACACAGGCTGATGGTTGTCACAATGATGTGATCTATAGTGATCCTTCCTCCATGATATAATAATGTTATGACTTGTGCAGCTACTATAGTTATACCACTATGACACTTGTGCTACAGACCATTAACCTCACATAGTGATCTTGAAATGATAGTACGGCCTGTATGCTCTCTACAGACTATAAGGGCGGGTTCACACATGGCGGATTTTCACTTAAATTCCGCTGCGGACACTCCGCAGCGTTAATCCGCAGCGGAGCCGTTTCTCCATTGACTTTCACTTTAATTTCGCAGTGTTCGTTTACACGATGCGTACAATTCCGCTGCGGAGCATAGGCTGCGGAGCGGAATGTGGTGTCCGCAGCATGCTCTGTCTGTTGCGGAGCAGTGGCGGACTGGTTGCGGACTCATGGCGGAATTTCTCCATTGACTTCAATGGAGATTCTAAGTTCCGCAATGAAGTCCGCAGCTGTCATGCACATGTTATGTGTGGTGCGGAGCGTATTGGTTTTTTAACATGACATTTCTTCATTCTGGCTGGACCTATGTATTTCTAGGTCTACAGCCAGACTGAGGAAGTCAATGGGGCTCCCGTAATGACGGGAGCGTTGCTAGGAGACGTCAGTAAATAGTCACTGTCCAGGGTGCTGAAAGAGTTAAGCGATCGGCAGTAACTGTTTCTGCACCCGGGACAGTGACTACCGATCCCAATATACATGTATCTGTAAAAAAACATATAAGTTCATACTTACCGAGAACTCCCTGTTTCTGTCTCCAGTCCGGCCTCCCAGGATGACGTTTCAGTGGAAGTGACGGCTGCAGCCAATCACAGGCCAAGCACAGGCTGCAGCGGTCACATGGACTGGCGCGTCATCCAGGGAGGTCGGGCTGGATGCCGAAGGAGGGACGCGTCATCAAGACAACGGGCGGTAAGTATGAATTTCTTTTACTTTCACTAGGGAAAGTGCTGTCCCTTCTCTCTATCCTGCACTGATAGGGAGAAGGGAAGCACTTTTCCTGCAGTCCGCAGCGGCCAGTCCGCATCAATTTTCTGCACATTTTGTGCAGATCCGCAGCCGTAATCCGCAACCCGGATTAGGTGCGGCATTGATGCGGACAGTTGCGGAGGAATTCCGCCATGTGTGGTCATGCCCTAAGTTGTTGTAATATTAATTTAGTATTGTAATAAAATATGATTATTATGATTATTAATAATATAATAATAATAAGATGCTGTAGCTGTTGCTGCTGCTACTACTACTAAAATATAGTAATAAATATAATAATAATCTATTACTAATAATAATAACTATTATTCTTTATATATATATGTGTATATATATATATATATATATATATATATATATATATATATATATATATATATGTATATATATATATATATAAAATCAACATAGCAAACCTAAATAATGCTGGACATAAGAAATAAAAAGCTTCCAGTAGTTGGTGTTTGTGCTATGTTGTGAGTGAGTTTATCATCTAGTATAGTAGCCGAACATTCATTAGTTATTTCTTGGTTTATACTGATATTATACTTTTAGATTTGATCTTAATCTTTGTATTATTTGAGAATTACCCTAAACTGTGACACATACGGAATATTTTTGCTAATAATTTCTTTATTGAATTATATTAGAGTAATGTCAAAGTATTATATTATTCCGAGTCTACGGAATCTGCAGTTTAATTTTCAAGATTTTCTATTATAGTCCCAATATTGTTGGTATTTAGCTTTAATTTTACTTTACACAGTAGTTGTGAAAACAGCATTATATTATCTCTGGAAATATTCATCAATCATATATAGTTGTTGGAGCTGATGATATAAAAGTCTATAAAGCACAAACAAGTATAAGTGTAGAGTAGACATATGCAGAGCTATTCTGCAATAGCTGAAGTGCTGCAAATGTAAATGTGTTATGCCAGTCTGCCAGTTCTCTAATACCCAGAATCCCATTTAGCCCCATAGGTTGCATTTGTATACTGAGTACAGAGAGAGCATGCAGCAGCTACTACACTTTGCTGCTCTCCTATTACACAAAGGGAGTTCGTCTCCCTAATCCCTATTGTAACACTTCTCTGCATTATATAACTTTGGAGTATATCAAGTACCGGTAAATTATTTCACTTTGCGTCATAGCAATATTAAACAGGAATATTTATTGGTTAAAAACAAATACATAAATACCTGTATGGAAAAGAAATGATCAAATCAAAGCAGCGAAATCAGTATAGAAAGGAAGAAAAGAAAAAAAGCGAAATGAAAGAGAAATACACTATTAAGATATGGGAGTATTAATAATATTATAACTAATAAAATAATAACAGGTCTTTACCAAACTGAAATATGTATATTCATTATAAAAGTACACAGGTGTAATAATGTATATAATAGTAATAGTAATATTTCAAAATAGACTAATATTATCTGAGGCAAATGTGTGACAGAGAATTGAGACCGAAAAAAAAAGATGGAAGAGGGCAACATGTGTGCTCAGGCTGAGAGCCCCAGGTTGTGAGAGCAGTGAGTGAGGGGAGATGAGGGGCTGTGTCAGGAGAGCTGTGAAGTCCTCCATCCCGTTGCACCTCTACACATTTAACAACTCCCAGCATAAACCTTGTCAACCTATAAAGAGGGAGCCTTAACTTTTTATTAAGGTGCTAAATTCAAGTCACTGTGGTGGAAACAGCAATCTTCTTCAGCTTACAGGAAGGGCAAAGCCTCAGCTGCTGTGATAAAATTATACTGTAATTAGGTGAAAACCTGACTAATTGGGATGAGAATACAGGCACAGAAAGCAGAGCAGGACCAGCAAGAGGCCCACATTGTAATGATATTAGTACAGGGACTGGGGTATGTCTCCAAGATATCTAGAGCCACACAAACATATCCAGATCCTGGGGCCTCCACTGGCTTCTATGCCTTGTCCTTGTCCTTTATACTCAGTGTCATCCAGCCACCTGACACAACATGCTCAACCTTTATATTGGGTCATCTGAGCACATCATAGCTGGCATGCAGTCCTTAATGGCTACAAACTATTTCAGGCATGTGGTCATTTTGAAATGAGAAGTTCAGAATTTATCACTAGAGTGGAGAAACTGATGACCATGATGATGATGATAGTGACAAGTTAGTGACAAGAGTATAGAACACAGCAGGATTAGTGGTGTCCCTGATAATGATAGTGATCATTTCCCTACACATATATACATACAATACACAGCAGTATGAGTAGAGTGACTGATGATGAAAATCCCCTACATATAGGACTATAGAACATCGATTTATAAGTAGAGTCATTGTTGACAATCCTGTGCTCTTTAAACACACAGTAATAGGAACAAAGAACACAACAATATGAGTGGAGTAACTGAGGATCATCTCCTAATACACATAGAAAGACAGGTGCAATACACAGCAGTATGATTGGAGTTACTCATTGACGTACAGAACATAGCAGTGTAATATTGTGGTATAGAACACACCAGTATGAGGGGAGTCACTGGTGATCATTACACATTGGAGTCTAGCACACAGAAATACGGGTAGTCACTGGTGATGAATATCACACATTGGAGTATAGAGTATAAATAGTCACTGATGATGATCATTATATATAGGTGTACGGAACACACAAATATGGATAGTCACTGATGATCATCACACATTGGAGTATAGAGTATGATTAGTCAATTATGATGAATATCACACATTGGAGTACAGCACACAGAAGTATAAGTAGTCACAGATGATGGTCATCACACATTGGAGTATAGCACACAGAAGTATAAATAGTCACAGATGATGATGATGATCATCACACATTGAAGTACAGCACACAGAAGTATAAGTAGTCACAGATGATGGTCATCACACATTGGAGTATAGCACACAGAAGTATAAATAGTCACAGATGATGATCATCGCACATTGGAGTATAGCACACAGAAGTATTAGTAGTCACTGATGATGGTCATCACACATTGGAGTTTAGCACACAGAAGTATAAGTAGTCACAGATGATGATCATCACACATTGGAGTTTAGCACACAGAAGTATAAGTAGTCACAGATGATGATCATCACACATTGGAGTTTAGCACACAGAAGTATAAGTAGTCACTGACATAATGGCAGTACTGAGGGCAGCAGTCTGTGGGCAGCCGTCCTGGGTGCGGGGGTGTTAGTGGATCAGTCTGGGTAGATCTTGGTTATAACTTTAGGCCATTACATGATCTGGCTTCCCTCACAGCCTAATTAGGAAGTAGCGTCGCCCCTTGTGGAACTCTGCAGCGGTGATTGGTCAGAAGGGATGTGATTGACACATGTCAAGCCCCTCCCCGTCCCGCCGCTTTATTGTCACTAATGAGCAAGTTGTCTCCAGCGTTCTCCAGTTCTGCAGCGCTGACAGATCAAGGCTACAAATATCAATTAGCGGCTGTAATACGCCGTGTCCCCCGTGTCAGAGCTTCCTGGGAGCCCGCACCGGACACAGGGAACAGGAGGGGAGACACCGCCTGACTGTGGATTACACTTCTCCTGCGGCTGTACAGGGGGCATGTCATATATATGTGCCGTGTAATAGCGCTGCTCTATATATGAGACATGGCAGACAAGAGGAGGTCACCCTGCACCATGAGCCTCAAGGCGCACGCCTTCTCAGTGGAGGCTCTCATCGGGGCTGAGAAGCTGCAGAAGAAGAAGCGGAGGAAGCTGGAGGATGGAGCTGAGGACAGGGAGAGCTCAGAGCAGCCCGGGGTCACTGAGCTCGAACACCCTGTATGCAGCATGCTGCCCTCCTGTAAGTCTTCATATAGTTATGGCTCTGCTGCATATCAGCCTCTGCATTGTAAGGCCACATAGTAATATGTTCTTTTTACATCTTCAAGTTTTATAATAGTTGCCAAAAACGGTCTAAAACGGCACAAAATAATATAATACAATATAATGTAATATAATAGTAATATTCCGCTTTACAGCAACGTAATATAAAGTAGGTCTTGAGCTGGCGTTATTGTTGGATGGGATATAACATTGTACAAAAGTATACATAGATATGATAAAGTTATACATAGATATTATAAAGTTATAAATATATATTATAAAGTTATACATAGGTATGATAAAGTTATACATAGATATGATAAAGTTATATATACATATAAAGTTCTATGGATTTGATAAAGTTATACATAGATATGATAAAGTTATACATAGATATTATAAAGTTATACATAGATATGATAAAGTTATACATAGATATGATAAAGTTATACATAGATATGATAAAGTTATACATAGGTATGATAAAGTTATATATATACATATACAGTTCTATAGATATGATAAAGTCATACATAGATATGATAAAGTCATACATCGATATTATAAAGTTATACATAGATATTATATAATTATATCGATATAAAATTCTATAGATATGATAAAGTCATACATAGCTATGCTAAAGTTATACATAGATATGATACAATTCTATAGACATTATAAAGTTATAGATATGTCATAGATCGATATTATAAAGTTATATTTGCAGACAGTTCACTGTATGGATAAGGGGCCATGAATGGTGTTCACATTTCTCCTCAGCTGTGCCCTGAGTGATGTCAATTGTTCAGAACGCCCTGTACCTGTAGATGATGGTTGGCACTAACATTATCGGGCACTAGTTCTGCATAGTTTCCAAATCACAGACGACAGTAGTAGATGTGCTGTAGAAGAGCTATTGGGGGGGGGGGGGGGGCTGTGTTTAATAACTGATAACACGGCTGGATAACTGATGTAAAGTTTGCGGAGTTCTGATGTAATATTCTATTTTTGGAGGGTTTGATTCTGTAGAATGCCCATTGTTCACAAAATATAAGTAAGACAAAAATCATAAATAAAATGCGAGTGCTATACTGAATATAAGGCCGCCTTTACACCAGGATTTGCTCCTCTGTTTTTTTGATAAATGTTTTGTCAAACAAAAGAAGAAATTGATTCTTTTAGGGATCCCATTAATATCTGCAGAGTGAAAATAGATGTAAGTAAGCCAGTTTTACATCAGTTTGTGCCAGTTGGGTTAGAATGGTTTTATTTAAATTTATTCTTTCTGTAGGGACCTGAAAATAGAACCAGAAAAATTGGGAAACTGATACAAACTGATAGAATTTCATGCATTAGCTGTACAACCGGTTTAGAGCCGTTGCAATATATATATATATATATATATATATATATATATATATATATATATATATATATATATATATATATATATGAGTATAAGGTAAAATACACTAGTGTGATGCCTCCTTACAGAATATTTGTTGCAAGGTAGGAAAAGCTGACTAAAATATCAATAATTCTGGTACTAAAACTTATGTAGCAGTAATATTATTATTATTATTATTATTATTATTATTATTATTATTATTATTATTATTATTATTATTATTGGTAGCAGTAGTAGTAGTATTGTTGTTAATATTATTTTATAGAATATTTGGTAATTGATATAATTCAAAATGGAAATGATATCTCGGAATAGATAAATGTTCTTTAGTTATTTCCTGCAGTTATTTGGGGGCATAGATTCCAATTTCTAACTTATTTTTAGTCATTGTAGATTTATAATTTAGATCTATGAGAATAATCCGACTCGAAGATTATAGATTAATTTGTGAATCCAGTGCAGAAATTCGCAACCAGCAATGATACTTCTATATCCAGCACATATGATTTCGGTTGCAACTTTCTAGACATGTATGGTGGTGACCTGACTTTGCACTGTGTGGCCCTGCAGCTCCCAGCGAAGATGGCTATGGTGGAGTGAAGGCAGCAGCTGGCACTTGTAGTTCCCCCCTGTCCTCTCCTGTGGTGGCTGCCCCAGTGGGAAATGCTTCCTCGGTCATTCGTGTGGATCTTCAGGGAGCAGAGTTATGGAAGCGCTTTCATGAGATCGGGACGGAGATGATCATCACCAAGGCCGGGAGGTGAGAAGAGTCCAATTCATACTTTATTACTACTCACAGATAGATGGATGGATAGATAGATAGATTAGATAGATAGATAGATAGATAGATAGATAGATAGATAGATAGATAGATAGATAGATAGATAGATAGATAGATAGATAGATAGATAGATAGATAGATAGATAGATAGATAGATAGATAGATAGATAGATAGAGAGATAGATATGAGATAGATAGATATGAGATAGATAGATAGATAGATAGATAGATAGATAGATAGATAGATAGATAGATAGATAGATCTTGCTGCTGTGGATAACTGTGCAGTGAGATGATCCAACTCCACAACTATCCTTCATGATGCTGAATGTAAGGCGACTGCCAGAAGGCCAGTGACATCCTTCTAGACAAGGTTTGGCACTCACATCTCACTCTGAATGTTTCCACCATGATGTGTTTGCTGGATAAACACCATACACTGTAAATCACCTCTGCCATTACATAGGCTGCAGCCTACACCAAAACCTGAACCCATAACTGCTCACACAAACATTATGGGATATTCACCTGGAGCTGATGAGAGGACTTTGCCTTGAAAACCTCAGTTATGATCTCCAGCCAGTAATGACAGAATAAACAAGATCCAGCATTAAAGTGAAATATAGTTCTATCAGTCCAGCATACAGGTTCATGGAAGGGTTTATAGAAGTCCTCTAGCCGGGACTCTACAAAATATATCACTGAGGGACTATGAGACCCCCACTTGTGCCAAGAAAAGTTAACTTAGGACAGGAAGTAAGTTTGCTGTTAAAGTAATAGGGGGCCAGCATAGACTGGAACATCAGGATCGCTGCAGATGAGTAACAAGTGGGACTGGTGCTCGAATTCCAACCTTTCCTAGTAATTGCCATACAGGAAGAATTGCCCTTACACACTAATATATATATTTGGCCTCCTAATTCCCAATATTTTATAAAATAATTATTATAATTCAAACTAGGGAACAAATAGGCCACAGCCTCTGCAGGCCTGGATGTAACTAGTACAGAATACCCTGCGCCTCTTGTAACATTGTATGCTAATACGACACATGGTTGCAATAAACATTTTTGTTTTGTATTTAATAAAATGATTCCTGTACATATTGTTTTGCTGAGCTCACTGGGGAAAGCTGACATGTATAGATTTCCATATTAGAAGGACAGCAGGATGGGGTCCCCGCACCTAAATTGAAGCTTACAGAATGATGAAGTGAGTGCAGATGGAAAGTCTGCTCCAACAGTTGGAGACGTGTAGCAGCAGCAGCCTGTGCAGTGCTCATTAGAGCAGCTCCATGAATTGGGTCTTCTTCTGAAAAGACACGGTTCAAAGACAGATGTACAAGAAAACCTTGGTATTTTTTTTACAAGGACCTCAGCTTATTAAATATTGCACAAACATATTTGATGAAATCCATATGTTCCAGGCTACATTTCCCTGCCTCTATAGCAGCCATCTAACTGCTGCACAATGCACTGTTTGTCCAGGGGAGTCTCAGCCAAACCTCTATGTTCTACAGGTGCATAGAGGGAAATATCAGGAGGACACTTTCTTGGCTAACATTAGGCTATGTAGTATCTGACATTCATTGGAGGCTCACACTGGACACTGTGTCATCATAAATCATCCACACACCTAGGAACACACTAGAACATCAAGCACCCTGCACCCTTGTCCTCAATACCCTTCTCTATATAGAGAAACAAGAGATGTCCGGTCTAGTTCAGTTTTATTCAGAATTATTATTTATTTATTTATTTACCTATTGATTAATTTCAATATTAATTCATTGGTTTATTTAATTGTTTGTTTGTTTTTTAAATATTATTTATTATTACTATTATTATTATTCATTTCACAGGCGGATGTTTCCAGCAATGAGGGTGAAGATTTCTGGACTAGACCCTCACCAGCAATATTATATAGCCATGGACATAGTGCCTGTGGATAATAAAAGATACCGGTAATTGTTACGTTTATATATATTTGGTACTCGCTTATCCGGTTTTCAGTAGTTTGAAGACAATTCTATTTTTCATTTTAGTGTGTGTATGTGTCTATATAAATGTTTGTATATGTATGTATGTATGCATGTATGTTGTGTGTACGTGTGTGTCTACGTACACACACACACACACACACACACACACACACACACACACACACACACACACACACACACACACACACACACACACACACACACACATATGTGTGTGTGCGTGTGTGTGTTATTTTGCGGTAAAAGTTTAACAGTCATTTACTGCAGTTCTCAGAGGGTCTTATTGGTTTCACTAGACATAACGGTGTATTTGTGAATTACTAGTTTTATTTATTGCTCATTTTACTTGTCAGGGATATTCATTATGATGTTCAGTGAATATTTGGGGATTTTCTCGGTGCTCATACAAAGCACTGGAAGAAAATCGGTTACGGTTCATTGTTGATGTCTATAATGCCAGCGATTTTACATTAAGCTCGGTGCAAATCATGATGATAGTTTATTGCTTACATTGCGTATTTCCTTCAGCCCTCAATTGTATTATAGATTGAATGTTTATGAAATGTACCTTTAGATATAGATCCGTTTTTGCTCGCTGTTTGACTCTTCGGCGGTTATTGCAGAAGCTGTTGTATCTTAGTGGGGAAAGAATGAACAGTGTACTGTAGAGACGGACGTAGTTATACGTGAAACATTATATTCCAGGAGCGCAGAACGTCTTTTCCTTTTACATGTATCCATTGAATATAAATAATAACTGTGGAAAATATTACTTTTTCCGTGAACGGAGTATTCCAAATATATTTGTATTTATTCATTGTCCTGTGTTCCTTTTATGTATATTTCGACTTGCGCTGATTTGTGTTTTGTTTTTTTACAATATGTTCGATTTTAACCATTTACGGTCTGACTGTTTTTTTTAATTTTTGTGTAGACATCTTTGACTGTGGTAGACTAAATTATAGTTGACGTATAAATGATAGATAGATAGATATTTGGCAATAGATAGATGATAGATAGATAGATAGATAGATAGATAGATAGATAGATAGATAGATAGATAGATAGATAGATAGATAGATAGATAGATAGAGAGAGAGATAGATAGATAGATAGATAGATAGATAGATAGATAGATAGATAGATAGATAGATAGATAAAGAGAGTTAATAGATACCAGATAAAGACATAGTAGATAAATGGATAGATGATAGATAGATAGATAGATAGATAGATAGATAGATAGATAGATAGATAGATAGATAGATAGATAGATAGATAGATAGATGGATGGACACAGTTAATAGATAGATAACAGAAAAATACATTGTTGATAGAAAGATAGATAGATAAATAGATAAATAAATAAAGACAAAGTTAATAGATAGATAGATAGATAGATAGATAGATATTAGATAGATAGGTAGATAGATAGATAAATAGATAAAGACACAGTTAATAGATACCAGAAAAAGACATAGTAGATAGATGGATAGATGATAGATAGATAGATAGATAGATAGATAGATAGATAGATAGATAGATAGATAGATAGATAGATAGATAGATAGATAGATAGATAGATAGATAGATAGATAGATGGATATACACACCTTTAATAGATAACAGAAAAATAGATTGTAGATAGCAAGATAGATAAATAAAAAAATAAAGACAATTAATAGATAGATTGATATGAGATAGATAGATAGATAAATCGAGAGATAGATAAAAACACAGTTAATAGATGCCAGAAAAAGACATAGTAGATAGATGGATAGATTATAGATAATAGATAGGTAAATAGATGATAGATAGATAGATAGATAGATAGATAGATAGATAGATAGATAGATACAATCACAGACACAGTTAATAGATACCAGAAAAAGACATAGTAGAAAGATGGATAGATTATAGATAGATAGATAGATAGATAGATAGATAGATAGATAGATAGATAGATAGATAGATAGATATGAGATAGATAGATAGATAGATAGATATGAGATAGATAGATAGATAGATATGAGATAGATAGATATGAGATAGATAGATAGATAGATAGATAGATAGATAGATAGATAGATAGATAGATAGATAGATAGATAGATAGATAGATAGATAGATAGATAGATATGAGATAGATAGATATGAGATAGATAGATATGAGATAGATAGATATGAGATAGATAGATATGAGATAGATAGATAGATAGATAGATAGATAGATAGATAGATAGATAGATAGATAGATAGATAGATAGATAGATAGATAGATAGATAGATAGATATGAGAGATAGATAGATAGATAGATAGATAGATAGATAGATAGATAGATAGATAGATAGATAGATAGATAGATAGATAGATAGATATGAGATAGATAGATATGAGATAGATAGATATGAGATAGATAGATAGATATGAGATAGATAGATATGAGATAGATAGATAGATAGATATGAGAGATAGATAGATAGATAGATAGATAGATAGATAGATAGATAGATAGATAGATAGATAGATAGATAGATATGAGATAGATAGATATGAGATAGATAGATATGAGATAGATAGATATGAGATAGATATGAGAGATAGATAGATAGATAGATAGATAGATAGATAGATAGATAGATAGATAGATAGATAGATAGATAGATAGATAGATAGATAGATATGAGATAGATAGATATGAGATAGATAGATATGAGATAGATATAAGATAGACAGACAGACAGACGATTGTTTGACATATAGATGTAGATTGTGGGACATACAGCTTTACATATTATTTATATACACAAGTTTAGGCATTGTCTTTGTAACCTTTTGCTCATATTAGACTAAGAAGTATCTAATATCATGCAGACTTTAACCCTCTAGTTACAATATTACTTTTGATGAATGAGATACTAAAGCAGCATATCTAATAGTCTCTATTAAACAGATCTGTATGTTCTTTTTAATGTCTGGCTATTATTTCCTGGAGACAAACATGTTCTACTCATTTACTGACCCTGATCATAGTTTAATGACACCCACAACAAAATAAATGACAAGAAAAACTGTTTCTGTGAAGAAATGCTTTTCTTCCTGCAGAAGCCATCACCTCCACTCTCCTAACATTATTTGGAAATTAGAAGTGAACGGGGGCTAATACTTACCCTCTCTGTAGAGTTTATACTAGTATGTGGAGCTTTCCAGACCCTTCAGTGTAAGGCCTCCTCTACATATAGATATTTTTTGGCGTTTTAAACGGTATGAAAAAATACACGTTAAAAAGCCAGAGTTTTGTAATATGTAACAGCATTTTTTTATGACACTTTTAGTGATGTTTTTGGTGGTGTTTTTTTTTTTTCATTTAATGTCATTTTGTACTGGCTTATTTTCTGGCTTCTTTGAAGTCCTATAGAGAAACCTATGAAAAAAATGCCTGAAAAAAAAACACCTTACCCAAAGCATGCCGCGTTTGGAAAAAAATGCTACTGACCACAAAACTGCTTCAATAAGGCCACAAACCAAAACGCAGTTGTATGTAGTGAATTTTATATTTCACTATAGACTTTAATGTAACACCTGGCTGCGCTAAAAATGTAGTTTAAAATGCCATAAAAAATTCACAAAAATGCAGAAAAACGCTTTGTGAATCCACAGGATAAACATATGCCGTTTTTGGTGACATTTTTTATGCAGTTTTTTTAGCCAGTAGAAAGGCAAAGGGAATCACTATTGTATTCACTCCCGATCTAAAAAGGACTGTATAAAAACGGAATGTTTTAAAAAAAATAAAAAATAAAATAAAAATAAAATAAAATAGAAGATCTTTTTTTACACATACCATTCATTTCTGTTGTCTATATCAGTTCAATGATCAGTCCGATATTCTATTGACTTAAGTGTTGTCTTTTTGGGAAACATTTGCTACATGTTTTTACATTGAGGTCAATAGAGTATAGGTTGGACAACAGAAGCAGAGACATGCATCAAACATACTCAACAGATGCCAGTGTAAATATACCTTTAGGTGTAATTATGCCTTTAGGATGTGTTCAAGCTTTAATTTTTGTGTAGTATTTTTTTGATTTAACGGACAGATCAGTCAAGGGATCTCATTAAAGCCAGGATCACACATACAGTTTTGGTGCAGTTCTTGGCTCAGTTTTTTGAGCCAAAGCCAGAAGTGGATCCAAAAGAAAAGTATAAAGAAAAGACTTAGGGCACATTCAGACGTGGTGGAATTGCTGTTGAATTCCGTTCCGGACAGTCCGCGGTGGAAATTTGCAGCAGCTGGTTTGTACATTGGTTTCCATACCTTTCTAGGTAACTTAGTTCAGCCATTGCGGAAAATTACTGTACTGAATTTAGGCTCCGATGCAGAATTTTCACTTTGCAGCATGCATATTTTGTTGCGGAGAAGCAGCGGAATTTCACTGCAGATTTCAGCTTTTGCAATGTCTGAATTATATGTCAAATTTGAAAATGTTGCTGCACATTCACAAAGAAACTGCAGCCACATGCAAAATTAAAAACGGCTGAAAATTACGGGGCTGTTTTCAATTGAAAACAGCCTCTGATTTTCAGCCGTTTTTGAAGCAGAAAAAGTTTTTTGAGGCCTTTTTTTAAACATTTTTGGAGCTGTTTTTCAATTGACCCTATGAAAAACAGCTCCAAAAATGCTTCTTCTTTTTACGTGGTGTCTTTTTACACGCCGTTTTTTAAAACAGCGGCGTAAAAAAATGCCCCGTCTGAACTAAACAGCATCTTTCCCATTTATTTCAATGGGAAAGTGTTTTCAGTAGCGTTTTTCAAGGCGTATTTCGAGGCGTTTACGCCCCGAAATACGCCTGAAAACACTGCGTGTGAACATAATCTAATCCATCTCCTTTCTTTTGTGTCCACTGCTGTGTTTGGCTAAAAAAAACTGACCCAAAAACTGCATCACAATCGTGTGTGTGAGCGTGCCCTAGTTTCCTTTCACACCTAGTTTTTGGAAAAAGAAAATTTTTCAAAAAAACGAGTAAAAAAACATGGGGCTTATCTTCTAAGGAACTCAATATGATACCAAAGTACATTAATTTACAACAGTAAACTAATGTTCCATCATGACAAGTTTTTCCGAAAGGATTCGTCATTATCTGATTTTTCTTTATAGGTGGGCGGTGGAATGAAAACAACTGACGTCAAATTGCCGTTAGTTTTTAATCAATTTAGGACACTTGCAGAGCAAACAAATCCCCAACAAGTTTGAATGCAGGTTACATACATAGTCTATTCACTTTAACGTAAAAAAAAATATGAATAAAAAAATATGTCTCTCCAATATATATATATATTTTCAATTAAAATAATTTGAGTACATTTTGGACATTGACACAAAAAGGCATCAGTTGTCCACATGTAAATTTGTAGGTTCACCCAGCTAATGAAAACATGAATGCGCTCCTTCATTTAAAGTTTCTGTCAACAACTGCATTATTTTGTGGAAGTAAAATTTCTTATAGTGATCAAATGCGTTTTCTTATCTATTCCTTCAGCTATGTCTACCACAGTTCCAAATGGATGGTTGCAGGCAATGCGGACTCTCCCGTTCCGCCACGTGTTTATATCCACCCAGATTCCCCAGCGTCTGGAGAGACCTGGATGAGACAAGTTATTAGTTTTGATAAATTAAAACTTACCAATAATGAACTGGATGACCAAGGCCATGTGAGTATTAGTATTGGAAAAACACATATTATTTTCTTTGCTGCCTATGTTTTTGCATATAGAGAGCTACATATATTTTATTGCTATACAAATGATGTAATATAGGGCAATGTATATAGAGTGCTACAGATAGTGAAGAACTATCAAGAAGTACTAGGGACACGCTATGCTCATAGACACTAGATGGACATCTCTTTTATACAATATAACATATTGACTTAACTGGAAATTGTATTTACATTTTTTTTACTTTTTTTGATTAACCAGTGCGCAACATAGAAATCACGAATTTTCCATATTTTATGAATTAGTTTATTTTCTGCCTGGTAAGAAATTACAAGATTCCATAAAAGAGTTTAGGAAAATATAAATACACGTTTAAATGCTCTTTGGGCTTATTTTTATAACTGTGTAAATGAATGCAAGATGTGTTTACTAAATTTGCCAACAAGAGAATTAATGGGTATATGTTTACAATCTGAGACAAGGCATTGGAATTTCTAAGTTGGCTCATGAAATTATTATCTGTTTCTATCATGAAGAATGTGCTTATAAGTACAGCACATTAATGGATGAACGTGACTGGGCTTAAATATCCATGGCTAACAATGAGTCAGTGTTCATTCTAATAACTTACATTGTGTGTTTATGTTATTTATAGTATATTGTATCCGAAATTGTTTTAAATAGTCTACAAATTCTTTCTGTTTAAGAAACAGTTTCCTATTTTTGAATAAATAAAATATATTATCTCAGTTTAATTTAAGGTGAGTTTGCTGCCATTGTACGACATACATAACAATAATATTTTGCCCCATTTATCAAAACTGGCCATGTTGCCCAGGGCAAACAATCACAGCACAGCTTTCATTTTCTAAACTGCTCTGGAAAATTAAACCTAAATTTACATTTCAGCAGTTTTAGGGCCCATTCACACTAACGGTTTATTGCAGTATGTTTGTGAGGACTGCTGATCCTGAGAGCTAGTTGACAGATTGACTATTTGACTAGTTATTTTATAGGACACACTGCTGCCAAAGTGAATGCTGCAAATACTCCAGTGTGGACGTGCCCTTTTAGTTTTTTGTTTTTTTTACAATCAATATTGTGCAATCAGTAGAGTTGCCGAAACTATAAGGGGTGCAGAAGTTGCAGTCGCACTTTGGCCCTGGAGTCAAAGATGGTATTTGATGGTTCTAGATGACAGGGCTCATGCACACAACCGTTTTATAGCTCCATGCAAACTACGAATTGTACAGAGCCGTAATACAGAATCTCTATAATAATAATAGCCGTAATGCAGAAACTCCATTTACCTTTGATTTCATATGGAGGCATACATTTTTTTTTTTCATTCCACACATTGCTACTAGGGGTGAACACCTACATAATACAGTGCAGTGTGGAGGCACCATACAGCAGGCTAATATAGATCCTTATGTAGGAACATCTATATGGGTGCCAATTAGAATAATAAGAATGCCTTGATCATACTGATAACTGGTCCATACAGGAAATTCCTCTACACGGTGAAGTCATTTGGCGTATGACATATTTATGATATTTTTAGTGTTTTTTAGCTATATATGCTAAAGGAATAGGACCCTAGAATACAACTGGTCTAATGTATCAATAGTGTAGTTTGTACATCTTTATTTCCTGTTTTTTTATTTTTTTTATTTGTGACGATGAATCTGTAACATATTTATGAAACATATTATGAAGAATAGGAAAGTCTGTAGTATTTGTATTCAGTTATTTGGGTGGAAAAACCTGTTTTAAATATGTCTATGCAAATGATGGCATGTAGTGGCTGCTAAACCGAGTCCCCGTTTTAAACTGTCGAGGCTGTTGGTATTTGAGGTACAAAATGGAAAAAAATCATTAATACATACTGACAGCCACATATTTTTAACAGTCTTACTATTTACTGATGTATTCTTTTTTTTATTCTCATAACTGTTTCTGCCACTTGCTTTGACATTTTGTGAACATGACTATTCTACATTGGAATTTTAAATTAAGTAATATCAAAATCTGACGTGGCTTTGTGTTTTGCCTACATTCGAAGTCGTGAGCAAACCATACTACTGTTTCCTATGTATTATGGGCAATGGTCTTCCAGGCTATGCGAAAAATAAAGTTAGAAGAAATAGGTGTTACATGTGCGCTCATGCAATCAAGGATTGGTATATTTAGGTGTATTGAGAGGTTTCAGTTCCAAAGAATCCCATAACACATACAGATGTGTCCTGCCTTACCTTATATCATATCTCAACATATCCTGAGATGTGTGGCGCGAGATGACCAGCTTTAAAAAAAAATAATTATGTGTATTCTACATGTGTCTATGTGTGGCCAACCAGTGGTTGTGTTGTAAACAGCAATCTGTCAAGGGTTTTACTAGCGTGTCGCGATATTGTATTGAGTTGGTTTCATAAGAATTTGTAGTCCTTAACCAAATTCGAGCAAAGGTAAGGGTGAACCTATCTGTATTGCTTGCTTTTGACCATATAATGACTACATAACATTCAGAAATCTGTAGATGTGTACAGTTTTCCTAGCAATTAGGGTAAGATCTGTTAGCCCAATTGTGAAAATGTTGCTTTTTTTAAAATCTAGTATGCCTGTAAACAGAAAATCAGAAAGTCTGTGTAGGCTTCCCGTGTGTGTTACATTTTCCAGAATTTTCCCGTTTCTATCAATTACACATTTTAGTTTCCAATATATATATATATATATATATATATATATATATATATATATATATATATATATACATATATAACTCAACGATAAATGTATAAATATACAATAGGCTAGAACTCTCATTCAGACAATCTTGACAAAGAGGGGGCAAAGAGGGGGACATTTGCAAAAACATATTGGAGGAGATATTTTAACGTAACGACACCAGTTTCCTACTTCTAGTTCTATTCCACATTGGTGTGCCGCTGTGTGGTATGTCAGTCAGTATTAGAAAAAATTGCCCTTATGGGCTTTACTAACATTAGGCAGTTATACTTTTTAAGATGACATTTAAACATTTAATCTTTAGAAGAAGTCTTCTCCATAAAGACCATGAGGCACATTTACTAATACCAGTGCTCTGTAATGTAGAAATGTGACACAGCAATATTCCTTATCCTTCTTATGAACAGAAAAGTGTAGAAAAGCTTTTATTAATAAGTCAAACTTGGTGTCACTTGAAAGCTTCACTCTCTTTTACAAGCAGGAATGACGACTATTCAGCTTCTTGCACCCCCCACAGTTTGCAGTTATTGCTGGTGGAATCTGCTGACACCTGCATCCGGAATCTAGTATAATATGGCACTCATTAAAAGTAATGGGCAACATTGCAATAACAATATAGCCGTATTTGCAGTGGCTCTCCACTTTGGCTAATAGAGGGAGGTCCAATCAGGAACCCCATCTATGATGTCCATGTGACTAAATAAGGCACATGGCGAAGGTTCTACTAATAGACTACTTAAATTCTATGGAATGCCATTTTCTTCTAACCATTACTTTAATATTCAGGCTGCAGTTGTTAAAGCCATAAAGTGGAAGGAAAAGACTGGCCATTTCTGCCCTGAGTGACTTTACTCAAGGCCAAAAAATGAGAGGTGTCTAGACATGAAATGCTCGTTGCTATTAAAAACAGAGAGAAAAGTAGACACCCATCTGAATATACCGTATAAAAATATATATATATATATATATATATATATATATCCATACTCATGTTTGTACTCCTAACTGACCAACAGTTTCCAGGTTTCTACAGAAGTCAGGTCATAATATCCATATATTTCACTGTGTAAACTTCAGCAGTATACTTTACATTGTCAGTAATCATGCATCAATATCATCGATTGATTTAGGATGTTACATAGTTGAGGAGGACTTAATGGGGTCATTTTGTATGGTTTTCTCATTGCTACTAAGAGAAAAATGCCAGGCTTCCTTGAGGCATCGCATTACACCTGAGAAGTTACCAACATGAAGTCAAGGGTGACACTAAACTCAGTGACTCTTACTACTGCTCCAGGAGGATTTATGACTAGCAACTGGGATCACTGTTGGTTATTTGTGGGTAATGAAGAAGGGGACAACCATATGGTGTTATGCTGTTTATGCTATGATTAAAACACACACACAAACTCTCTCACTCACACACACACACACACACACACACACACACACACACATACACATACACATACATTATTATATTTTTTTTTTTAGAAGTGCTAATAAATTCTTGGGCCCTGTACATAGCATGAATAAACTATAAATACAAGCACGTACAATAAACATGGGCTTATTAAGTGTTAAGACTGGTACAGAAGAAAAAAAGGGCCCTGTCCATGAGATTTTACAATCTACAAGGGAAATGGAAAAGAGACAATAGGGGAGGCTAGAAGCTGCTTATAAAGGTGTACAGGGAAGATAGGGTTATTGCAGGGTATTCAGGTTGGGTTTGAAAGTTTGGATGGTAGGAGAGTACCGGAGTATGGGGGATGCCCAGGAGAAATCAGTGATTTGAGAAGCAGATAAGAGGAGAGCAGGGAATAAAGTCTTGCAATGGACTAAAGATTAGTTGTGAGTAGATTCAAGGAGATTAGGGCAGAGATGTATGGAAGAGGGAGTTTGTGAACTTGCTTGTATGTTATTTTTATTTTTAAAATGAATGCGCATGGCAATGTGTAGAAAGTGAAGCAAATGAGGCATAGTGTCACACCTGCCCACAGGTTGTGTGTGGTATTGCAGCTCAGCCCCATTCACTTCAGTTAACCTGAGATGTAATTCCAGGCATAACCCATAGACAGGTGCGGAGCTGTTTCTGGAAGGAAGCAGACATGTTTTTCTAATCCTGGACAATTCCTTTAAAGCGGATCTGTCACACATTCATGCTTCCCTGTCTGAGGGCAACATAGAGAAGTGACAGACATGCTGATTTCAGCTTGCTGTCACATATTAGGTAGTGTGCTGTCGTTTTGAGGGTTTAGTAGTTATACTTGTGGTACATTGCCAGCGGTGCAAGCTTGAGTTCAAATATATTCATATATTCACGCTCCCACAGCTTTCTCGCCACTGATTTAAACTTTTTAATAGGGAGAAAGTGTCAATCAGCGGCTGGAGGGTTGGGAGAGGCAGGGCAGCATAAATATTTGACAGATCCACTTTAACAAGGGAATTTATCTAGCTTTCTATGCCAGTTTTGTTGACGTAAAATAGTAGCAAAAATGCCCAATGAAGACGCAATTTGCATTGAAAATTGCGACTTTTGGGTATTGAGATATGTGACGCAGCATTCAGGACGTTGAGGGAACCCGGACAGGAAAAGTGAAAAGGAGCGGTGAGGTGAGTTTAACATTTTTATTTTATGTCCAATGGTGTGTGTGTGTGTGGGGAAGGGGGGGGGGGGGGTGGAATGGATAGCGCATGGCAGGCGGAAAGATGCAATAGATTTATTAAAAGGCAATCACCAGTCTTAGTAAATCTGCCCCCTAAGTATTTTACATTTCTTTCATTCACCTAGACAAATTGTCACTTGGACAAATGAAGGCTGTGATGTTGTGATGTATGAATTTCTTTTAACACACAATTTATGGTCATTATAAATGTCTTTGCTTTATGCATTATATATTTTTCTTTGGAAGTTTCTAAGGATGCACAGCAAAATTAATTTTCTCCTTTTTTACATAATTCATTTTACTTTATTTAGATGCTTTACTCTTCATAGCATTGTTTTAGAACGATTGTTCAAGCCATTTGTCTATTAGATCTAGCATTAAAAATGTTCTATTAAATCTATCATATAAATTGGATATGACCAAGCGATACTTATACTTCTGTAGATATTATGTGTCGGATGTGTTAGAAATGGTCAAATATTTACTTTCATTAGCTTCAGGATTAAATATGAGCTTAATTCTATTAAAAAACGTGAAAGAAATATGCAGAACAGATGTTAGCTGTTAACACCATGTCTAATTAAATTACCATTACGTTAAATTAGTTAATATAATAGATTATGGGATTACAATTAAAGGATTTGGTGTACAGTGGTCACAGGGAGTTTATGTTATATTTCTAAAAATCTTTTTGATATTTTATACATGTATAAAAATGGATTCATCTGTTTTTTTTTTCCACTTTTGAATTTTACTCTTTATATTGATAATATTAATTTGATTTATTCTGTTACTAAATATCAGTTGAAGTAGTATTTTAGTTTTATTTATCCTAAACTAGACGAAAGTATGTACGATATCTTTAGTCTGTACAGTCTTTATGGTTGTGAAAAACTGCCATACATATACTATGTTCATATATTTATCATTCCTATTTTTGAGGGTATGTGCACACGAGGGCATTACGTCCGTAATTGACGGACGTATTTCGGCCGCAAGTACCGGACCGAACACAGTGCAGTGAGCCGGGCTCCTACCATCATAGTTATGTACGATGCTAGGAGTCCCTGCCTCGCTGCCGGACAACTGTCCCGTACTGAAAACATGATTACAGTACGGGACAGTAGTTCCACGGAGAGGCAGAGACTCCTAGCATCGTACATAACTATGATGCTAGGAGCCCGGCTCCCTGCACTGAGTTCGGTCCGGGACTTCCGGCCGAAATACGTCCGACCATTACGGACGTTAATGTGCTCGTGTGAACCCAGCCTTCATATGTTAGAACTTTCTTTTACAGTTTTTGGTAGTGGTTGTCTTCTATTACTTGTAAATGTTAAGTCACCTGTAAACAAAACTGTAGATGATCTCTAAACTCCCTAACGCATTTCTATGCTTTCTAGAGTATAAGATTTATATCTAACTAGTGATTTAATCAGAATAAGGTTACAATTTTATCCTAAAATTAACCGCTGGACTTAAAAATAGCAGGCCTCTATTGTAGGAGCCCAATTTACAAATGAAAAATAAAGAAATGTAAGTTCTACACAGTGTCCAAAGTAAGATGACTGATGGCAGTCATTTTATTTCCACTCTCAGATTTTATTATTTGAAAAGTTTTCAAGCTCTCAATGTTGCTCAATACTATACTTGTGGCGCAATATATAAGGAGGGTGAAATTTATCTATCATGGTTTCATGCTTTCATGAAGTACATGCCATGTAGTTTTGTCTTGATACTATTAGTATAATCAAATTCTGTTATATTAAAAACATTTTTTTTTGCAATATTTTTTTTATTGGAAACAAGTGACTGTTCTCTCTCTTACTGTAAGCAAGAGCTCAAAATATTTGACATCAATAGCGTATGGCATGGTCTAAATACCACTTCTATCACAGTTTGTTCTTGATTATTCATGCCTTCCAACAAGATTCTGAAGTCGTCAGCAATACAATAAGTTAATATTAGCTTTTGAAGTTGCAGGATAAAAACCAAACCACAGTTTCAAAAACAGTTTTGATGGTCATTCAACTGTGGATAATTAGGATCAGAAAGGAATTCATAATGAATTAAATCTTATTGAAGATTTTAATATGAAATTAAATTTAAGCTAATGATTCCAATTTAATCACCTCATTACATCAATCCACATACATGATCACTGGGAAAAATATGCATAATGGAAAAAGATAATTGAAATGTTTCACTTTAAAAAAACTAAATTATGCATTTTTCCCTCCAGATTATTCTTCATTCCATGCACAAATATCAACCACGTGTCCATGTGATTCGGAAAGATTGCTGTGATGAACTGTCTCCTGTGAAACCGATTCCAGTTGGAGAGAGTGAGAAAGCTTTCACATTCCCGGAAACAATATTTACTACAGTGACAGCGTATCAAAACCAACAGGTATTTTGCATTATTTTAATTGTTACTTTTACGGTTTACATATAATAATATGATTACGCAACAGGAAAATAGTCATGAAAGATTAAAAAGGAAGTAGTAATGTATACTAAAATATATAACCTTAGGAACTCGAGCTTTAGTTCAAATGATCAATGGTGTTACATACAAGTTTATATAAATGTGTCAAACATGACATTTGTCCTACACTTAAAGCCATATTAAATGTGCTGCCATATGGTGCCTTCATACAGCACTACTTCTTGGGGACAATATCTCCATATCACAGCATCCAATTAGACATGCCACAATTCTGTTGGAATCCATATGAATTTAAGAGAAAAAAAACCATCTGTATGTCTCTATATCAAATCAGAGATATAGGAAGGTACAATACGAGCTGGTAGCCTTCTATGGGCGATAAATTAAGGCTCTGTAGAACTTGAGTGGAGCTGATAAGATTTTTTTAGTTAGGCTGCATTTTTTAAATAAAAAAATAAACCAGGTTTTAAAAACAGCAAGGATCGTGTCAAATAGATTAGATAATTTGTAAATTTTTTGTTGGTCCGACACTTTTTTTTGTAATTTCAAGCATTATTTCTCAGTTGTATGGAAATTTATGAAACATTTCTCGACCATCTGTAAGTTTGGTGCAGACGCTATAAATGGCACACGCCAAGAAAAATAATCCTTTAGACAATCCTTTTTTGCTACAAGTGTACCATGAGCTGATAAGATGATCACAGGGTACCTCACTGCTGAGTGCCTAATGATCAGCTGTAATAAGTGGAGCAAGTGTTCAATTTTTCTGCAGCTCCACCGCAGGAGTATTGAAGCTTTACACAGTGCACATTGCTTTTAATAGGCTGTCTATGTAATGCAAGCAAAGCCCAGTCCTCTAAAGTGAGAGATACTCTTGGTAGCTATTAATTTAGAACTCCCAAAAATTATATTTCAAAATAGGTTTTGACACACTAAACAATTCGGCAAATAGATATAATAGATATATTAGCAGCAGTTTTGTTGTAGAAGTAATCTTTCACCAGATGAAAGACTTAGGCCTCATGCACACAACCGTAGCCATGTGCACGGCCGTGATTTTCGGGTTGACCGGCAGCGGACTGTCAGCCGCAAGCCGCCCACAAATCGCGGGCAATGCACATGGCCGTGGCCATTATTTTCAATGAGCCCGGACCGCAGAAGACGGCCGTAATAAGACATGTCTGTTCTTTCTGCGGTCCGGGCTCCCGGGCCATGCACAGACAGTAAAAACTATGGTCGTGTGCATGGCCCCATAGAAATGAATGAAGCCGCAATTCTCCTGTGGATTTTCGGGGGAATTGCGGCCGCAAAAGCACGTTCGTGTGCATGGGGCCTAAATACAGCACTCTTCTTCAAAACATATAAACATTTAATTGAAAAATGGCAAGTAATAAACAAGAGTGTTTGCTAAGGCCTATTACCTTACAAAAGCCTAGGAAATCCGTTATCAGTCCTTTTATATGGTATAATTTTTTTGTAAATTTACAATAATGTAGATGTTCAATAGCACACAGTTTTAAACACTTGCATACCCTTAATCCCTTCCCGCTGCAGCCTTTTTTCAGATTTTCATTTTCTTTTTTCCTCCCCACCTTCTAAACGCTCTTACTTTTTTATTTTTCCATCAATAAAGCCGTATGAGGGCTTGATTTTTGCGGGACAAATTGTAGATTTTCCTGGCACCATTTATTGTACCATATAATGTACTGGGAAGGGGTTAACAATAAATAAATAAAACAATTTGTTGAATTCAGGGTTGGGACTTAAATTTTTAAGAACAGGTTCCCTACTTGGCCTGTGTGATGCCTGCAGCGTAGCGTGCCACACAAAATTATGTCTACACTAATAATCAAATAAAATATTTGTCAAGTCAGGTTAATCCCTGCTATATAATTTTGTACCGTGTTAAACTATGGCTCCCAGTACGGCCTAAACAATGGTAAGGGTATGCTGGGAGATGTTTTTCACAAATAAGAATGGTTCCACCCATCATCTCGCTGTAGACTATGCAAATGAATATAGCATCCGCCAAATAAGAGGCAGAAAAAATTACTCTCAGTGACTCACAGGTGACGTCTTCGCTGATTGTAGACGTTCTGTTTTCCTTTTCTTTTCCATTTAGCTCAAACCGCCATGACAAATTCTTCAAGCTACATCCCGTCTCTGCACAGTTTGCCACTTAGAAATATTTGGCTCCCCACCTTTGCATCAATCCTCATCCTCTATACTGAGACAATCTTGTCATAGTGTCATACATTGTGCCCACTAACTATTATAGTGTGACACACTGTGCCCACTGAAAACAATACTGCTACACACAGTACTCCCTGAAATAAATAATCTACAGCTAGTTCCCCCTGAAATAAATGATCTGTATAGAGTGCCCCCGAAATGAAATAATAATATATATATAGTTCCCCCTGAGTTAAATTATTTATACATAGTGCTCCCTGAAATAAATAAACTAAACATGGTGCCCCTAAAAAAAAATGTATACATAGTGCTCCCTGAAAAAAATTATTTATACATAGAGCTCTCTGAAATAAAAAAATTATACATAGTAATTCATAAAATATATAATTTATACATAGTGACCACTGAAAATAAATAATCTTTACATAGTGCCTCTAAAATAAATACCCTAAACACAGTGCATGCTGAAATAAATCATTTAATACAGTGCCCCTTGGAAATAAATAATCTAGAAATAGTACCCCCTGAAAATAAATAATACATACCGTATTTTTCAGACTATAAGACACACCTGACTATAAGACACACCCAGGTTTTAGACAACAGAAAATAGAAAAAAATGATTTCATATTTTACTACTTTTACAAAGAAAAAACAATTTGTTACAAAAAAAATTGTTCTGTTCCACCATATTCTGACCATAGCGTTAATATTTTTTCATTGATTGAGCAAGTGTGTGGGCTTAGTTTTTGCAGGACAAGATTTCGTTTTTATTGGTATCATTTTTCCGAACATACGATGTTTTCATCACTTTTTATTTAATTTGTTTTTTAGCGCTAAGGTGACCAAAAAACGATTGTGTTTTTTTAATGATTTTTTTTACGCCATTGATCGTGCGAGTTAAATAATGGTATATTATAATAGTTCAGAATTTTACGGATGCATCGATACCATTTTTTTTCATTTTATTTTTATTTTTTACATTGTGCTTGGGGAAAAATGGGAAAAAGTTTTTTTTTTACACTACTGAAAATTTATCTATAGGTAGACCGCTGGTACAATACACTGCAATACTAATGTATTTCAGTATATTGTCATTTTTACAGGCTCTAGCTAAGCCCTGCCGGAGGCATGGCTTGGCAGAGGCAGACAGAAGGCAGACCTGGGGGCTTTCATTAGGCCCCCGGGCTGCCATGACAACCATTGGTGCCCTCCTGATTGCATTTGGGGGGGAATTGGGCTGTCAGAGGGGGCCATCCCCCTCCTAACGGTTTAAATGCCACGGTCGCTATTAACCGTGGCATGGGGTTTTCCCATGAGGGACATTTATGACGTATACATAGAATATAGAGAAAAAGGATTTTTGAAGCAGCACTAATCCCGAGTATGGTGGTAGGACAACAGCACACGTCTTCAAATCATCAAAGTGATCATCAAGCTTGACAAAGACCCCTCACTCACTATGGGTCGAAACGTTGCCTGTCGTTTGTCGATGTCTTGACAATAAAACCACTTTGATGATTTGAAGACGTGTGCTGTTGTCCTACTACTTCTTTGAAATTTACATCATGCCGGAGTGGGTTTGCCTGGCTTGACAGCGTGCACCGTACTTCTTTGAAGTATACATAGAATATGTCATAAATGTCAGATAGTTGCGGGTCCCACCTCTGGAACCCACACCTATCTCTAGAACGGGGCCCCCTAAACCCCGTTCTAGCTTTTTATGCTCACGCTGCCTCCCGGCCGTCAGGCGTTATGGATACAGCGTAACTCCCATAGAACTAAATAGTAGTTACGGAAGTGCTGACTGAAAAGTAAGAGTGTCCCCACCCAAGTAAAAGATACTCACCTGTCCCAAATCTCATGCTGTCATCTGACGATGGAGCTCTGACTTCTTTTCGCCAGGCCTGGCTCGTGTGGAATGATGCAGATGGTGCAATGACGTAATTGCAGCACCTGCATTACAGATAAAGCACCAAATGGCAGGACAGGGAACAAATGGTGGGACAAGGAGAAAATGGCTCCCTTGCACCCACGAGTCAGTGCCCGATTATTCAATTGTATCCGCATCCTAATGATGCCAATACAATTACATCCCAGGGGAACTGGGTCGGGATTCCACTTCTTCTTGGTTCACAGAACCGACAGTTTTCTTGACAACCAGTTTGGTAGAACCGGAGAGAACCATCCGGATCCCACCCCTGGTTCAATTAGATGAGAATAAGAGAGGAGCATGCAAGATACATTTATTATTTTAGCTTATTAACATATACACACTCTTTCAAACAATAAACAGCTTACCATGAAATTGTAATTCTAAGAAGAAAAACAGCGTGACTCAATAGAATCATACACACATTTAATGTGACGTATGTGTACATATTTTTGGGGAGTCACAGATGTATTCTATTGGAATCATGTGTCTCCTCAACTGAAATCATGTTCCTTATTTATGGGAAATTTAAGTAAATAGCCCTATTAGTATAAAAACTTACTGAGAGCTCATAAAAAATGTAAAAAATAATATATGGGCATTTTGCATATGAATGCAGGAGGATTCCAAAAATATCAAAGTGGCAGGATTGTAGAGTAACATATTGACAAATATACAGCACGTTCCATGCATTTTCTATCATAGGGATTAGCTTCTCATATCATAATAATACAATAATGTGCTTTGCTCACGTCAATTCTGCATATATAGTTATGGACTGAAAGCTGCTCTGGTTATTCCATAGTGGATACATTTTTATTGTTGGGATAGGTCAAAGAAAGTCCTCTGGAATTTTTGAGCTCCATAGCTTCTACAGTAAGATAATACTTGGCATCTGCCTAGTTTGGCAAGTCAGCGATCTGTCATTGAATCTGGACTATGTTTATTGATTAAAAAGCTAGAAAATGTTGACCAAAAGTACAATATATAATGTTTGTTAAAAGTGTAATAACTTCCATTTGCTTTGTTTCATATTTATTATACACTTAGAGAATATGACAATATTCTTTTTTTTAATTTCAATTTCTTTTCTTTTTTTTCTGTAGATAACTCGTTTGAAAATTGACAGGAATCCATTTGCAAAAGGATTTAGAGATTCTGGACGAAACAGGTTGGTATTTTACTGCTTATGGTTATACAGTAATAGTTTGTTCTTTGCTCTAATATGGTGGCAAATGGAAAAAGCATATCTAAAAATATAAAGTCTAAAAGCTAAAACCCATTCACCCATGGATTATCCCAAGATTGTCCAAGAAGTTTACGTTGGTTATATCATACCATGATCGAGCCTCTTTGTCTAAATTTGACCTCTTGCCTTGATGCAGATAAGGTTTCCTTCCCCTATAAAAGTATTCATCTAGTTAAATTCAGAGTAATATAACATTAAAAAAAAAATCAATGTTGATAAGTAGCTTCACTCCAGCATGTTCAGGCATTAAAGAGGTAAATAGGTTTTTCAAATCTTGAGCCCTTAAAACTCTTAAGTAAGCTATATTTTATTAAACAAGAACACAATGACTTCATACAGTCTCTTCCAGATCTCCAGTCAAAATTTGTTTCAATAATCAAGACTAAATAGTTTAAATCATTTCCTAAATTGTCTTCCCTAAGGCTTTTCTTCACCAGGTACAATATTTAGATCACTGCCCTAGACATGCATCTAAATGCTTTGGCTAAAACAGAGTGGCTTGATGCCCCCTCCTCCCGGTATTCCGCACCCAGGTCACATACCACGCCATCTCCCACCAAGTTATACTCCTGTTATTGAAGCAAGCATGGATTGCTCTCATTTTATAAAGCGATTTGTATAATAATGTAATATATGTAGTTTGTCAGTTTACAAAAGCATAACTTGAGGAGCATCACTTCAGGTGCCCTTGTATTTATTGATATGAAAGATGGTCATGAAATATTTTCATAGGATAGAGTGCATGCATTTCCCTCCTGTGGGTTCAGTCTATTCATTTCTGGATATCCCTTATCATTTTCTTGTTCTTGTAGAAATTGAAATTTTAATATAAAATGTTCCTTTCCAAATCTGTAGAGAATGAAAAAACAAGTGCCCATATGAGTAACGTTCATATTTGTCCCTCAAACTTAGTCATACAACTATATCTTTTTGGGCATTAAAATATAGAGAGAATCGCTAACAACTATGTATACAACGATCAATCCAATGCATAAGTCCATGTTAATGTCAAGCTTAGTGCTAAATAATATTCTGCAACAGTTTTTTGTATCTTGTTTAATAAACATTTTAATAATATGCATATTTTGCAATATATGTCCATCATTTACATTTGTGGTAAATTACTGTCACAGCAACACAAAGGGAGTTGAATATAAAAATGCATGTGTTGCTGGTAGGAAATGACTTGCTTTTCTTCTTTATTGCTTTTGCTTCTACCTGGAAAAAAAAGTGTTTATTCATTTACAAAAAAGCGCTGCTTTCTCCCTCTAGCCTCTTGCATTTGTTTGATCTGCAAAAGGGTGACAGGCTAAAATCTGGTTTAGTTTAAGTGGTGATTTAATCATGGCTCAGAATTAGCTTAGTTTAAGACCTTAGGACCTAGCTTCACAGATATTACAGGTTCTGGACTACAAAGAAGTAGACTTAAAAACAAAATACATTCAGTAGAGCACAGTTCTTTCCCATATTAAGGGAGAAAAAAAACTAATTGTGTAATTGTTCTATGTTTACATAGTTAAAATTTTGTTTAGTCTCATTTTAATCTTCTCCTAGATAAGAATCATTCTGAAATGAGTGTTATTCATACACCTAGAGTTTAATCAGATATTACTCTTGTATATTGTTATATAGTTACATTTTCCATAATACATTCAGAATTAGATTTTAGGTAAATTTGATAGCCTTTAATGCCCTGCAAATCTTTAAAAAACATTACTATTTTATTTAGAAATATTTAACAGTCAAGCAATAATTGTAATTGCAATTTTAGTGCTACATCTGTTTTATCTAAATTGTATTGTAAATTTGCATTGAAACACAGTACAAAACTTCCCATTGGGTAACAGAAAACTGCACGATTTAACTTATTAAAAGTATTATTATAGAGAAGGAAATGTATACGTTAGAAATACTATATATAAAATATATATATATATATAAAAAAATAATATATATATATATATATATATACACACATATATATATATATATATATATATATATATATATATATATATATATATATATATATATATATGTATATATATATGCAAACACAGGTAAAATCAATATTTAAACCTAAGCAGTTGTACACTTTTGCAATTTTTTGTAAACTCCTTGATGTATATTTCTTAATACATTTTTTGACATGAGATTTCATCATCATTTAAGTTATAAAGGGTAATATATTGATGAGCAGGAGTAATTTTCCCTTTTGTACATTACAAAGGAAAACTGTGCACGGAAATATATTTTGAACTGTTACGTATTATACATATATTATTTAAACTAAGTATAGTTAAGTATAGTGTAACAAGAAGAGTCATACTTTTTATTGTGGCCGTTTTATAAATTTTTTCATTTTGACACATTATAAAGCATTTTAAAGTATATCTAAATGTCACCATATTAGGTCACTAGGGTTATTGTAAAGTCAGTATACGTGACCCTTTCATAGAAGGAAAAACAAAATGATCAAATGTCAGTGTATATAATACAGTTTTGTTAATTTACTAGATAGAACTCTCCTAACGATTTTAACAGCTAAAACATTCTTTTAGGTATAATGCAATTTAGTTTTATATATAGAATTTCACCCTACTTAAAGTGGTATATAGTTGCAGGGTTTATTTAATAGAAATCAGCAGCTTAAGCCGTTAAAAGATATCCTGGAGAATATTAGCAAAGTGAAAGCAAATTTATGTGGTGAGAATAAAGTTCCATTCTTTTGCTAAACTTTGAGTCTGACCCTATAAAATTTTAAATCAGGAAGGCAAAACATTTTCTTCCCTTTAAATAATTGTAAGTATTTCACTAAATTAATGTGGCCATTTGATTGCATAAATTAAATTGGTGATAAAATGTGGAAATTGTTGGAAGGCATCTTGTATAAATTATCACCCAGGCTATACTTCTCCAGGAGGTACCTTTTTATCTCCTATTTAACTAGAAGTGAAAAGTCTGGGTTACTGCTGAAAATGAAGGCATTTTTGCCCAGTTTCGGCTAATAAATGCTTTATAGCCCATGCCTGTACAATATCTGTGATCTCAGAAAAAGCTTGGCATAAAACTGTTTGATAGTTATAATGGGGTTCTAAAACTGGCATTAAATAAAAACAAATCACTTACAATAAAAAGTTTTTAGAAGTTTACTGTTAGTAGAATTATTTTTTTTTGCCATAATGTCCAGATTTTTTCACCTTTTTAAACAGTTTGTTAAAATGTGCAAAGTTAAGTAAGTCTTAGAAGAAGTCATTACTTTTCTAAGCAGCCTGGACTGCGTATTGCGGGCTGTAAACTCCTGGTGCTTTATTCAATTATATTATCACAATTTAGAATTTTTTATATATTTTTCTATATCATTCATATTTGTTTTTATTTTTAGGATGGGTTTAGAAGCTCTTGTGGAGTCTTATGCATTTTGGAGACCTTCTTTGAGGACCCTCACATTTGAAGACATACCTGGCATTGCTAAACAAGGTAAAGTTGAATACGTTATATTTATATCTGTTAATAATACTTACATTAAGACAGCATATAATACAAACTCTTGTCTATGTTGGTAAATGAGAAACTGTGGACATAGTGAATTCTAACACTTGGGTTTCAGGTCTGAAACTTGTGAATTAAAATGTGAAACTGATGTGGCAAAAGGGTCGTTGAGGCCCCTCAGATATCGGGGTCTGGGTGCAATTTAATCATCTAATAAGTAAATGATTTTTTTCAGCAGATGGAAATCTATTCTATAGTTGGTCATAAACATTAGAGAAATATAATCTAAACCAGCTGATTTTTGCAAGATCGGCCTACCATCTAATGTGCAAAGGGATCTCCCGACTCTTACCGAGCCTAATGGCAGAGGATGGGGAGAAGCGGGATTAGGCATATTGGATTTCAACATGCTCAATGTTCCTGCTGGAGCTAAGTCATTGCCAGAGGGGTCTGTTAGTGGCTATAACCCCTGTCCCCATTGAGAAAACATGCACACTCGGCCAGGAGGAATAGCTGTTGGCCAAATGATTGTTTCCTAGACAGCTATCTTTCATGTCTGGCCACCTGAACATTTATTGGACATAGTAAAGATTTTGGGGTGGGGTAATGTAATTGTTCAGTTGTTCAGAGTTTTGCTACAATCAGAACAATCAGCTACAATATTTGTGTATTGTGTTTTTTAATGACAAATGTTCTAACAAAGTATATTGTCACAATGGTGCAATTTTTTCATTTATGCCTATACCAAGGGAATTGAATCTTAAGAGAGATGTCTAAAAACAAAATCCATGCATATGTGGTATGACAAAGACATGTGATATATGCTTTACACAAAACATATATTCACTGCAATTGCTTTGTTAAAATATAGAATATTATAATAACTTCTCACAACACTGTATACATTTTTGTTAAAAGCAATGGTCTTGTTAAGACAGCCCATTTAGAAATGAATTGTTAAGGTAACTAAGCTGGCGGAGGGGGTCTCCAAATTAGCATCACCCTTATTAGCTAGTGCTAAAAGCTATGTCAATACCAGCTCTCACTTCCACTTATTTTAGTGGGCACTAAAGTATTTACACATGAATAGCTGATTTTGGGGCTCTGCTCTCTTAGCTATTATCAAGATGTCCATAAGTAGAGTGCTGTATGGCAAATTAGAAATGACACAGTGGCTCCTCATAGAGGAGAACAGATGATGGCAAAGTTCTCACTGGGTGTGTAAGTTGACCTCACAATGTAGAAAAAGAGCTCTCCAAACTGGTGTATCCATTTTATTTCTCCTTTTTAGTTAAACAGACTTAGGCTCTGTTCACATCTGCGTTGGGGTCCCGTTCTGACGTTCCGTCTGAGGTTTCCATCAGAACGGGAACCTGAGCAGACACAAACTGACACGAACGGAAACCAGAGGTTTCCGTTTCCATCACTATTGATTTCCATTTTTTCTTTTGTGCACCGGATCCGTCGTTTTGCCGGTAGCAACCTCTGGTTTCCGTTCGTGTCAGTTTGTGTCTGCTCAGGTTCCCGTTCTGATGGAAACCTCCGACGGCACGTCAGAAGGTGACCCCAACGCAGATGTGAACAGAGCCTAATAGACTGCTTTTGAGCTAAAGAAGAATTATTAAATTATATTAAAATGTGTAAACTGTGATTATTTGTAAAGCATTGGTATAATCTAATTTTAACTGCTATAAGGCTGTGTTCATACAGAGTTTTTTGCAGGAGGAAAATTCCTCCTGCAAAAACTGCTCCAGACGGTTTTTGCACAGTGGTTTGACAAAAACTCGTCAAAACACTCGTTGAGGCGTTTTTTTCCTCTTTCTGACTGATTGAAATGGGCTTTTGGAGGCGGAAACTGCCTCAAGATGGGTCATGACGCTTCTTTTTACCGTGACACGTTTTTTTTTACTTGCGGTAAAAAAACTCGTCCAACTCCCATTGAAAAAACTCGGCAAAAAAACTCTGTGTGAACAGGGCCGAAGTGAGAGGAACATTGCTGAAATTGCTTAGAATAGGAGGAAATTGTATGTTTTACTCTATTCTGTAAAATACTATATATACTTTATAGACATTGCTGCTTATATGATATCGATCTACTGTCAGTCATATACTTGAATTAAAATCAGATTTATTTTTTTTTAGAAATATTCCGAACATTCAAAATAAGTAAAAAAAAACAAAAACTATAAATACTTGGTTTGGTTAAACAATACATTACTTTTTTCAGTTTTTCATTTTTCATTAAGTGGGCCTGTCGAAGATGAAATGTACACATCATACTCCTTTTCTCTTACATTTCATGGCAGAGTATGTCATTTTATCAGGATTAATGGTAAAATGAAATCATCACATCTGGCCCATTCATATATTAAATTCAATGAAGTGATGATAGTCAGTTAATGATCAACACTTGGCGGTAACTTCTATACAGATGGACTTGATTTGGTGCAGTTTTGCTGTTAATTCTGATGAAACGGTATGTATGTTCTGTCATGAATTACTTTCATGTAATTACTAAAATATTTAACTATGATACTAGAACCTTAATATTTAACACATTGATAAGGTCCAGATGCAAAATTATATGATACTTGACCATTAGAACCAAGAGAAAAGGAAAAAAGACTGGTTCCCTTACAATCTTCTTACGTTGTAGACCAAATATTTATGAGAGGTAGCTGACTACATATACAAAGTATTTTTTATTAGTGACATTACTGCAATGATTGTATACTATTATGTTTATAGAATAACTGGTAGTGTCGGCACATTTTATTACAAAAATACGCAAATTAAAAAAATATTTTACTATGAATTTCAACAGTAGAGTTTAACAGCTAAATTCTACAAATACTGGTTTGTGTACCCCCTTATTATTATTATTATTCTACATAGTACAGAATATATATGCACATACAGAAAATTGTAACCATTTTTTTTTATCATCATGATTTAAGTTGGCTATGCCTGTTAGTTGGCAGGCTGTAATTTAATGATGTGTTATTTAACGCTACTGGAATGTTCTCATTTCCAGATTTTTCCAAGTTAACAATAAATATGGAATGTAAAAGTGCCTACCACTATGAAGGTGAAAAATATTTTTTACTGTGACACAAACAATAATAAGGCAAAGGACAGAGAACTTTAATGTGCATAAGTATTCATCCCCTGAAAGTCAATACTTTGTGGAGCCACCTTTTGCTGCTTTTACAGATACAAGTTTCTGGGTTTGTCTCTACATGCTTAGCACATCTAGATACTGGGATTTTTGCCCATTCTTCCAGACATAACTGGTCTAGCTCCTTCAAGTTAAATGTGTTGCATTGGTGTACACCAATCTGGAAGTCATGCCACAGATTCTCAGTTGGATTGAGGTCTGGGCTTTGTCTTGGCCATTCCAACAGATTTAAATGTTTCCCCTTAAAACCCTCCAGTATAGCTTTAGCAGCATGTTTAGGGTCATTCTCCTGCTGGAAGGTGAACCTCCATCCCAGTCTCAAATCTCTGGCAGACTGAAGTAGGTTTTCCCCAAGAATTGCCCTCTATTTACTGCCATCCATCACTCCTTCAATCCTGACCGGATTTACAGTGCCTGTCAATGGAAAACATGATGCTGCCACCACCATGCTTCACTGTGGGATTGGTGTTCTTGGGGTGATGAGAAGTGTTGGGCTTGCGCAACACATAGTGTTTCCCATGATGGCCAAAAACTTAAATTTTAGTCCCATTTGACCAGAGAACCTTCTACCATGTGTTTGGGAGTCTAGCACATGCTTTTAGCTGAACTCAAAACGTCTTTTCTTATGTTTCCCCTTAAGCAATGGCTTTTTTTCTGGCCACTCTTCCATAAAGCCCCACTCTGTGGTGTATGGCTTATAATGGTCCTATGGAAAGATACTTCCATCTCCGCTGTGTGTCTTTGGAGCTCGTTCAATGTTATTGGGGGTGTCTTTGTTGAATCTCTGATTTATGCCCTCCTTTCCTGGTCTGTGAGTTTGGTGGGCAGCCTTCTCTTGTCAGGTTTATAGTTGTGCCATATTTTTTGACCTCTTTGGTATGCATATTGTTTGCTTAGTGGTGTTGCCGACTCAAGGGCCTTTCAGAACAGGTGTTTTCTATACTGACATCATATGACAGACCATGTAACATGTTTCATAGCAAACACACAACTTTTCAGTCTTTAGTACTTTTTTTAGCAAGGTATTTTATTCATTCCAGTCTATTAATTTAGACAGGCCCATTACATCAAATCAAATGTAACCCTTTATCGGCATTTGACATAACTATACACCATAGTGGATGAGGGAGGTATGAAGCATGCTCATGGCTGAGCCTGCTTCATATGCTGCGGGTGTTTGTTGTGTATTGCTGTCACACTGCACTTACAGCAGTGATCGGATATAACTATGTCCCCGGACATTTAACCACAAAGATGCCACAGTAAATAGCAACGGTGTATACCTTATCTAAGCTGTTAGAAAGAGCGGGGCACCCCCTCTGCCACTCAACACTCAATAGCCCCCCTTTCTTCCCCTAACCAACTATGATGTAACTGTATGTCATATGTCGGGAAGGGGTTAAACAAGCAGTTGATGCAAACAAAAACAGCATGTCTTAAAAAAACAGCTTTAGGGTAGGAACACACACAGCGTAAACTCTGCGGATTTTCCGCAACGGATTAATTGCGGAAAATCCGCAGCGTATTACAGTAGCAGCCGTGTGGGTGAGATTCCAACAAATCTCGTCCCCACCCTAAAGTAAATATCCGGCCAAAAAAACTGCACATAAATTGACCTGAGGTGCGGTTACTTCAACCGCAGCATGTCAATTAATTCTGCGGATACGCAACTCTTTTGTTTTGCGGGTTTACCCATTGAATTCAATGGGGTGCTTAAACCCGCAACAAAGCAGTGTGTGTTGCGATATTTGCGGCGGAATCACAGTGATGCCCCGCAAAAATAGCAAGTAAGAAAAAAATTAAATAAAGTTATACTTACCCAGAGTTCTCTGCTTCTTCTCCAGTCCGGCCTCCCTGGTTGATGTTGCAGGCCATGTGACCACTGCAGCCAATCACAGGCTGCAGCGTCACATGGCCTGCAACGTCATCCCAGGAGGCCGGACTATGCGCCAAGAAGAGGGAGGGGGTAAGTATGAAAGTTATTTTTTTATTTTTCCGGTGCCGATACGCAGCGGAAATTTTGACGGAAAAACGCATCACAATGTGGTGCCATTTTTCGGATGGCATTCCCTGCAGTGTTCAGGGCGGATATGCTGCACAGCTTAACACAGTGTATCCGCACTGAATACGTTGTGTGTGTTCCTACCCTTACTAAGAAAAGAGGGCTAACATTCTTCACCTGGGATGATAAAAAACTGATATAAAATAATAGAAAATTATTGCAATGGGATGTTAAAAAACTGATATAAAATAATAGAAAATGATTGCAATGATTGCTACTAGAGGGGGTGCCACCAGTTATTAAGTGTAAGGGGGTTGATATGGGTGTATTATAAGTTTGCTTCTTAAATAAATGAAGTAATCATCCATAAACTATATTGTGTTTACTCAGGTCCCCTTTCCAGTGTAACATATTGTATATGCTATATATAAAATCTTTTTAATATCACTAACTGTGATGTCTATGAAATAACAATCAGGTTTTCACATGTTTATTGTTAAATTGACACGGTCATTGAGTTTGTCAGCATTAGGCTTCGTTCACATATCCGGCAGGGCTCCGTTCTGGTTCTGCAAACCATTTGCACCAGATCCGTCACCATTGAAATCAATGGAGATGCAAACGGAAACCATTGGTTTCCGTTTGTTTCAGTCAGGATTCCATTCTGACGGAAAGCTCAGACGGAACACTAGAGCGGAGCCCTGATGCAGATGTGAACGAAGCCTTACAGTGGAGTTGAAGATCTATTAAAAGAAATGTATAAAAGGCTCTTTAGGCCCTGTTCACACAGTTTTTTTGCAGGCAAAAAAATTAATTTGAGACAGATTTTGACCTGCCTGCACTCTCTTTGCCGCGATTTTTGCGGTGTTTTTTTGCGGTATTTTTCTGCCACGGCCAGAGTGCCGCGGACAAAAAATCCTGCGAGAACCGCTTTCTCTACCTCCTGCTGATGTCAATGGAAGTCAGAGGTGGAAACGCCTGAAGAAAGAGCATGACGCTCATGGGAAAAAAACCTCCTTTGCTTCCCATTGAAATCAATGGGTGGAGATTTCAGACGTTTTTTGGTGCAGTTTCCGACGCGGTTACCGCGGTAAAAAAAACTCAGTGTGAACAGTGCCTTAGTGTGAAAACCTTTTTTAAAATTTTACTTCTGTGCTGAGATATGATTTCTTAGAATTACAGGCCCACGGCTTGAACACTACTGAGCGATACAGATAAAAACATTCCCTTTTCTTATATGTAGTAGGTGCAGATTTGTAAAAAGTCTCGTGTCAATCCAAATCATTATTCACATCTATGTTCACGATGATGCCCTCATGTTTTCTATATAGGAAATATGTAGATGTTCATGTAGATGGTGATTTGAATCCACACCAAATATTGTTATTAGACAATCTCAGTGTGGGGACCTCAACCATTAGGTCTGCAACCTCAAGCAATTATATCTCAGCAAATGGAAATAAAATATTTAGTAAGCAGTTTTCACATTTTTAATGTACACTAAAGACGGCTATGTAAATGAAATAACAGTTTTTTCTGCCTTTACCTTGTAAACACATGAGAGTTTCAGTGGAAAGAGGGGAAAAAGTTATTGCCAGACACAACCTCTTGCTAGACTTTCTTTTATCCGGGCAGAAATTAAATTTGTTGCAGCAGCACTGTATCTAAATACCCTCAACAAGGCAGAGTAGTGCCCCCCTGGCATCCACACATGTCCCGCCAGCCTCCCCTGCTTCCATAATTTAGCATGCAATGGAGCATACAGCGATTTTTACCATAAATACCATGGATTCATAGAGACTTAGGGCCCTATTGCACGGGCCAAGAATTGGGCAAACAAGCGTTCATATGAACGCTCATTCTTGATTATTGCCCTGTGTAAACAGGGCAACGATTAGCCGATGAATGGGTATCGTTCATCAGCTGACCTGCTTGTTTACGTGACCAATAAAATGGTCGCTAGTTGACAGCACATCTCCCTGTGTATACAGGGACATGTGCTGCCAACATAATGGAAATATATGCGGATGAACGATCCTACTAACGATCCTAGTAACGTTCGCTCTTCCCCATACATAACCGATCTTTGCGCCTTGTTCTTTCGAGCTAACTCGCCCCTTGGTGCTCGTTTTTATGACTTATATCGGGCCGTATAATAGGACCCTTTCTTGTCCACATACAGTATAAGCAGAGTGTCAATCTTGATCTTACCACTAGAGATGAGTTAAACAATTAATTTTGGAGCAGTATTCCACCCATTTAAGACAATGGATGCTTAAAGGCAGATTTCTATATTAATCAAATGTCTTGAATGGCAGGAGTACAGTTCTGTAATAGGAAAAGTAAATAGGAAGTTAAATAGAACTATAGGCAAATAAGTGAACCCACATGTTTGGGTGACTCCCCCCCCCCCAATTTTATAAGGAACTATAAACAAGAGACAAAGTTAAACCTCTTTTGTCTTTAGAAGTTGAAGAAACTATAAAATGGAACAGTACAAAACATTAAAAGTTATCAAAATAGTAAAATGTAAAAAATTCCGCCATATTTTCCAGTTATTTAAACCTTTTGCCTTTCAGGAGTGGCTCCTATTAGTAATTTCCAACATTGCAAACTATCATCTTATTCAGATTTTTTTACCATATGCATGGAGAGTGAACTGTGGAAAGAAAACTGAACTGTATAAAATGAAGGACGCAAAAACAAATCTTAGTTATGTATTACTCAAATGCAGGTCCGGCCTTAGGGGTATGCGACCTGTGCGAGAGCACAGGGCACTGCACCCTCCCAACATGTAGGGGGCGCCACTGGGCTCTGCTCTCTCCTCTGCTCTTAGTTACACACACGGAGTAAATAAGAGTCGAGGAGCAAGATCAGAGGAGGAAGCTCTGCCCACAGCCCATCCGGTAAGCATGATAGATGGTAAGTTTCTATGTGTGTCTGTGTGTATATGTGTGTGTATACAGTATGTGTCTCTGTGTGTGTGTATACAGTATCTGTCTCTGTGTGTATATGTGTGTGTATACAGTATGTGTCTCTGTGCTTGTATGTGTATATGTTACAGTATGCGTGTGTATATATGTGTCTGCATGTGTTTATGTTTTTTTGTAAAAGTGTGTGTTCAATATTAAAGTAGAACAGATAAAATGAAGATATCTGTGCTGCCCTCTATATATCCTGCTGCCCCTATATACCCTGCTGCCCCCTATGTATCTTGTTGTCCCTTATATACCATGCTGTCCCCTATATAACTAGCTGCTCCTTATATACCCTGCTGCCCATTATATACACTGCTGCCCCTTATATACACTGCTGCCCCTTATATACCCTGCAGCCCCTTATATATACCCTGTTGCCCCTTGTATACTCTGCTGTCCCTTATATACCCTGCTGCCTCTATATACCCTGCTGCCCATTATATACCCATCTGCCACCAATATACCCTGCTGCCCCTATATACCCTGCTGTCCCTTATATAACCTGCTGTCCCTTATATACCCTGCTGCCTCTATATACTCTGCTGCCACCTATGTACCCTGCTGCCCTTATATACTCTGCTGCCCCTTATATACCCTGTGGCCCATTATATACTCTGCTGCCCCTTATATACTCTGCAGCCCCTTATATACTCTGCAGCCCCTTATATACCCTGCTGCCCCTTATATACCCTGCTGTCCGTTATATACCCTGCTGCCCCTTATATACTCTGCTGCCCCTTTTATACCCTGCTGTCCCTTACAGTGAAGGAAATAAGTATTTGATCCCTTGCTGATTTTGTAAGTTTGCCCACTGTCAAAGACATGAACAGTCTAGAATTTTTAGGCTAGGTTAATTTTACCAGTGAGACATAGATTATATTAAAAAAAAAAAAACAGAAAATCACATTGTCAAAATTATATATATTTATTAGCATTTTGCACAGAGAAATAAGTATTTGATCCCTTTGGCAAACAAGACTTAATACTTGGTGGCAAAAACCTTGTTGACAAGCACAGCAGTCAGACATTTTTTGTAGTTGATGATGAGGTTTGCACACATGTTAGATGGAATTTTGGCCCACTCCTCTTTGCAGATCATCTGTAAATCATTAAGATTTTGAGGCTGTCGCTTGGCAACTCGGATCTTCAGCTCCCTCCATAAGTTTTCGATGGGATTAAGGTCTGGAGACTGGCTTGGCCACTCCATGACCTTAATGTGCTTCTTTTTGAGCCACTCCTTTGGCCTTGGCTTTATGTTTTGGGTCATTGTCGTGCTGGAAGACCCAGCCACGAGCCATTTTTAATGTCCTGGTGGAGGGAAGGAGGTAGTCACTCACGATTTGACGGTACATGGCTCCATCCATTCTCCCATTGATGTGGTGAAGTAGTCCTGTGCCCTTAGCAGAGAAACACCCCCAAAACATAATGTTTACACCTCCATGCTTGACAGTGGGGACGGTGTTCTTTGGGTCATAGGCAGCATTTCTCTTCCTCCAAACACGGCGAGTTGAGTTAATGCCAAAGAGCTCAATTTTAGTCTCATCTGACCACAGCACCTTTTCCCAATCACTCACAGAATCATCCAGATGTTCATTTGCAAACTTCAGACGGGCCTGTACATGTGCCTTCTTGAGCAGGGGGCACTGCAGGATTTTAATCCATTACGGCGTAATGTGTTACCAATGGTTTTCTTGGTGACTGTGGTACCAGCTGCCTTGAGATCATTAACAAGTTCCCCCCGTGTAGTCTTCGGCTGAGCTCTCACCTTCCTCAGGATCAAGGATACCCCATGAGGTGAGATTTTGCATGGAGCCCCAGATCGATGTCGATTGACAGTCATTTTGTATGTCTTCCATTTTCTTACTATTGCACCAACAGTTGTCTCCTTCTCATCCAGCGTCTTACTTATGGTTTTGTAGGCATTCCAGCCTTGTGCAGGTCTATGATCTTGTCCCTGACATCCTTAGAAAGCTCTTTGGTCTTGTCTTGTAGAGGTTAGAGTCAGACTGATTAATTGAGTCTGTGGACAGGAGTCTTTTATACAGGTGACCATTCAAGACAGCTGTCTTTAATGCAGGCACCAAGTTGATTTGGAGCGTGTAACTGGTCTGGAGGAGGCTGAACTCTTAATGGTTGGTAGGGGATCAAATACTTATTTCTCAGTGCACAATGCAAATAAATATATATATAATTTTGACTGTGATTTTCATTTTTTTTTTTTTTAATATAATCTATCTCTCACTGGTAAAATTAACCTAGCCTAAAAATTCTAGACTGTTCATGTCTTTGACAGTGGGCAAACTTACAAAATCAGCAAGGGATCAAATACTTATTTCCTTCACTGTATATACCTTGTTGCCTCTTATATTCTCTACTGCCCCTTATGTACTCTTCTGACCTTAAGGGAAACAGCACATTTTCATATATAGTAATCTATAAAACTTTAACCAATTCATGGCAATTAATTAATGGAAATAATTATAAACTAGTCCTACTCAATGAATTAGAATATCATCAAAAAGTTAATTTATTTCAGTATTTCAATTCAAAAAGTGAAACTCATATATTATATAGATTCATTACACACACAGAGATCTATTTCCAGCATTTGTTTCTTTTAATGTTGATGATTATGGCTAACAGTTAATGAAAACCCAAAATTTAGTGTCTCAGAAAATCAGAATATTATATAAGCCCAATTTCAAAAATATTTTTTAATACCGAAATGTTGGCCTACTGAAAAGTATGTACAGTATATGCACTCAATACTTGGTCGGGGCTCCTTTTGCATGAATTACTGCAGCAATGTGGGGTGGCATGGAGGCGATCAGCCTGTGGTACTGCTGAGGTGTTATGGAAGGTGTTATGGAAGCCCAGGTTGCTTTGATAGCGGCCTTCCGCTAAGGCCTAAGTATTGAGAACATATACTGTACATGCTTTTCTGTAGGCCTACATTTCGGTATTCATTTTTGAAATTGGGCTTATATAATATTCTAATTTTCTGAGACACTAAATTTTGGCTTTTTATTAACTGTTATCTATAATCATCAATCTTAAAAGATGATGCCTCTGTGTGTGTGTTTATATTTGCCTGTGGGTATAGTTATCATATACTACATGATCTGTACTCAGAGAGTTATCACTGTGTGTTATCTGTGCTGTTACATAGGACTGCATGTAACACTACTACATTATTAGTTCTCAGAGAGTTATCACTGTGTGTTATCTGTGGTGTTACATAGGACTGCATGTGAAATCTACCACATTATCTGCACTGTGTATATCTGTGCCTGTGTGGGTATATATGGGTCTGTTTTTTAATGTGTCTTTGTGCTTGTATATATGTACTTTTTATGTATTTGTATATGTTCCTGTCTGTGTATTGCCAGTGTGTGTGTGTGTGTGTGTGTGTGTGTGTGTGTGTGTGTATATATGTGTCTGTACATCTATATATTTACCTGTATTTATATATTCCAGAATGTGTGTATGTATATTTGCCTGTATGTCTAAATATCTGCCTCTATGTATGTACAGTATATATGTTCCAGTATGTGCGTGTCTATATATGGTTTATTTTTGGTTTGTGTTTGGGGCGGCAATAGAGAGTCCCGCACAGGGCGCCATCCAACTTAAGGCCGGCCCTGCTCAAATGCTTTCAGAAAATTTAAGTGAACAAAAGGAAAATATAGTGGATATAAATGTAGATAAATATTATAAAAATTGACTAATTGATGTTGTTGTATTTTTACTTTAGGAAATGCAGGAGCATCCTCTTTATTGTCTGGACCTGGAGCAGTAGCAACTCATCCTCACTTATTGCCAGGTTCTCCCTGCTCTTCTCCAGCTTTCCACCTTGGAGCAAATACAGGTCAGCTTTGCAGTCTTTCTCCAGCAGATTATTCAGCCTGTGGCAGATCTAGCCTTGGACTTAACCGATATAGCACTTCTCTTGCTGAGACATACAACAGACTTGCCAACTCAACCAGCGAAACCTTTGGAGCCCCAAGGACCCCTTCCTATGTTGGAATGGGAAACAACACTACAGTAAATATGTCCATGGCAGGAACTGATAACGAAAACTTTGGATGTCCCCAAACAAGCTTATCAATGCAAATTTCAGGAATGTCTCCTCAACTACAGTATCTTATGCCTTCACCAACAAGCAATGCTTTTGGCAGTGGACAGCCACACCAAAGTTCTTACAATGCATTTAGACTTCATAGCCCATGTGCTTTGTATGGATATAACTTCTCGACTTCACCTAAATTAGCTTCTAGTCCTGAAAAAATTGTATCTTCTCAAGGAAGTTTTTTGGGGTCTTCGCCAAGTGGAACCATGACAGATCGTCAGATTCTCTCGCCTGTGGATGGAGTTCATCTCCTTAGTGGAACAGGACCACAAAATTTCTTTGACTCCAGGGGATTAGGGAGTCTTACACTATCAACATCTCAAGTGTCTGCACATATGGTTTGATGGAAGTATTTAATAAAGCAAGCATTTTCTTCCAGTAAAGAACTTTAAATTAATTTCTATTTGTTTGTAAATATGTAAATTTAACACTAAGAATAATGCACTAACTTGCTATTACATATCTTTTTTTATTTCTTTTTGTATTTCTTTTAGTTTGCTTACTCACAGAATAAATAACCAAAAGAGACACAACCACTCACGTAGCCAAAGTCTTCCACTAAATAAAAACCTTTCTCCATATCATTTGTAATTCATATTTTCTTATCTATTGCAATCTTAGTAAGTGAACAAAAATGAAAACGAATGGAAATTGTTGTATAATATAAGTATATTATTTTTCATTTTGGGTGGCTGTTTCAAAGTCGTTTGATACTCAAACTGTTCTTATGTCTTCTGATGACTCATGTACCTTTTTTTTTTTTTTTTTTACACTGATACTCATTAATATCTCTCTGTCTTTATACATCGATTCATAAAGTCTTGTGAAAAAAAGAACACCCCATGAAAAGCTTTTTATACAAAATATATGTAGACATAACCAGTAGTATATAAAAAAAAAATGGTAAAGTAATTAAACAAGATCTTTCGGACAGTGGAATGATTGATGTTCAATTGTTTGGATATCTTTTTAAATCCCTTTCCAGACTTATAATGAGAGAGAGAGCAAAAACCACGGCGCCACATGGTGCAGGTCAATAGGATAAGCAGGTAAAAGACGGACATGTACCATGCTTACCTAAGGACAAAGGTTTGAGCTGCAAGGATAATCCACAGGTGCTGCTGCCAGATCCAGACCGGTTACCATAAGGTAACCGCTTGACGAGATGAATGAAAAAAGGAAAAGAGAGATGGATCTTTTGGAGGCGCTGCTGCGTGGTACGATCAGAGAAATAGTTCAGCGTCGAAACGCGTAGCCACCTACTGTTTGAATAAAACAGATTTTATTTCAGAATAACTTGTCTGCTATTTCTCTGATCGTACCACGCAGCAGCGCCTCCAAAAGATCCATCTCTCTTTTCCTTTTTTCATTCATTTCCAGACTTATAGGCATGTATAACCTTCTTTGTGAAGGCTTTAGAGAGCTCTTTGGATCTAGGCATTGTGTTACCACACATTTCAAAAACAAAGAACACAACAAACGAAATGTCTGAGGTTTAAATCAGACAGGTTCCTCAAAGGACCTCTCTATGGGCGCCCATACACAAAGAGGCCGTGTGCCAGTAGTGTGCCGCGTGGCCAACAACTGCATGTTTCATTGCGATTTGCCGCAATTTTGTAATTTTTGGCTGCACAGCTTCTACAGGTGAAGCACATTGAAACTTTGTGCTTCACATGAAACAGTGTGCGATATGTATGGCACCTGATTTAGTGCACCTGATTATAATTTTAGATCTTTAAGGTGTTGATAAACCTTGATCACTATTACTGTTTGATTCGAGACCAAATATTGACAACATATGTAAAAAAATAAATACATGGTGTGTACTTACTTTTTCACGTGTCTGTATGTGCATACATGCAGGTATGAAATAATTTTCTTTGAAGTAGAGCTATACACCATAAACTATAGATATAACAATATATGGACTAACATAAAGTGTTTCCTTTCAAGTTAAAAGGTGATTACAGTGATTTATTAACACTCATGTAAGACTAGTAACCAGGGCAAGTGGTCATTTGTTCTGTGACCTCAATTTCCAAGATGCTGGCCAGAGGAAATGATTCTACAATTAAACATAATTTGTGCATGTTCACTTTAAATTTCATTGTAAACTCATATGTTATTATTGAGCACACATGTTATATTATCCAAAAGGACCCATAGGCTATTTGGGAATTAACCTAATAAGGTGACAGACCATTATGGCAAATAAACTTTTCCAAAGCTCCAAAGCCCTTTATATGGGGTTGTCATATGATGGACCACTTGGAGCGAGTTGTGGCAGTGCTTGATATTGTAACAGAACATGGGCACACTTGTGGGTCCTCTGGTCCTGCTCTCACCTGATTTCAATAGAATTAAAAGGTTATTCCCATCACAAACATGTATAGCATATCCTGTGGATTTGTCTGATATATGTGGGTACCAGGTCTGGGACCCGTACCTATGTTGAGAACCAGGATCCCCCAACCCCTGTCCCGCCACATCAAGACAGAGTCCCCTCCATTCACTTCTTCGGAAACGGCTGAAAAGACATGCTCTGCTTTTTCCGTAACTCCCACAGAACAGAATGGAGTGAGCAACGCAAATGCGCGACCACCGATCCCTACATTCTGCACATGCTGGAGGCGGCCGGTGGTGACCTCAACAGGTGGGATGGGGGTTGGGCGCCCCTGTTCTCTATGTAATCCTCGACATAGATTCGGGTCCCCGTTCTATCAGACATATCTATTAGACATTTATAGCATTTCCTGTCTTTGATTTTGCCAAAATGGGACAAAATATTTTTAAATCTAAAGGGCATGTTCACTGTCAGGCTATGCTCCAGTTTGTTAAATAATGGGTTTGCTTTTTTGGTTAATTTACATAATGCTTGAGATACACCTGCAGAGAGCCTGTTGAAATATGCATATGAGATCCAGCCCTCAAATACAGATTTTCGAAAGCCTTGACATGAGCTGTTTAATAAGACCTTTCTAGGTCTAGATTCTGTAGGACTGAAAGAAAGAAGGGGTGGTGTGAGGGGAATCGTTGCGTTCCATCCTCATGTGTGTAGTGGTGTGTCCAAAAGAGTAACTGCTTGCATGCCTGACAGGATGTGTAAGTGAGTCTCCATTTGTTGTCTCTGCCAACTTACAGTATGGTGCTGGCTTCTGTGCATGCACACCCTTGGCAGTAGTGTCTGGTAGTCAATGGAGACAATGAGGCAGATTTATAAATTTCTTTACACTAGTTTTCTAGCATAAATATATATAAAAACATACCATTCAGGCACATTTATGTAGCTCCCATGACAATTTTTGTGACATTGGCAACTGTGTTGGGAAAAGTGTGTAGTGCTTCACAATTACAATCTGTAGGACTCATTGATCAAGCTTAGTTGCCACCTTACTCTTTAGAAAAGTGGCAGAAAACAATACCAGGTCCGAACTGGCATTGCTTAAATCCTTGGACCATATTTATTGACAGGGCGTGCAGGCAGACAAATGTTTTTGGATTGTAAGAGGACATGGCTGTCACTTGGGAATAGATAGTACATTAAATTGTTTCCAATACTGGTAAGGGGAGTTGCACAGAAGTTAGTCCAAGAGGCCTGGAAGAAAGTGAGGCTGTGTTTTCGTTCACTGCAACTTGTACCACTTTTTATGATTTTTTCCATTTAACAGAATTGACTAAAATCCAAGGAATCATCCACAATTTAATGGTCATGGCGTGCCCCCTGGTTCATTGATTATGTTCTTGCACTTGATCTGCAATGTTTAACTTCCGTACATCAGAGGCAGACACAGATGTAGGTGCTTATGTGGAAATCTGATGTAGACAACTATATTAGCATCAGAGGCACTTAAAGGGGCATCTGAGGCAGGCACATAATGGGGCTTCTGTGGCACTTTTGATGGTATCTGAGGTGGACACTTATAAGGGGTACCTGTGGAAGCCATTTATGGGGCACATCTGTGGCTGAGACACTTAAAAGGGTTGTCCAGGATTAGGAAAATATGGCTGCTTTCTTCCAAAAACATCTGTCTGCAGGTGGTTGTATGTGGGATTGTAGCTCAGCCCCATTCACTTCAACAGAACTAAGTTGCAATACCAGACACAACTCATGGATCCTGGGCAACCCAATTAAGTCATCACAACCTGTTGCCTAGGCTTGTAAGATGGCCCTGCTGGGGCTGAGACACTTAAGGGTGCACTTCTGTGGTTAAAGAACTTAAGGAGTAAAATCTGTGGCCGGCACAAGCTGCTATGAAAGCTTCAGTGGATTACTATCAGGAAGTTTGAGGTTATTTAAAAATAGTAGATATATAAATTAGCAAGGCATGCTGAGCCACATACGACAGAAATCAGAACTTGCTGGATTTTTTGCAACGGTTGGGACGCGGTTGTGGCAACACGCAGGTCGCTACATGACCACATGCATTTTCTTTACCTGCGGTGCAGGAAGGGTGCATCAGCGATCTTTGGCTGCGCAACCCCTGTTGTGGCCAAAGTCACAGCGTAGAAAGGAAATTTGTATCAGCTTAATACCTTCCTGTGAACGTTTCAGAATTGTTTGAGGGCGGGTCCCTGAATCTGCAAATAGAGAGCTACCTTTATCAGTACCCCCTATTGGTAGAGGTTATGTATATATCCTCTATGATTAGACTGGGATGTCTCGGCATCGAGCTCTATTGTACAGCATTCAAAATCATACCATAGTATTGAAGGCTAATAAAAAAAAAAAATATGTGGTTGTTAATGTCTAGTATATATTGTTATGCTAGCATTTTGTTACAGGGAACCTGTGATGTTAAAATTCACTTCAATCTGCGGGCAGCATTTTGTAGAGCAGGAGGAGCTGTGTAGATCGATGTATAACTTGCAATTTATTTCATTAAACCTTTCCTCAGTCTGGCTTTAGGAGTCCAGGGGTTGGTCTAATGCATAATTGACAGCTATCTCTGTATTCACACTCATACAGGTAAAGCTGTCAATCACTGACTAGGACCGCCCACTGGACTCCTAAGCCCAAACTAAAAAGAGGTTTAAATTAATGACAAGTTATACTGAATCTTTTGCTACAAAACGATATATAAATTTGCTCACCTCCTTTTTGCTCTATAACATTCTGCACACAGACTGGTCTGCATTTTACATGTGGTAGTTTCCCTTTAAAATGTCAGACAGACATAAAATCTTCTGATGAGATAGGGAAAATTTGGAAACAGTACATAATTCATTTAGGCAAGAGGAATAATACCACATTTATTCTCTACTGCACAATTCTGTGAACGTTTGTCAGGTGCATACAACCACCTATGACTTTGTATTCCAATGTATGCAATGATATCACACTATAAGCGATCTATAGATACTAAAATAAAAAATCCATGATTACATTACCATGCAAATAGCATTACAGTTCTTTGCACATGTTTGCTCCCTTAGGTGGCAGAATTCTATGTGGCACTCAGAAGTAGAAACCTAATTTCCATTGTAACCTTTACAGCACCTTATAGCTACTCCAATGTACACCAGTCCATTGTATGAGAGCCATGTGTGTATTTTATGTAGGGGATGTAAACAGGAAAAATAAGGGTAGGCTCCAAACAATGGTTCCCTCATTCCGCTATACACACAGATTAATCTGCTAACCATTTAATGCGCAGAAATAAAGAAGTAACCTCACTGTTATGTATAACACATATGTTCTGTGTATGTATGTGTATATATATATATATATATATATATATATATATATATATATATATATACATATATTTATACATGTATGAACTTAGAGTTGATAGTATACATCAACATGAATTTTGTGTTAACAATCATGGTTTTATTTTCCACTAAAGCACATTCCAAAACATATATTACAACCTAATCGCTTGTTAACATTTGGGATAGTCTGCAATCCATTTTTAAACATACCAAAGGCTGGAATCTTTGGCTGTCATTAGATTGACACCTGTTACAACACACAAGCAACCCCTATCCATGTCAAAGGAAGAATCTGCTGGTGACTGGCATAACAAGGTCTGAGAATTGTTGCATACATCACATTATAGTATTCTGATGTCTCAAGATTGTTGCTGATGTCTCAAGATTGTTGCTGACGTCTCAAGATTGTTGCTGATGTCTCAAGATTGTTGCTGATGTCTCTTGTCTACAACATTCCAATGTCAACAAAATCCGACTGAGTGTTACAGCCGTTCTTTGCAAATTAAAACATTGTTTTTCTGTGAACGATTTGACTGATGCATTGGAATGATAATATCAGTTGTTAAATTACTGTTACAGGCTGTAAATACTGAGAATTTCTCATACATTGGATTGCTTAATTTATTATTGATAATTATATGCTATAATATTATTACCTATATCATTCATTAGTATTTAATAATGTTATAGAAATCAAATTAACAACACTGGATTTAATTTATATTATGCAAAACTTCTGATCATTTTTTGGGGGGGATTTTTTTTGTGACCTTGTAGTGAGTGTACCTATTATTTTTATAGGATGGGAAGAAATGAGCAGCTGCCAGTGGCACTTGTCTGCAGGAAAAACGATAAGATGGGGCAAGTTTCCCCAGTTGTGAATGCCAAGGAACTCAGACCTTCAGACCCAGAGTCATTAGATTGTTAGTGGATCCCACTGGCAAAATTCGAATGTCTTTGGGCATATTACTGCCTTTCAATGTTTATTCCTACACAGATTAATTGGAAATCTCCGCTGACTAAATGGTTTTCAAAAATTCAAAGAAAACACGATTTTCCAGCATTTTACTAGTATTTTCTAATTTGTTGAATGGATTCCTGAGAAATTAAAACATTTTGAATGTTGGTAAAACAGTATCTATGGAAACCAAACACTGATATAAAAAAAAACCTTACTATACAAACTACATAGGTGTCTCAATACTTCAAAAAGGACATGCTGGTGTTTAAGTCGAAAAAAATACAAATGAATATTTACATTTTCAAAGTTTATAGGGGACAGATTTTCAGAATAGATTTCTTTCTGTGTTAACAATTTTGAAAACTTTGGAAACTTCCACAAATAAAATGAGGTTTGCATGGTAGAAACTGCTTATGAGCTATGATCTGCAGAGCAAAGAAGTTCCAAGTAACCATAACCTGCAATATACCACATAGAGGGGAAAACCAAATTTTTAAAGGTTTAAGGCTTATTCTTCTCTACATTAACCAGTGTTTTTTAGTTTATTAACATTAATTACAAAATATCTCCTCTTAATCCATACTGACATATGCAAACATAGAAATCTTGAGGGATGCCAGGCCCTTGCTAACCATATACGTTGGGGGAAAATTAGATTAGACAGGAGGGATTTTACTGTATGATCCTATGGCTTCCCACACACAAAGATAACTGGGAAGGATTGATATCTCCCTTACCTCCATAGCATTATAGTGGAATGTGGATACATCAATTATATTCGGAAAGTCATTTTATGCCTATGGACAGGTATAAAAAAATATTATAAATAAGCTATATGATAATATAATTTATACATATTTCCTGTGCTGCTGTATTACAATATTATCACATAAATAGAAAGCCCTTGTCTCCTTCAAGGGATTAGAAGAGGGAAAGGGGGCCAACAAGGACTGCTTAAGGATGATTAATCGGGTGAGGGAGGCAATAGCCTTCTTCTATGCATTCCCCTAATATCTTACATTTCAATACATTATAAAAAAGAATTAAAAAAAGTACTTTGTTAAAATGATAAAAGTAAAAATATTTAAAGACTATAAATGTTAGGGATCTGCCAGGTACTACGTCTAGGTATACTCCTGGGATTAATCAATCCACACCTGAGGCCAGACCTGTTCGACTGACACCATCTCCCACCAACCAGGGTGGCAGGCTCAGGAGTGGGAGAGCCTATCGCGGTCTGGTTAGTCGGAGTTAGCTCCGCCCCCTGTCCTTTATTACCTGCCGTGTTCTCTTCCTCAGTGCTTGTAATTCTTCTGGATTCCTGGCCTCACTGCTGCTTGCTCCAGCCTGCTTCTGCCGTGCTTCTGCCTTGCTGCAGTTCCGCTTAACCTGCTTTGCTTTGCCCCTGGCTTGCTTCCTTCTCCGTGCTCACTTTGGTATACTCCACTTCATCCTGGTCCTGACTACTCATTCACCGCTCTGTTTCCTCGCGGCGTTCCGTGGCTACTGCCCCTTCCCTTGCGTGTTCCCTGTTTGTTCTCCCGTGCACTTAGACAGCCTAGGGACCGCCGCCCAGTTGTACCCCTTCTACCATTTCTCCTACGCTGACGCTATCATGGACCCCCTTGAGACCCTGACCCAGCAGATGCAGGGCCTCTCCCTACAGGTCCAGGCCCTGGCCCAGAGGGTCAACCAGGGTGACGCTGCCTTAGTGGTGCCCCTCACCTCACCTCTAGAACCCGACCTCAAGTTACCTGACCTGTTCTCAGGGGACCGTAAGACGTTTCTCTCCTTCCGGGAGAGTTGCAGACTGTATTTCCGCCTAAAACCCCACTCCTCAGGTTCCGAGAACCAGCGGGTGGGTATCATCATATCCCGACTCCAGGAAGGGCCCCAAGAGTGGGCCTTCTCCTTGGCTCCTGACGCCCCTGAACTTTCCTCTGTTGATCGTTTTTTCTCTGCCCTCGGACTCATTTACGACGAGACTGACAGGACTGCTTTAGCCGAGAGTCAGCTGGTGACCTTACGTCAGGGTAGGAGACCGGTTGAGGAATACTGTTCTGATTTTAGAAAGTGGTGCATAGCTTCTTGGTGGAACGATCCGGCCCTAAGGTGCCAGTTTAAGTTAGGATTATCTGACGCCCTGAAGGATCTGCTGGTTAGCTACCCCACTTCTGACTCCCTTGACCAGGTTATGGCCCTAGCAGTACGACTTGACCGACGTCTCAGGGAACGTCAGCTTGAACGCTTCAATGTGCTCCCCTCTGACTTTTCTGCGATCCCCCCCGAGGTCCCGTCTCCTCGCCCCTCCACGGAGGACTCGGAGGTACCTATGCAACTCGGGGCCTCCATGTCCCCTCGACAACGTAGGGAGTTTCGCAGAATGAATGGTCTCTGCTTCTACTGTGGGGACGACAAGCATCTACTGAACACCTGTCCCAGGCGCAAGAATAAGAAGCCGGAAAACTTCCGCGCCTAAGTGATCATCGGGGAGGTCACTTGGGCGCACAGGTATTTCCCGTTAATGTGAAACGCAATAAAATTTTGCTTCCCTTTCAGGTCTCGTTTGCTGGCCGGTCTGCCACTGGCAGTGCCTTCGTGGATTCTGGCTCATCTGCTAATATCATGTCTGTGGAATTTGCTATGTCTCTAAAGATGCCTTTTATTGATTTACCTTATCCTATCCCTGTAGTAGATATCGACTCAACTCCCCTTGCTAACGGTTATTTTACGCAGCATACTCCTGTTTTTGAACTCCTGGTTGGCTCCATGCATTTGGAGCAGTGCTCTGTACTGGTGATGCAGGGATTATCGTCTGATCTGGTATTAGGTCTTCCCTGGTTGCAGTTGCATAATCCCACGTTTGATTGGAATACTGGGGATCTCATCAAATGGGGTAGTGAATGTCTTATGTCATGTCTTTCTGTTAACTCTATTTCTCCCCGGGAGGAGGTAAACACGCTTCCTGAGTTTGTTCAGGACTTCGCCGATGTGTTTTCTAAGGAGGCCTCTGAGGTGTTGCCCCCCCCATAGAGATTACGATTGCGCCATCGATTTGGTGCCTGGTGCCAAGCTTCCTAAGGGTAGGATATTTAATCTTTCATGTCCTGAACGTGAAGCTATGAGGGTGTATATCCAAGAATGCCTGGCCAAGGGTTTCATTCGCCCCTCGACTTCTCCTGTAGGTGCTGGCTTCTTCTTCGTGGGGAAGAAGGATGGTGGTCTTAGGCCGTGCATTGATTATCGTAACCTGAATAAGGTCACCGTAAGGAACCAGTACCCACTTCCTTTGATTCCGGATCTTTTTAATCAGGTTCAGGGAGCCCAATGGTTTTCTAAGTTCGATCTATGGGGGGCATATAACCTTATCCGCATCAAAGAGGGGGATGAGTGGAAAACTGTGTTCAACACACCCGAGGGTCATTTCGAATACCTCGTCATGCCCTTTGGGTTGTGTAATGCCCCTGCTGTCTTCCAGAATTTTATTAATGAAATCCTGAGAGATTACCTGGGTAATTTTCTTGTTGTGTACCTTGATGACATACTGGTGTTTTCCAAGGACTGGTCCTCCCATGTGGAGCATGTCAGGAAGGTGCTCCAGGTCCTTCGGGAGAATAATCTGTTTGCTAAGACTGAAAAATGTGTCTTTGGGGTACAGGAGATACCATTTTTAGGGCAAATCCTCACTCCTCATGAATTCCGCATGGACCCTGCCAAGGTTCAGGCTGTGGCGGAATGGGTCCAACCTGCCTCCCTTAAGGCGTTACAGTGTTTTTTAGGGTTCGCCAACTATTACAGGAGATTTATTGCCAACTTCTCGTCGTCGCTAAGCCTCTTACGGACCTTACTCGCAAGGGTGCTGATGTCCTCCATTGGCCCCCTGAGGCCGTCCAGGCCTTTGAGACCCTCAAGAAGTGCTTTATCTCGGCCCCCGTGCTGATTCAGCCCAACCAAGAGGAGCCATTTATTGTGGAGGTTGACACATCCGAGGTGGGAGTGGGGGCCGTCTTGTCCCAGGGTACCAGCTCCCTCACCCATCTCCGCCCCTGTGCTTACTTCTCTAGGAAGTTTTCGCCCACGGTGAGTAACTATGATATTGGCAACCGCGAACTTCTAGCCATTAAATGGGCTTTTGAAGAGTGGCGGCACTTCCTGGAGGGGGCCAGACACCAGGTAACGGTCCTTACGGATCACAAGAATCTGGTTTTCCTAGAATCAGCCCGGAGGCTTAATCCTAGACAAGCTCGGTGGGCACTATTCTTTACCAGATTTAATTTCTTGGTTACCTATAGGGCTGGGTCCAAGTATATTAAGGCTGATGCTCTGTCACGTAGTTTCATGGCCAATCCTCCTTCTGAGAAGGATCCTGCTTGTATTTTACCCCCTGGTATAATCGTTTCTGCCACGGATTCTGATTTAGCTTCTGATATCGCGGCTGATCAGGGTGCAGCTCCCGGGAACGTCCCTGGGGACAAACTGTTTGATCCCCTGCAATACCGGCTAAGGGTACTCAGGGAAAACCATGACTCCGCTCTATCTGGTCATCCTGGCATCTTGGGCACCAAACACCTCATTACCAGAAACTATTGGTGGCCTGGGTTGCCTAAAGACGTTAGGGCTTACGTCGCCGCTTGTGAGGTTTGCGCTAGGTCCAAAACCCCTAGGTCCCGACCTGCGGGCCTACTACATTCCTTGCCCATTCCCCAGAGACCTTGGACCCATATCTCCATGGATTTTATCACCGATTTGCCTCCATCTCAGGGCAAGTCGGTGGTGTGGGTGGTAGTAGACCGCTTCAGCAAGATGTGCCACTTTGTTCCCCTTAAGAAGCTACCTAACGCCAAGACGTTAGCTTCTTTGTTTGTTAAACACATTCTGCGTCTCCATGGGGCCCCAGTCAATATCGTTTCTGACAGAGGGGTACAATTTGTTTCCTTATTTTGGAGAGCTTTTTGTAAAAAGTTGGAGATTGATCTGTCCTTCTCCTCCGCCTTCCATCCCGAAACTAATGGCCAAACGGAAAGGACTAACCAATCCCTGGAACAATATTTAAGGTGTTTCATCTCTGACTGTCAATTCGATTGGGTCTCATTCCTTCCCCTTGCTGAATTTTCCCTGAATAACCGGGTCAGTAACTCGTCAGGGGTCTCCCCGTTTTTCTGTAATTTCGCGTTTAACCCAAGGTTCTCCTCCGTTTCCCCTGGTTGTTCCAATAATCCTGAGGTAGAAGATGTTCATCGGGAACTGTGCACTGTCTGGGCCCAGGTTCAGAAGAACCTAGAGGCGTCCCAGAGCGCACAAAAGATTCAGGCTGATAATAGACGTTCTGCTAACCCCCGGTTTGTCGTCGGGGATATGGTCTGGTTGTCGTCCAGGAACTTGCGCCTTAAGGTCCCGTCCAGGAAGTTTGCTCCCCGATTTATTGGACCTTATAAGATCATTGAAGTCCTCAACCCTGTATCCTTCCGTCTGGAGCTGCCCCCATCCTTTCGCATACATGACGTCTTCCATGCCTCCCTCCTTAAACGCTGCTCCCCGTCCTGGTCCCCCTCGAGGAAACCTCCTGTTCCCGTTCTCACCCCTGAGGGGGTGGAATTCGAGGTGGCCAAGATTATGGACAGTAGGATGGTCCAGGGCTCCCTCCAGTACATGGTCCATTGGAGAGGATACGGGCCGGAGGAGAGGACTTGGGTACCTGCCCGTGATGTTCACGCTGGGGTATTGATCAGGAGGTTCCACCTTCTCTTCCCTACTAAACCGGGTCCTCTTAGTAAGGGTCCGGTGGCCCCTCATAAAAGGGGGAGTACTGTTAGGGATCTGCCAGGTACTACGTCTATGTATACTCCTGGGATTAATCAATCCACACCTGAGGCCAGACCTGTTCGACTGACACCATCTCCCACCAACCAGGGTGGCAGGCTCAGGAGTGGGAGAGCCTATCGCGGCATGGTCAGTCGGAGTTAGCTCCGCCCCCTGTCCTTTATTACCTGCCGTGTTCTCTTCCTCAGTGCTTGTAATTCTTCTGGATTCCTGGCCTCACTGCTGCTTGCTCCAGCCTGCTTCTGCCGTGCTTCTGCCTTGCTGCAGTTCCGCTTAACCTGCTTTGCTTTGCCCCTGGCTTGCTTCCTTCTCCGTGCTCACTTTGGTATACTCCACTTCATCCTGGTCCTGACTACTCATTCATGGCTCCGTTTCCTCGCGGCGTTCCGTGGCTACTGCCCCTTCCCTTGCGTGTTCCCTGTTTGTTCTCCCGTGCACTTAGACAGCGTAGGGACCGCCGCCCAGTTGTACCCCGTCGCCTAGGGCGGGTCGTTGCAAGTAGGCAGGGACAGGGCGGTGGGTAGATTAGGGCTCACTTTCCCTTCACATCCTTCCTGCCATTACAATAAAATAAACACGCACATAAACATGTACATTTAAAAACTTTCCAAGTAACTTAAAGTTATAAGTGAAATAAATATATTAGACTAGGTAATGAAATATCTATTTAGCAAAGTCTTGTCACTCCTGTACACAGCAAGATGACTATAGGAAGTGTTGGATAGAGCATGGATCTCTCAAGCCAATTGTAATGATACGGGTAGGGAAACGGACAAGTGAGCCCTAATCTACCCGCCACTCTGTCCCTGCCTACTTGCAACGACCCGCCCTAGGCGACGGGGAACAACTGGGCGGCGGTCCCTCAACTGGGCGGCGGTCCCTACGCTCAGTAAGTGCACGAGACAAACAGACAAGGGTACACAAAGCTAAGGGAAATGGGGCAGTTGCCCACGGCAACACCGTGAGCAACAAGAGAGGTGAACGAGCCGAGTCAAACCAGGAGTGTACGAGGTACCAAACGCAGAGCAGGAGAGTAGTCAGTAAGCCGGGGTCAATATGGAGCAGGATCAAATAGTCAGAAGCTGTAACTGGGCCAGGAAACCACACGAGACGAATCACAAGCAAAGGAGGAACAGGAAAGGCAGGTATAAATAGACAGAGGGCGGGAGCTAGCTGAGTCTGGACAGGCTGCGATAGGCTCTCCCACTCCTAAGCCTGTCAGCCTGAGTGGTGCAAGCTGGAGTCAGTCTCAGAGACATAGACTCAGGTGAAGACTGATTACCTATGGGCGTTAACCCCGAAGCTGTGCCTGGCAGATCCTTTACAGTACCCCCCCTTTTATGAGGGGCCACCGGACCCTTTCTAAGTGGACCTGGTTTATTGGGGAAACGAATGTGGAACTTCCTGACCAATACCCCAGCGTGAACATTCCGGGCGGGTACCCAAGTCCTCTCCTCAGGCCCGTATCTTCTCCAATGGACCAGGTACTGGGGGGAGCCTTGGACCATCTTGCTGTCCACAATCTTGGCCACCTCGAATTCCACCCCCTCAGGGGTGAGAACGGGAACAGGAGGTTTCCTCGAGGGAGCCAAGGACGGGGAGCAGCGTTTAAGGAGGGAGGCATGAAACACGTCGTGTATTCGAAAAGATGGGGGCAACTCCAGTCGGAAGGAGACAGGATTGAGGACTTCAATGACCTTATACGGCCCAATAAACCGGGGAGCAAATTTCTTGGACGGGACCTTAAGGCGCAAGTTCCTAGACGATAACTACACCAGATCCCCGACCATAAACAAGGGGTTAGCAGAACGTCTTCTATTAGCCTGAGTTTTTTGTACGCTCTGGGACGCCTCTAGGTTCTTCTGAACCTGGGCCCAGACAGTGCACAGTTCCCGATGAACGACCTCTACCTCGGGATTGTTAGAACTACCAGGTGAAACGGAGGAGTACCGTGGATTAAAACCAAAATTACAGAAAAAGGGGGAGACCCCTGACGAGTTACTGACCCAGTTATTAAGGGAAAATTCGGCGAGGGGAATGAATGAGACCCAATCATATTGACAGTCAGAGATAAAACACCTTAAATATTGTTCTAGAGATTGATTAGTCCTCTCGGTTTGGCCATTAGTTTCAGGATGGAAGGCAGAGGAGAAGGACAGATCAATCTCCAACTTTTTACAGAAGGCTCTGCAAAACAATGAAACAAATTGTACCCCTCTGTCCGAAACAATATTGACAGGGACCCCATGGAGACGCAGGATGTGTTTGACAAACAAGGTAGCTAACGTCTTGGCATTGATTAGTTTCTTGAGGGGCACAAAGTGGCACATCTTACTGAAGCGGTCTACTACAACCCACACCACCGACTTGCCTTGAGATGGAGGCAAATCGGTGATAAAATCCATGGAGATATGGGTCCAAGGTCTCTGGGGAATGGGCAAAGAACGTAGTAAGCCCGCTGGTCGGGACCTGGGAGTCTTGGACCTAGAACAAACCTCACAAGCGGCGACGTAGGCCTTAACGTCTTTAGGCAACCCAGGCCACCAATAGTTTAGCAATGAGGTGTTTGGTACCCAGGACGCCTGGATGACCAGATAGTGCGGAGTCATGATTTTCCCTAAGTACCCTTAGCCGGAATTGCAGGGGAACAAACAGCTTGTCCTCAGGAAGGTTCCCGGTAGCTGAAACTTGATCAGCCGCAATTGCTGAGACTAAATCAGAATCAATAGAAGAAATGATTATACCAGGAGGCAGAATACAAGCAGGATCTTCCTCCGAAGGGGGGCTGGCCATGAAGCTACGCGACAGTGCATCGGCCTTAATATTTTTAGACCCAGCCCTATAGGTAACCAAAAAGTTGAATCTGGTAAAAAATAGCGCCCATCGAACTTGTCTCGGGTTAAGCCTCCGGGCAGATTCTAGGAAAACCAGATTCTTGTGGTCGGTAAGGACCGTTACCTGGTGCCTAGCCCCCTCCAGGAAGTGGCGCCACTCTTCAAATGCCCATTTAATGGCTAAGAGTTCGCGGTTGCCAATATCATAGTTACTCTCAGTGGGCGAAAACTTCCTGGAGAAATAGGCACAGGGACGGA